>NC_086445.1:1044364803-1044687303 GCF_028390025.1 Pseudophryne corroboree
GGGTGCAGGCAGACGTGATATTTATGAGGTTAGCTGGATTTATATATTGCTGTGAATCAGGTGACAAGTGGTTGGGGCCCGGATCTGGTGAAATATCACCAGCTATCAGAAGCAGGACAGAGAGATAAAAGTAGCTATAGAAGGTTTGTGAATGTTTTTTATGGTAACAGGTTTTGGATGTTATTGTAAATTAGTAAAGATAAGCTCATGAGTGTTAAGAGGGGAGTGTATACTTGAGGCAGCAATGTGTACAGAGGAGTGAGCTGCAGGGAGAGTGAATGATGTAATTGCTTTGAAGAGAATACCATGGAGTGACATGCAGATAAACAATTTGTGGTACATGGTGTATTTGAAATAAAACTAAAGTTATTTTGGCTTATTAATGAAGTTGCAATTGTTAGAGTTATAAGTTCAGATACCTGCTTGCTGATTATGTTCATTTTCAAACACTTAGCATTGTGAACAATTTGTGTATGTGAATACACATTGACCAGCACAGCTGACCCTAGATTGTACCTAAAGGAATACTAAGGCTGATTAATACAGGCTACCAGTGAGGTAAATGTTTAGCTAATAACAGGTGATAATTTCAGGGCCGGCTCTACCAAAGGCAGCTTCAGGCGGCTGCCTTGGGGCGCTGGCACCTTGAGGGCACCACTGAATTCATCTAGCAAACAACTAAAGGCTGTCTCTATATGCGGCCTCCTCCTTTTACACTGCGCTGGTTGCTGCTGCAGGTCTAATCAGGTGCAACCGCTGCTATCCGTCTGTACCACATAGTGTCTCAGCGCTTCGTCCATACTGACACATGTAACATCAAGTCATGTGACGGCACATATCAGGCGATGTAACTAGTCTGCACCCGCAGTGTTACTGTAATGTTGCCGCCTGTAAGAGGAACCATGCGATGCTGGGGGGAAACAAGGAAACCGCTTTTAGGTAAGGAACCCATGGAGGTTCTGCGGGACCACAGACAGGACAGATCTTACAGCCCGATGGATGGTTTCACTTGTAACCAGCATAATAGGGAAACACAGGCACTGGGAATAATACAGAACATATGGAGGAGGGGGGAGGGGCAGTAATGAACTTACAGATTGGGGGATGGAACACAACAAGGCGCATACAGCTATATGTATGTGTGTGCCTATATATGTATGTATACAGATACCATTATAGGAATGTAGTTGGCATCCTGGCAGACGGGGGCAGAATCCAGACTCCTGTCAATGCCGACGCTGGAATCCCGTCAGCCGACATAATGTTAGTATGCTGGGGAGGTTTAGGCCTCAGAGGGGGGGGGGTAAGAGGAAGGGGTAAAGTCAATTAACTTAATTTAAAATGTCGGGATTATGGAGGTCGTGATGACACTGTCAGAGATATATATATATATATATATATATATATAGATAGATAGATAGATAGATAGATAGATATAGATATATCCCAGCATTAGGCAAAAAAGTGAAATTGGCCCCTCTGTGTCAGAATCAGAATATACAATTCCTAACATTAGATGCAGAAGAATATTAGCTGACTTAGGGGGCACCACCAACCATACAATGTCACCGCACATAGGGGGTCATTCCGAGTTGTTCGCTCGCAAGCTGCTTTTAGCAGCTTTGCACACGCTAAGCCGCCGCCTACTGGGAGTGAATCTTAGCTTAGCAAAATTGCGAACGAAAGATTAGCAATATTGCGAATAGACACTTCTTAGCAGTTTCTGAGTAGCTCCAGACTTACTCGGCATCTGCGATCAGTTCAGTCAGTGTCGTTCCTGGTTTGACGTCACAAACACACCCAGCGTTCGCCCAGACACTCCTCCGTTTCTCCAGACACTCCCGCGTTTTTCCCAGAAACGGTAGCGTTTTTTCGCACATACCCATAAAACGGCCAGTTTCCGCCCAGAAACACCCACTTCCTGTCAATCACATTACGATCGCCAGAACGAAGAAAACACCTCGTAATGCCGTGAGTAAAATACCTAACTGCATAGCAAATTTACTTGGCGCAGTCGCACTGCGGACATTGCGCATGCGCATTAGCGACTAATCGCTCCGTTGCCAGAAAAAAATAACGAGCGAACAACTCGGAATGACCCCCATTGCTGTTCATTTTATTTACTCGTCGGTAAGTCGACTTATACTCCTGTTAGAGTCCTGTGCACAGAATAGCCCTTGTGCGGAACCAAACATCCCCTTCTGGTTATAACGATTCCTGACATGTCAGCTAGCGTGTATACATAAAGAATAGTGTGTATACATAAAGTGAAAGTATATTGTGAACAGTCACAAACTGTTGTGACTTTGTTTATAATATACTTTATCACTTTAAAAGTCCCTGAGTGTTGTCCCTTTTCTCTGTATATGTAGAATGATGCAGTTCACCCCAGCCCTCCTAGTGGCCAACTGTATCTCCCCTCCGAGAGGTGGTGGTGTTGGTGGGGATTGCAGGTTAGTGGGCGCTAGGCTGGAGCTTTGCCTAGGGTGCAAGATCTGGGTGCAGAGAGATCTTGCACCAGCCCTGGGTAAATGACACTGTATCTGACTAAGCAAACACCAGCTCAGTATTAGAGATGAGCGGGTTCGGTTTCTCTGAATCCGAACCCGCCAGAACTTCATGTTTTTTTTCACGGGTCCGAGCGACTCGGATCTTCCCGCCTTGCTCGGTTAACCCGAGCGCGCCCGAACGTCATCATGACGCTGTCGGATTCTCGCGAGGCTCGGATTCTATCGCGAGACTCGGATTCTATATAAGGAGCCGCGCGTCGCCGCCATTTTCACACGTGCATTGAGATTGATAGGGAGAGGACGTGGCTGGCGTCCTCTCCGTTTAGAATAGATTAGAGAGACACTTGATTTACTAATTTTGGGGAGCATTAGGAGTACTCAGTACAGTGCAGAGTTTTGCTGATAGTGACCAGTGACCACCAGTTTTATTTATAATCCGTTCTCTGCCTGAAAAAAGCGATACACAGCACACAGTGACTCAGTCACATACCATATCTGTGTGCACTGCTCAGGCTCAGGCCAGTGTGCTGCATCATCTATTATCTATATATAATATTATATATATCTGTCTGACTGCTCAGCTCACACAGCTTATAATTGTGGGGGAGACTGGGGAGCACTACTGCAGTGCCAGTTATAGGTTATAGCAGGAGCCAGGAGTACATAATATATTATATAGTGAGTGACCACCAGACACACAGTGCAGTTTATTTAATATATCCGTTCTCTGCCTGAAAAAAGCGATACACACAGTGACTCAGTCAGTCACATACCATATCTGTGTGCACTGCTCAGGCTCAGGCCAGTGTGCTGCATCATCTATATATATTATATATCTGTCTGACTGCTCAGCTCACACAGCTTATAATTGTGGGGGAGACTGGGGAGCACTACTGCAGTGCCAGTTATAGGTTATAGCAGGAGCCAGGAGTACATAATATTATATTAAAATTAAACAGTGCACACTTTTGCTGCAGGAGTGCCACTGCCAGTGTGACTAGTGACCAGTGACCTGACCACCAGTATATATAATATTAGTAGTATACTATCTCTTTATCAACCAGTCTATATATTAGCAGCAGACACAGTACAGTGCGGTAGTTCACGGCTGTGGCTACCTCTGTGTCGGCACTCGGCAGCCCGTCCATAATTGTATATACCACCTAACCGTGGTTTTTTTTTCTTTCTTTATACATACATACTAGTTACGAGTATACTATCTCTTTATCAACCAGTCTATATTAGCAGCAGACACAGTACAGTGCGGTAGTTCACGGCTGTGGCTACCTCTGTGTCGGCACTCGGCAGCCCGTTTATAATTGTATATACCACCTAACCGTGGTTTTTTTTTCTTTCTTTATACATACATACTAGTTACGAGTATACTATCTCTTTATCAACCAGTCTATATATTAGCAGCAGACACAGTACAGTGCGGTAGTTCACGGCTGTGGCTACCTCTGTGTCGGCACTCGGCAGCCCGTCCATAATTGTATATACCACCTAACCGTGGTTTTTTTTTCTTTCTTTATACATACATACTAGTTACGAGTATACTATCTCTTTATCAACCAGTCTATATTAGCAGCAGACACAGTACAGTGCGGTAGTTCACGGCTGTGGCTACCTCTGTGTCGGCACTCGGCAGCCCGTCCATAATTGTATATACCACCTAACCGTGGTTTTTTTTTCTTTCTTTATACATACATACTAGTTACGAGTATACTATCTCTTTATCAACCAGTCTATATTAGCAGCAGACACAGTACAGTGCGGTAGTTCACGGCTGTGGCTACCTCTGTGTCGGCACTCGGCAGCCCGTCCATAATTGTATATACCACCTAACCGTGGTTTTTTTTTCTTTCTTTATACATACATACTAGTTACGAGTATACTATCTCTTTATCAACCAGTCTATATATTAGCAGCAGACACAGTACAGTGCGGTAGTTCACGGCTGTGGCTACCTCTGTGTCGGCACTCGGCAGCCCGTCCATAATTGTATATACCACCTAACCGTGGTTTTTTTTTCTTTCTTTATACAT
The DNA here is from genome assembly GCF_028390025.1 of Pseudophryne corroboree. Classification (NCBI taxonomy): domain Eukaryota; kingdom Metazoa; phylum Chordata; class Amphibia; order Anura; family Myobatrachidae; genus Pseudophryne; species Pseudophryne corroboree. Next base: position 1,044,369,359 of record NC_086445.1, read on the forward strand.
ACATACTAGTTACGAGTATACTATCTCTTTATCAACCAGTCTATATTAGCAGCAGACACAGTACAGTGCGGTAGTTCACGGCTGTGGCTACCTCTGTGTCGGCACTCGGCAGCCCGTCCATAATTGTATATACCACCTAACCGTGGTTTTTTTTTCTTTCTTTATACATACATACTAGTTACGAGTATACTATCTCTTTATCAACCAGTCTATATTAGCAGCAGACACAGTACAGTGCGGTAGTTCACGGCTGTGGCTACCTCTGTGTCGGCACTCGGCAGCCCGTCCATAATTGTATATACCACCTAACCGTGGTTTTTTTTTCTTTCTTTATACATACATACTAGTTACGAGTATACTATCTCTTTATCAACCAGTCTATATATTAGCAGCAGACACAGTACAGTGCGGTAGTTCACGGCTGTGGCTACCTCTGTGTCGGCACTCGGCAGCCCGTCCATAATTGTATATACCACCTAACCGTGGTTTTTTTTTCTTTCTTTATACATACATACTAGTTACGAGTATACTATCTCTTTATCAACCAGTCTATATATTAGCAGCAGACACAGTACAGTGCGGTAGTTCACGGCTGTGGCTACCTCTGTGTCGGCACTCGGCAGCCCGTCCATAATTGTATACTAGTATCCAATCCATCCATCTCCATTGTTTACCTGAGGTGCCTTTTAGTTGTGCCTATTAAAATATGGAGAACAAAAATGTTGAGGTTCCAAAATTAGGGAAAGATCAAGATCCACTTCCACCTCGTGCTGAAGCTGCTGCCACTAGTCATGGCCGAGACGATGAAATGCCAGCAACGTCGTCTGCCAAGGCCGATGCCCAATGTCATAGTACAGAGCATGTCAAATCCAAAACACCAAATATCAGTAAAAAGCCTCTTTTTTTCTTTGCGTCATGTGCTGTTTGGGGAGGGTTTTTTGGAAGGGACATCCTGCGTGACACTGCAGTGCCACTCCTAGATGGGCCCGGTGTTTGTGTCGGCCACTAGGGTCACTAATCTTACTCACACAGCTACCTCATTGCGCCTCTTTTTTTCTTTGCGTCATGTGCTGTTTGGGGAGGGTTTTTTGGAAGGGCCATCCTGCGTGACACTGCAGTGCCACTCCTAGATGGGCCCGGTGTTTGTGTCGGCCACTAGGGTCGCTAATCTTACTCACACAGCTACCTCATTGCGCCTCTTTTTTTCTTTGCGTCATGTGCTGTTTGGGGAGGGTTTTTTGGAAGGGACATCCTGCGTGACACTGCAGTGCCACTCCTAGATGGGCCCGGTGTTTGTGTCGGCCACTAGGGTCGCTTATCTTACTCACACAGCGACCTCGGTGCAAATTTTAGGACTAAAAATAATATTGTGAGGTGTGAGGTATTCAGAATAGACTGAAAATGAGTGTAAATTATGGTTTTTGAGGTTAATAATACTTTGGGATCAAAATGACCCCCAAATTCTATGATTTAAGCTGTTTTTTAGTGTTTTTTGAAAAAAACACCCGAATCCAAAACACACCCGAATCCGACAAAAAAAAATTCGGTGAGGTTTTGCCAAAACGCGTTCGAACCCAAAACACGGCCGCGGAACCGAACCCAAAACCAAAACACAAAACCCGAAAAATTTCAGGCGCTCATCTCTACTCAGTATGCCTATAAGTAACTGCATCACTGAGTTACATTTCAAACACAGGTATTTACAATTGCAAGCAAATCATATTACAACTGTATATTCATATACACTATACAAATCATACCTCCCAACGTCTGTAGCAGGAAAGGCAGGAGTTCCTCGTGCACGTCAGAAAAGGGGGTGTTGCCTATGGAAAGAACCGTGGCTTCATAGGAGTACTGCAATCACGAGCCATGCCCCCAGTCCCTCTGTCTTCCCTGACTGCAAGTCCCTGGCCCCCAGTCCCTCTGCCACCCCTGACTGCACGTCCCTGGCCCCCATTTCCTCTGCCTCCCCTGACTGCACGTCCCTGGCCCCCAGTCCCTCTGTCTCCCCTGACCGCACGTCCCTGGCCCCCAGTCCCTCTGACTGTTCGTCCCTGGCCCCCAGTTCCTCTGCCTCCCCTGACTGCACGTCCCTGGCCCCCAGTCCCTCCGTCTCCCCTGACCGCACGTCCCTGGCCCCCAGTCCCTCCGTCTCCCCTGACTGCACGTCCCTGGCCCCCAGTCCCTCCGCCCTCCCTGACTGCACGTCCCTGGCCCCCAGTCCCTCCGCCTCCCCTGACTGCACGTCCCTGGCCCCCAGTCCCTCTGTCTCCCCAGACTGCACGTCCCTGGCCCCCAGTCCCTCCTTCTCCCCAGACTGCACGTCCCTGGCCCCCAGTCCCTCCGTCTCCCCAGACTGCACGTCCCTGGTCCCCAGTCCCTCCGTCTCCCCAGACTGCACGTCCCTGGTCCCCAGTCCCTCCGTCTCCCCAGACTGCACATCCCTGGCCCCCAGTCCCTCCGTCTCCCCAGACTGCACGTCCCTGGCCCCCAGTCCCTCCGTCTCCCCAGACTGCACGTCCCTGGCCCCCAGTCCCTCCGTCTCCCCAGACTGCACGTCCCTGGCCCCCAGTCCCTCCGTCTCCCCAGACTGCACGTCCCTGGCCCCCAGTCCCTCCGTCTCCCCAGACTGCACGTCCCTGGCCCCCAGTCCCTCCGTCTCCCCAGACTGCACGTCCCTGGCCCCCAGTCCCTCCGTCTCCCCTGACTGCACGTCCCTGGCCCCCAGTCCCTCCGTCTCCCCTGACCGCACGTCCCTTGCCCCCAGTCCCTCCGTCTCCCCTGACCGCACGTCCCTGGCCCCCAGTCCCTCCACCTCCCCTGACCGCACGTCCCTGGCCCCCAGTCCCTCCACCTCCCCTGACCGCACGCCCCTTGCCTCCAGTCCCTCCTCCTCCCCTGACCGCACGTCCCTGGCCCCCAGTCCCTCCACCTCCCCTGACCGCACGTCCCTGGCCCCCAGTCCCTCCGCCTCCCCTGACTGCACGCCCCTGGCCCCCAGTCCCTCTGCCTCCCCTGACTGCACGTCCCTGGCCCCCAGTCCCTCTGCCTCCCCTGACTGCACGTCCCTGGCCCCCAGTCCCTCCGTCTCCCCTGACTGCACGTCCCTGGCCCCCATTTCCTCTGCCTCCCCTGACTGCACGTCCCTTCCCCCCAGTCCCTCTGTCTCCCCTGACCGCACGTCCCTGGCCCCCAGTCCCTCCGTCTCCCCTGACTGCACGTCCCTGGCCCCCAGTCCCTCTGCCTCCCCTGACTGCACGTCCCTGGCCCCCAGTCCCTCTGCCACCCCTGACTGCACGTCCCTGGCCCCCATTTCCTCTGCCTCCCCTGACTGCACGTCCCTGGCCCCCAGTCCCTCCGTCTCCCCTGACCGCACGTCCCTGGCCCCCAGTCCCTCCGTCTCCCCTGACTGCACGTCCCTGGCCCCCAGTCCCTCCGCCCTCCCTGACTGCACGTCCCTGGCCCCCAGTCCCTCCGCCTCCCCTGACTGCACGTCCCTGGCCCCCAGTCCCTCTGTCTCCCCAGACTGCACGTCCCTGGCCCCCAGTCCCTCCGTCTCCCCAGACTGCACGTCCCTGGCCCCCAGTCCCTCCGTCTCCCCAGACTGCACGTCCCTGGTCCCCAGTCCCTCCGTCTCCCCAGACTGCACGTCCCTGGCCCCCAGTCCCTCCGTCTCCCCAGACTGCACGTCCCTGGCCCCCAGTCCCTCCGTCTCCCCAGACTGCACGTCCCTGGCCCCCAGTCCCTCCGTCTCCCCAGACTGCACGTCCCTGGCCCCCAGTCCCTCCGTCTCCCCAGACTGCACGTCCCTGGCCCCCAGTCCCTCCGTCTCCCCAGACTGCACGTCCCTGGCCCCCAGTCCCTCCGTCTCCCCAGACTGCACGTCCCTGGCCCCCAGTCCCTCCGTCTCCCCAGACTGCACGTCCCTGGCCCCCAGTCCCTCCGTCTCCCCAGACTGCACGTCCCTGGCCCCCAGTCCCTCCGTCTCCCCTGACCGCACGTCCCTTGCCCCCAGTCCCTCCGTCTCCCCTGACCGCACGTCCCTGGCCCCCAGTCCCTCCACCTCCCCTGACCGCACGTCCCTGGCCCCCAGTCCCTCCACCTCCCCTGACCGCACGCCCCTTGCCTCCAGTCCCTCCTCCTCCCCTGACCGCACGTCCCTGGCCCCCAGTCCCTCCACCTCCCCTGACCGCACGTCCCTGGCCCCCAGTCCCTCCGCCTCCCCTGACTGCACGCCCCTGGCCCCCAGTCCCTCCGTCTCCCCTGACTGCACGTCCCTGGCCCCCAGTCCCTCTGCCTCCCCTGACTGCACGTCCCTGGCCCCCAGTCCCTCCGTCTCCCCTGACTGCACGTCCCTGGCCCCCAGTCCCTCCGTCTCCCCTGACTGCACGTCCCTGGCCCCCAGTCCCTCCGTCTCCCCTGACTGCACGTCCCTGGCCCCCAGTCCCTCCGTCTCCCCTGACTGCACGTCCCTGGCCCCCAGTCCCTCTGCCTCCCCTGACTGCACGTCTCTGGCCCCCAGTCCCTCTGCCTCCCCTGACTGCACGTCCCTCTGCCTCCCCTGACTGCACGTCCCTGGCCTCCAGTCCCTCTGCCTCCCCTGACTGCACGTCCCTGGCCCCCAGTCCCTCCGTCTCCCCAGACTGCACGTCCCTGGCCCCCAGTCTCTCCGTCTCCCCTGACCGCACGTCCCTTGCCCCCAGTCCCTCTGTCTCCCGTGATTAGATGCGGTGCACATGTGCACAGTGTCTATTCACTGCTGCTCGCGGTCTGCGGGTGGGACAGTCCCAAAAAAAGGGACTGTCCCTTGCTAATAGGGACAGTTGGGAGGAATGTACAATCTGGTAGCATAGTGTTCTCAGACAGCCTGAGGATTACAGAGTGAAAGATATGAACATACATGTAATACACAGGGGAGTTTGTATGAGGGTGAAAGGCAGAGGGATTTCCTGGCAGTGTCTTCTCTTTGTACATACCCGGGCACCTACAGTGTACACCACATTTCCCACACACACTTATTGTATATATATCTAGATATGTATTTCTAAGTGTTCTTACTGTGCCCCGCTCTGCCCTGCAGACTATGCCCTGGCTACAGCGGCTCTCCATTTCCACACCCGGTACCCCTCCTTGCACCGGCAGCCGGCGTTCCTGGTCCCCCAGCGTGCAGCCTGGGACAATTGTACCGGCTGCAGCATCTCTGCCCACTCCACTGCCTAACCGCGACCAGCAGCCGGCATGTAGCGGCAGCACTTTAACAAGGGTTAACCCCTTCAGTGCCGTGATTGCCATCTTGGCCACGGGGGGGAAAGCCGGCATTGGGACTGGAACCTGGCCACCATTATCTAACAGACACATCCCATTTCAGTGCCCCCAATAAAGTGAGCACTATCTCTCTCCTCTTGCTTATATGCTCTATACACAGGGCCGGTTCTACACCTTGTGGTGCCCATCGCAAACGTTTCAACTGGCGCCCCACAGTGGTAAAACAGTTAGTGCGCGCCTAAAGCGCGCGGCAAAAAATAGGGGTATGGCTTCATAGGGGAGGGGTGTGGCCACAGTTATGCCCCCAGTAGATTTGCCCCAAGTAGTTGTGCCCCCTGTCACTGTGCCCTTTAGTAGCCGCTTACAAACACACACAAAAAAAACAATACTTACCACTGCCCCGCTCCTGCTTCCCGACTGCTGCTGCTGCTGCTCCATTTGGCCGCCCGCGGCTCCTCTCTATGGAAGAGACGTCATTATGTCTCTCCCATAGCAGCGCCGCAGACACTAGAGGTCAATAATGACCTCTAGTTTCTGACAGGTGCGCCAGCTGCAGCGGACGCCCACACAGCCCACGGCGTTTGCTGCAGCCGGGGTGCGGGTAGGCACGGGTGCCTGCGGGGTGACTGCGGCTGCGCCACCAAGCCGCAGCGCCCCGGGCGCAGGTACTGCTTGCCAGCACCAAGAACCGCTCCTGTCTATACACCAGCATTGTTTGACTCTTTAAATCTGCCAAACGCTTTCCAGTGCCTCTCCTGGCCTCGCCGATGAAAGTACGGTAAGAAGAGATTCTCCTGCGCTAACCTTGCGTGTCGCCATGGTGGCACATATGGGGCACAGGCCGTGGGTGCACACTCCAGCTGCTGAATGTTTCCTTATCTTGTGTTACTTTTATCCTGTGCCTCATAGGAAACGTTCTATAAATACTGTGTCGCCCAGTGACCCTGTATCTCCTGCCGTCTGTGGCCGGGGTGGAACTACGCATATTGTAATCTGGGGCACAGAGGCTCCAAGTACACGGTGACCTGGAATTAGCAGAAGGCGCTGATATGTTATCTCATATATGAGGATTATAAAACATGAACTCAGAAAGTAATCCGGCTGTATGGGAGGACTGTACACCCCACACGCCAGGTCTAAACATGTCCACATTCCGTGTACTATGCGTGACTGCGACACCACCATATCTGTATGGGAGGACTGTACACCAGACGCCAAGCCTAAACATGTCCACATTCCGTGTACTATGCGTGACTGCGACACCACCATATCTGTATGGGAGGACTGTACACCACACGCCAGGTCTAAACATGTCCACATTCCGTGTACTATGCGTGACTGCGACACCACCATATCTGTATGGGAGGACTGTACACCACACGCCAGGCCTCAACATGTCCACATTCCGTGTACTATGCGTGACTGCGACACCACCATATCTGTATGGGAGGACTGTACACCACACGCCAGGCCTCAACATGTCCACATTCCGTGTACTATGCGTGACTGCGACACCACCATATCTGTATGGGAGGACTGTACACCAGACGCCAAGCCTAAACATGTCCACATTCCGTGTACTATGCGTGACTGCGACACCACCATATCTGTATGGGAGGACTGTACACCACACGCCAGGTCTAAACATGTCCACATTCCGTGTACTATGCGTGACTGCGACACCACCATATCTGTATGGGAGGACTGTACACCACACGCCAAGCCTAAACATGTCCACATCCCGTGTACTATGCGTGACTGCGACACCACCATATCTAGACAGGAAGGTGTCAGGATTCATCCAGGAGATTCTGTAGTCACTGTGTCCCTACACGCCCCAAGGGGAGCTTCCGCGTCTTTCTCCATCTTATTTCAGTAAGTCACCATACTGCCATATGACCTCCATATACTTCTAGATGCCCCCATATGCTGCCAAGTGACCCCCATATACTGCCAGGTGACCCCATATGCTGCCAGATGCCTCCCATATACTGAAAGGTGACCCCATATACTGCCAGGTGACCCCCATATACTGCCAGGTGACCCCCTTATATTGCCAGGTGACTCCTAAATACTGCCAGGTGACCCCCATATGCTGCCAGGTGACCCCCATATACTGCCAGGTGACCCCCTTATATTGCCAGGTGACTCCTATATACTGCCAGGTGACTCCTATATACTGCCAGGTGACCCCATTATATTGCCAGGTGACTCCTATATACTGCCAGGTGACCCCCATATACTGCCAGGTGACCCCCTTATATTGCCAGGTGACTCCTATATACTGCCAGGTGACCCCCATATGCTGCCAGGTGACCCTCATATACTGCCAGGTCAGGGCCGAAACTAGGATTTTTGGCACCCGGGGCAAGGAAGCCATTCGCCCCCCCCTCACACACACACACACACATTTTTGTAATGCTGGTAGGCACCGTCCTCTTCCCGCCCCTGCTAATCATGCTCTCGTGCACTGTAAACGCGATCACAGGACTCATTCCGCACAGGCGCAGATCACCCACTATCGGATCCTTATGTAATCCATCAGGTCTGTGTAAAATCCAAATCAGGGCCTGTGTGCGGCAGTAGTATATACACAGCTGTGACTGACACTATTTAAAAATGGTGAACATTGACTCATTACCATTTGATGGCGACAAACATCGGAAAGTTGCCATCAAGTGGTAAAACTACTACCAACAAAACAAAAACATCGATGGTGTGAGCCATCGTCATTCAATGTCCATCCCTAGCTACAGTACTTAGCAACTGCACTAATGCATGTCACACTCACAGAAACTCAACAACTGTAGAGGTACAAACAAGAACAGCAACACATATTAGAAGCACATTATAAAAGTGTGACCGGTCTCACCTGAGGCTAGGGGGTATATTTCATACAGGTCGATTGAAAATCGATTTCAGATCATTTAAAAACTGGTCTTAATCGATGTTGGGCTTCAAAAGGGATGTTGGGCTTCCAGGGGTAAAACAAGCATTTACTAACAATTAAAAAATATAAACAATAAATGTGTGTTTAAACACTGTAAACCCAACATCGATTCAAATCGATCTAAAATCGATTAAAAAAATTGACTTTTAAATATACCCCCAGCAGTCATTACACGCATCAGCTACGTGTCAGCAGTGTACAATATGTGACCGGGATAGTACTTGATGCTGCTGCCACTGAGAGAGAGAGTGAAGTGGACCGGGGGTACGTAGTGTGAGCAGGGCCGGACTGGGACTAAAAATAGGCCCTGGCATTTTTGAAGCACACAGGCCCACCTCTGTGACTCCTCCCCTTACTATCCCTGACTCCTCCCACTTATTAGTCTATGTTCTTACAAATATAATTAATATTCTAACAACATACAAGCGTATATCATTCTCTATTAAAATATACACAACCAGTGGTTGAAGTGGAAATTTGTAAGTGGAGGTATGGAATTTGCGCGCTCCGGAAAAGGGGGCGTGCCCACTCAAAGGGGGCATGGTCACTCAAAAGGGGGCGTGGCCTTCAGTGTAGTTTACCACACCATACACCCCTTATACGCATTATGCACCACAATAGTAGGACCCCTTATACTATCTAGTACTGCTGCCCCTTTCACATTATACCACACAGTATGAGCCAAAATTCAAATTACAGCACCCGGTATGAGCCGAAATTTACATTATATGCCCCCGATAGTGCAGTGCCAGGTATGCAAATGCCCCCACAGTGCCAGGTATACAAATGCCCCCACAGTGCCAGGTATACAAATGCCCCCACAGTGCCAGATCCACAAATGCCCCCACAGTGCCAGGTATACAAATGCCCCCACAGTGCCAGGTATACAAATGCCCCCACAGTGCCAGGTAAACAAATGCCCCCACAGTGCAAGGTATACAAATGCCCCCACAGTGCCAGGTATACAGATGCCCCCACAGTGCAAGGTATACAAATGCCCCCACAGTGCCAGGTATACAAATGCCCCCACAGTGCCAGATCCACAAATGCCCCCACAGTGCCAGGTATACAAATGCCCCCACAGTGCCAGATCCACAAATGCCCCCACAGTGCCAGGTATACAAATGCCCCCACAGTGCAAGGTATACAAATGCCCCCACAGTGCCAGGTATACAGATGCCCCCACAGTGCCATGTATACAGATGCCCCCCAGTGCCAGGTAAACAATTGCCCCCACAGTGCCAGGTATACAAATGCCCCACAGTGCCAACCAATTGCCCCCACAGTGCCAGGTATACAAATGCCCCACAGTGCCAACCAATTGCCCCCACAGTGCCAGGTATACAATTGCCCCCACAGCAGCCAGTGCTGCAGCTGCTTACCGCTGCTGCACTGCTGCTGCTGCTGCTGGTCCTCCTCCTCCGGGCTGTGAGGGACGGGGTGAGTGCGCCGGGGGTGAGAGGGCTGTGAGGGACGGGGGTGAGTGCGCCGGGGGTGAGAGCGCCGGGCGCCCGCCAGCGCAGCTGTGTCTGGCGCGGCGGCGTATAGCGTTCAAACCAGCCGCCGGTTCCTGAGCCAATCAGAGCTCGCGGACCGTCGGCTTCTGATTGGCTGCCGGTCCGCGAGCTCTGATTGGCTCACGAACCGGCGGCTGCTTTGAAGTCCGCTATACGCGCCGCGCCAGACACAGCTGCGCTGGCGGGCGCCCGGCGTTCTCACCCCCGGCGCACTCACCCCCGTCCCTCACAGCCCTCTCACCCCCGGCGCACTCACCCCGTCCCTCACAGCCCGGCGGGCGCTCTCCAATCCTGATAGCTGAGACACGCTGCCGCCGGACTGAGCGGCAGCGCGTCTCAGTGACCGCTGGACCGGCCCACGTGGCCATCGGCCCTTCTGGCATTTGCCAGAAGTGCCAGATGGCCAGTCCGGCCCTGAGTGTGAGCAGAGGGGGAGCTGACGGGGGCGCTGCCTGATGCCGCTGCCACTGAGAGAGAGTGAAGCAGGGTCCACTTCACTCTCTCTCAGTGGCAGCGGCATCAGGCACCATCCCCGACAGCTCCCGCTCTGCTCACACTACGTACCCCCGGTCCACTTCACTCTCTCTCAGTGGCAGCAGCATCAGGCACTATCCCGGTCAGCTCCCGCTCTGCTCACACTACGTACCCCCGGTCCACTTCACTCTCTCTCAGTGGCAGCAGCATCAGGCACTATCCCGGTCAGCTCCCGCTCTGCTCACACCACGTCCCCCTATCCACGCACGCAGATCACTATGGTCACATTAGCCGTCTCCCTTCCGCACAAGGCAGGCTGTGAGGGGGGAGGGGGGGGAGCGTTACCTTGCAAGGCGGCTGGTGGACGCAGCTACCGGTGCCCAGTGCAGGCAGTGTTCTCGGCGCCCCCTCAACTCCGGCGCCCGGGGCACGTGACCCCTTAGCCCCCCCCCCTAGTTACGGCCCTGGCCAGGTGACCCTTTATATTGCCAGGTGACTCCTATATACTGCCAGGTGACCCCCATATACTGCCAGGTGACCCCCTTATATTGCCAGGTGACTCCTATATACTGCCAGGTGACCCCCATATACTGCCAGGTGACCCCCATATGCTTCCAGGTGACCCCTATATACTGGCAGGTGACCCCCATATGCTGCCAGGTGACCTCCATCAGGGGCTGGCTAGCCTGGGGGGCAAATGCAATCAAGTGGCCCCGCCTTCTCTACCAGCGCACGGCAAATGGCAAAATGGATGTGGCAGAAAAATCTGCGTGGTTCATCTAATGGGGACGCAGTTTAAATGTGCAGTGAAATATCTGAAAAGTCATTAAGTCCGTCAGTGTCTTGCGTCGGACGCTCCCCATCTCGCTGCTGTCTCTGCAGGTTGGGGCTGATTACAGGCGTAACCACAACACACCAAAACAGCTACTTTTCGAGGTTGACAGGGGCTCGGGGAAATCCAAATTCAGATGCCCCCCACCCCCTCTGTCTTCATATAAATAAAAATGTATTTAAAATAGATTTTAATGCTTAACTTGACTAAAATGTAGGTAAAACACTATGTATACATATACTGCTGTACCGGGCTGCTGGAGATGTCACATCAGAAGCTTAGGCGCAAGGTGCGAACTTTTATTACTTGGAAATAAGCAAATGGATAAATATATATAAAAAGTTGGGACACAAAACAGTAAGTCAGAAATGTTGAGGCCCAGTTCCAGTCGGAGGCCCAGGGAAAACGCCCCCAGGGCCTGTATACTGCGCGAAGGGGCATTTTAACAGCATAGGGGGCCTGTATGCAGACCCTGGGCAGGCCCCCTCCTCTTAATAACGCAGTAGACCCCGGCATTGTGCCAGAGTCTACTGCACATGTGCAGGTCTCCGGAAACATGGCGCCCTCCATGTTCCGGAGACTAAAACCCTACTGCGCAAAAGCAGCCGCCATTTTGCCAGATATTCTTTTTACCGCGGCTACAGCGCGGGACTCCGGAAGGTGATACAGCGCAGGAGCAGCTTGTGCTGGGTGGGCCCCCCTGGACCCAAGGGCCCGTGTGCACCATACACATTGCACCCATTATAGAAACGCCAATGACTGCGCTACAGAGTACGTGTGCGCCATATAAGACGCTGGTGCGGGGCCAGGAGAGGTGTCCGGGGAAAGTGCTGAGTAACTGCTGCTGTGTCATCATCTGCTACATTGTATCACTCCCGCTGCCCCGCCTCCCCGGTGACGTCACACACAGCCCCGCCCGCCTCCTGTATAACGAGCCCAGGCCGCCCGGCCTCCTGAATAACCGCCTGCCTCGTACAGGTTCCGGGGCGGCGGGGGAGGACTGCAGCCGGCGTTCTGCTCTGGGCTTGCAGGCGCTCGGCGGGGACGCAGCCGTCTATACAGGTTCCGGGGCCGGGCCCCGTCTCGTCGGTGCTGGCACTGCTTGTATAAGAGCCCGGGAGAGAGCGCTGAGCTTGGTCAGTGCTGGCAGACAGGTAGCCGGCTGGACGTGGCCTGTGGGGTCCGTTCCTGCCCGCAACGCTCAGGCACCGGGGGCTCCTGCGGAGGGGGGAGTTCATCCAGGAAGTGTTGTCCCCATTATCTGCCCTGTCTGCAGCCATGGAGGGCCCAGAGACCCCCGAGGGGGACCACGTCCTGAACCTGGCGCGGCTGGGGCTGGAGAACCTCAACCTGGAGCAGGTGACTGAGGAGAGGAGGAAGGAGGTCCAGCAACTGCTGCTGCCCCACAACCGCCTGGTCTTCCTGCCCACCACTGTGGCCACCTTCTCCCACCTCCACCTCCTGGACATCAGCAACAATAGCATGGCCTACATTGGCGAGGAGATCCTGGGCCTGTCCAAGCTGAAGACCCTGCTGGCCAAGAACAACCGCCTGGATGAGTTCTCCCTGCCCAAGGAGTTGAGCAACCTGAGGCTGGAGGCTCTGAACCTCAGTGGGAACCAGTTTGAGGAGATCCCCAGTCAGCTGCTCCAGATACAGACACTCAAGACCCTCTCTCTGGGGGGCAACCGCCTGAAGACCATCCCAGCTGAGATAGAGAACCTGCTCAGGTACAGTGCTGGGGACTATCTATCTAGTTGCTGAGGGACATGTACCTGAGGCTGGGGCTGACCGGGGCACCTGAGGCTGGGGCTGACCGGGGCACCTGAGGCTGGGGCTGACCGGGGCACCTGAGGCTGGGGCTGACCGGGGCACCTGAGGCTGGGGCTGACCGGGGCACCTGAGGCTGGGGCTGACCGGGGCACCTGAGGCTGGGGCTGACCGGGGCACCTGGGGCTGACCGGGGCACCTGGGGCTGGCCGGGCCACTTGGGTCTGGCCGGGGCACCTGTGGCTGGGGTTGGCCGGGGCACTTGGGTCTGGCCGGGGCACCTGTGGCTGGGTCTGGCCGGCGCACCTCTGGCTGGTGCTGGGGCTGTGAGGGGCACCTGGGGTTGGCTGGGGCACCTGTGGCTGGGGTTGGCCGGGGCACCTGGGGCTGGCCGGGGCACCTGTGGCTGGGGCTGGCCCGGGGCACCTGTGGCTGGGGCTGGCCCGGGGCACCTGTGGCTGGGGCTGGCCCGGGGCACCTGTGGCTGGGGCTGGCCCGGGGCACCTGTGGCTGGGGCTGGCCCGGGGCACCTGTGGCTGGGGCAGGCCGGGGGACCTGGGGTTGGCCGGGGCACCTGTGGCTGGGGCTGGCCGGGGCACCTGTGGCTGGGGCTGGCCGGGGCACCTGTGACTGGTGGTACAGACCCCCTGTGTGCTGGGAGAGTGTGTAACTCTCTGGATGACATTGCATCAGGTGTAACAGGAGATTACGCGGAGAGCTGCGCGTGTTGCAATCTATTTACTCTGGTAGTTTGTACAGTCTGTCAGTTCTCGTCACAATACATGTAAATAGTAACGTTCCGGTGCTGCTGCTGCTGCGGTGTGAAAAGCTGAAGGCTATGTATTATCCCACACTGTTATCCAGACACAGAGAATAACCTGAACCCAGGGCCTCATTCAGGCCGCATGCTCCCACAGTCCTAGAACCCCTTCCTGAGCATGTGCGAACCCAAGTGTCCGATGGTGATTGCGTGCGGCTTCGCTGACGCTTGAGAAGCGGTTTGCGATCCTTGGGCTTTCAGTGTGGAGACTGGGAGGTGACCGCGTCACGAGTGTGTCGGAACGTAGCTGCGTTCCCCATTGCAGATCCGCTGGTCCATGTTTGATTGGATTTGGGGAGAGTAGCTAGAGTAGACCCTACGCTGCCGCAGCTGTAGATGGTGCCACGATGTTGGTGCGATACAGTTTCCATCGCTAGTGCAAAGACCATGGAGCCTCTGCGCTCGTACACGCCATTGCACGGTGGGCGTCTCAGCACTCTTACACGCCATTGCACGGTGGGCGTCTCACCGCTTTCCTCTGCTGCTTGTGCACCACTGAGCTGAGACACATGTGCTGCCCGCTTTCCTCTGCTGCTTGTGCACCACTGAGCTGAGACACATGTGCTGCCCGCTTTCCTCTGCTGCTTGTGCACCACTGAGCTGAGACACATGTGCTGCCCGCTTTCCTCTGCTGCTTGTGCACCACCGTGCTGAGAAACATGTGCTGCCCGCTTTCCTCTGCTGCTTGTGCACCACCGAGCTGAGACATATGTGCTGCCCGCTTTCCTCTGCTGCTTGTGCACCACTGAGCTGAGACACATGTGCTGCCCGCTTTCCTCTGCTGCTTGTGCACCACTGAGCTGAGACACATGTGCTGCCCGCTTTCCTCTGCTGCTTGTGCACCACTGAGCTGAGACACATGTGCTGCCCGCTTTCCTCTGCTGCTTGTGCACCACTGAGCTGAGAAACATGTGCTGCCTGCTTTCCTCTGCTGCTTGTGCACCATTGAGCTGAGACACGTGCTGCCCGCTTTCCTCTGCTGCTTGTGCACCACTGAGCTGAGACACATGTGCTGCCCGCTTTCCTCTGCTGCTTGTGCACCACTGAGCTGAGACACATGTGCTGCCCGCTTTCCTCTGCTGCTTGTGCACCACTGAGCTGAGACACATGTGCTGCCCGCTTTCCTCTGCTGCTTGTGTACCACTGAGCTGAGAAACATGTGCTGCCCGCTTTCCTCTGCTGCTTGTGCACCACCGAGCTGAGACACATGTGCTGCCCGCTTTCCTCTGCTGCTTGTGCACCACTGAGCTGAGACACATGTGCTGCCCGCTTTCCTCTGCTGCTTGTGCACCACTGAGCTGAGACACATGTGCTGCCCGCTTTCCACTGCTGCTTGTGCACCACTGAGCTGAGAAACATGTGCTGCCCGCTTTCCTCTGCTGCTTGTGCACCATTGAGCTGAGACACGTGCACCTGGGTCTCTGCTTGTGCTCCGTGCATCACTGAGCTTCGTGGCACGATGAACGGTTTTTGCACGGATATTCTGCCGTGTGACTTTGTCAGGCCAGTTTTTGCTGCTTGGAGCACATGGCATTTCTCCCGGAGCGGACTGGTCTCGCGCTGAGAGCGGTTATGAGGGATGTAAGTCTGGCTCCGTGCACTCATGTCCGGTATCCCAGGAAGTGAGGAGGAATAGGCACAGTACCCCATTGGCCTCTCGCTTCCCCACCAGCCAGCACAATACAAGATGGCGTGTTTATCAGCCCCAGATGACGCCTGAAGATGGGCAGCCTTTTGTATCAAAGTTTTGTGTGACGTTACAGAGTCCTGGACACGGGGAACACGCTGTGTTATGTAACTGCCAGTGATAACGTTCCTGCAGATGGAAGTAAATGTTTCCGTGTGTGGACAGAGGGGGTAATTCTGAGTTGATCGCAGCAGGATTTTTGTTAGCAGTTGGGCAAAACCATGTGCACTGCATGGGAGGCAGATGTGTAACATGTGCAGAGAGTGTTAGATTAGGGTGGGGTGTGTTCAATCTGCAATCTAATTTGCAGTGTAAAAATAAAGCAGCCAGTATTTACCCTGCACAGAAACAAAATAACCCACCCAAATCTAACTCTCTCTGCACATGTTACATCTGCCTCCCCTGCAGTGCACATGGTTTTGCCCAACTGCTAACAAAAATCCTGCTGCGATCAACTCAGAATTACCCCCAGAGCCGGAGATGTTTGATAGGGATGTAGTCACCATACCGACGCCGGGATCCCGATTGCCAGAATGCCGGCAGGGGGGCCCAGGACTGTTTCCACTCGTGGGTGTCCACGACACCCATATAGTGGGAATAGAACCTGTGGCAAGTGCAGCGAGCCCGCAGCGTGGTGATTGCAGCAAGCCCGTAAGGGTCTTCATTGCGCTCGCCCTGCTGCCGGCATTCTGGCGTCCGTATGGTGACTGATCCCGGCGTCGGTATCTTCTAGAAGATGACTTGTATGTTAGGTGTGATTGTAATGACATTCATACATGGGGGGCTGATTCTGAGGGGGGAGTAACACCGCGCTGCACTGCAGGGGGCAGATGTAACGTGTCCAAATTGTGTGTCCTGCATGCGAAAGCCGCCAGTATGTGTCCTGCATGCGAAAGCCGCCAGTATGTGTCCTGCATGCGAAAGCCGCCAGTATGTGTCCTGCATGCGAAAGCCGCCAGTATCTGTCCTGCATGCAACACTAATGAGCAGATTCTGTTACCCCACAGCTAAATGATCGCACAGCTCATGGAATAGCTATTCAATTAAAGTACCTTTTCCCCACTGTGGTAATTAGCACACAGGGGTTTATTTATTACCAGTTATTTATATAGCACACACCTATTCCGCAGCGCTGTATAGAGCATATCCGTTCACATCTGTCCCTGCCCCAGCGGAGCTTACAATCTATTTCTGTGTACACACACTCATTCACACTGGGGTTAATTTTGTTGGGAGCCAATTATACCTACCCGAACGGGGAGACTATACAAACTCCACACAGTTGCAGCCATGGTGGGAATCGAAATCCCCACCTCCGTGCCGTGAGGCAATAATGCTAACCACTACGCCATCCGCGCTGCCCCCCGCTAACTGAATCAGGCAGTAGCGACCATTAGCTGTAGGGTTTAATATGCCCCAAGAAATGTATTTGCATTGCTGCACGGTGTACCCAGGGGCGAAATAACATTAATATTTGTTGCTCTTGTTGTTGTCCGATTAATGAAATATTATTATTAACAAATGATCAGTTCAGTGGTTGTGATCTGACTGCTGAGCTATATTGCGTGACACCCACACACAGTCCTCGAGGAGTTAATGCGTGCCGCGCTGAGGGCCCCTCCCCACGCTGTGTACATTGTACGTTCATCAGGTCCAAAGTGAAGTGTGTATAGAGTTCACAGAGCCCTGTAGGGGCCTTTTCTCAGTACAGGATCCTTTCACAGAGTCTGATTCCTAGAAGCTGCGTTCCAGGAACTAGATGTGGTCTGTACATGTCTGTATACTGTAACCCCCAGCTGGTCCCCTAACACTCGCTGGAAGCACTTAGGTAACATCTGCAGCTACATACACACATATAACCTATAGTAACTTTATCCTGGAGTCCCATCTACATGACCTACAGCATTCCGCGATGGGAGTACTCCCATCTGACGCCTTATTCTAGGTATAGCCACGATTCTACATTATTTCCTTGTCCTCCCTCTCACCCCTCCCCTGTGTAATGAGGACGTCAGTAGGAGAGAGAATCAATGCAGAGAAATGTCACACAGTTATATAAAGGTTCTATCAATAAGACCTCTGCCGGGAGGGGGCATTGCTCTCGTCTAGTGTGGGGGGGGGGTAGTAATGTGACATCGTCTCTCCCCGCCCATCTCTCTGGTGGATAGTCTGCTCCTTGTGAAGCTCAATATGTACAGGTTATAGAGGTGAAGGGATTTGACCAAAGGCTGTGAATATATTCTATAAGGTAAATGAATACTATTTGGGATAATGCCCGTGGTAGCGGGGGCCACACAGGATGAGAGCTGCACCCTGGCGCCTGGGCACGGTCTCCAGCGCTTCCAGCTTCTCTGGCTCCTGACAGTGTGGTCGGCTGGTGAAGTATAGAGGAGATCACGAACCAATGTGACAGCTTCAGCATGTCCTATGTGACCTATCACCACTCCGGCATATTAAGAGCAGAATGAGAGCGCCCCCAGGTGGCCGTTACAGGTATGGCTAGTAATTGCCCAATATCGCCAGTAATAGGTGCTACATGTCCTATCCTGCAGGTTCCATGTGGTTTTCAGGCACCAGATTATTATACCCAGGCACTATGTAGCGTGCCCAGCGTGATAGTGTGACCAGGCAGAATCTCCCAGGAGTGACCGTACAATCCCCTTCTCATGTGGTCTCTTCTTTTATTCCAGCCTGGAGTTCCTGTACCTGGGCGGTAACTTCATCTCCTACATCCCGCCGGAGCTGGCCAACCTGCCGTATCTCAGCTGCCTGGTGCTGTGTGATAACCGCATTGTGAGCGTCCCCCCGCAGCTGGCGCAGTGAGTCCCTGTCTTTATTGTGCTGTAATGGGTCCGTACACCGTACGTAAGGGGGGGTATCTGTGTTCCTGACGTGGGGCATCTATATACTTCTGTCTGTATAAAAATACTCCTTATTGGTGAATGGAAAACTTGTTTATTGATCCAAGTCAGTGACTTTGGATCTGGGATAGACTTGCCCAGAAATTAGATACAGTCCAGTTTGTAGAAGAGAGGCCACCATTGACAAATTGACAATGCCCTTTATTGGAGGTCGTGTATTGAAGGTCTTGACTGTAGAAGGGTGTAAGTTCCAGTCTGCTGACCATCTGTCCATCTCCTGGGTCTAGGGTGCACTCGCTGAGGTCTCTCAGCCTACACAACAACCTCCTGAGCTACCTCCCCCGTGAGATCCTCAGCCTGGTCCGTCTGCAAGAGCTCAGCCTGCGTGGTAATCCACTGGTGGTGAGATTCGTGCGGGACTTGACCTTCAACCCACCCACGCTGCTGGAGCTGGCGGGGCGCACCGTCAAGAGTCGGGGTATCCCGTACTGTCCCTGGGAGCTCCCGGAGAACCTGCTGAGATACCTGGACCTGGCCAGCAAATGTCCCAACCCGAAGTGCGGAGGTGAGATTGCTGTAGATCAGGTGTTTCTGGGGCCCCCAGTAAATGGTGCTGTCTTCACTTTGGCTCATTCGCAGTAGCCATCCCTGTTATACAATTGGGGGAGGGGATGGGGGGTACAGTGCGAAATCATCCCCTGACTGTTAATGTGATTTGCTAATTGTTTGTTTTCTGCTTGCTTCTGGGGCAAAAAAAAAATACAGATTTTATTTCTAACCTATCTGCTTGTGAGCTGACGTGTGGAAAGTGTTGTAGCCTGAACTCTCTCCAATATTCCCAGTGCAGTAAAACACAGCAGGAAGCCACAACTGTGTGTTATTTTTACTTTGTTGAAACAATGGGGGTTATTCCGAGGTGATCGTAGCTGTGCAAAATGTTGCACAGCTACGATCAACTTTCCTGACATGCGGGGGGACGCCCAGCACAGGGCTAGTCCGCCCCGCATGTCAGTGCCGCCCCTCCCCCCCTGCAGAAGTGCAAAGGCATCGCACAGCGGCGATGCCTTTTCACTTCAGGAGTAACTCCCGACCAGCGCAGCTTTAGCGAGCTGGCCGGGAGCTACTCTTCGCGAGCTGGCCCGCAGCGGCGGCGTATGATGTCACGCAGCCGCTGCGGCCCGCCCCCGTTCGGTCCGGCCACACTTGCGGTGGCCAGACCACGCCTACGAAACGGCGGCCAAACGCAGCCGTCTCGCCCATCGATCGCCTCTGCCGGTCCCTGCCGGCGCATGCTCAGCAGGGACCCGTTCGCTCTGCTGCGTGAAAATGCAACGAGCGAACGGGTCAGAATGACCCCCATTGTTGCACTGTGGAAAGTAGCTGACTGTTACTATTGCACATAAACCAATAATCTTAAATGTTCTTTTCATCTGCACGCCAGGAGAAGTATGAATGACTGTTTCCAGCCTTTAATCCTCAGTGACTGACGCGCTCTCTCCTCCCCCTCGCAGGTGTCTACTTCGATTGCTGTGTCCGCCAGATCAAGTTTGTGGATTTCTGCGGGAAGTACCGGTTGCCCCTCATGCATTATCTCTGCTCCCCTGAGTGCTCCTCGCCCTGCAGCTCCCTCTCCTCACAGAGCGAGTCTGACTCGGAAGATGAGGCCAGCGTGGCGGCACGCAGAATGCAGAAAGTACTTCTGGGCTGAGCGCCACCAGACTCTAATCCTAGACTCGCCAGAGCGGGCTCTGTGGAAGTGTTGAGGATTTCATGCCGTTTCTCTACAAGGTGCCCCCCTCTGCATCGCCTGATGGTCGTACTGGCGCAGAGACCCTCTTACTGGCGCAGAGACCACCGGTGCTGTAGAGCCCCCTTACCCAGCACTCTGCTGCCTAGCACAGGAGACGGAAGATCAGCGTCCGTGTCCTGTAGCCAGTGACTGGCCGGCCAGTGTACTGCCGTCACCGCCATATCCTGCAGGAGGACGCACAGCTATGATAACGGACGGACGTGATCTCCTGCCGGGTGATAATTATCAGACCAATCCGTGTCCTGCAATACTGACTAATCCGGATGTTCTCATGTCGGCCTCCTGTGTGAGGCTGCACTGACCGCACTTAGAGGCTGCCGCACTTCATCCCACCTCCGTTGTGTGACGCCGACGTTGGGGGGGAACCTCTGATCACATTTCATTACACGAGTGACATTGGCTTGTGGTATTTTTGTATATAAAGAGTGTGTACAGGTTGTGACTTTTTTTACCAGTTCTCCCATGTAACGCCTGAGAAATATAGAGTCGTTTAATCACTGTGAATAATACGCAGCGTGGCTGTAACATTGAGATTGCCCCATGTGCCTTTTACAACACGGACGGACCAACGTGCGACAGACTGTTGTCACGAGCGCTGAGACTGTCCCTCTGTGTCCCGGTCTCTGCGTTATTCTAGTGACTCTAGCACTGGAGAGAACGGTAGTTTTATATCTGTGAATATCCCGTGCACCCTGAGTTTTCCCTGGGGTGTGCAGTATTTAGCAGTGTGACGGATCTTCGGGAGGCTTTCTCTGTAACGTCCAATAATGGCTCCAATTACAACTAAACTGTTATAAGGTCTGAGCGGAATCTGCATCCTGATGTTTCTCCGTCCTGCGTTGGTGGAGGGGAATATACCCCGTCTGTACACAGGGAGTAGTGACTTATGCTCAGAGTTGTTGTATTGATCTTCCAGCGTAAGCCATAGACTTCAGTGGAACAGTGCCCCCTTCTGGGCAAAATGTAAGAAAATGTAACATTGGGCCTAATTCAGATCTGATCGCAGCAACAAATTTGTTAGCAGTTGGGCAGAACCATGGGGGTCATTCCGAGTTGATCGCTAGCTACTTTTTGCAGCCGTGCAAACGCATAGTCGCCGCCCACAGGGGGAGCGTATTTTCGCTTTCCAAGTGTGCGAACGCCTTGGCAGCCGAGCGCAGCAAAAACATTTTGTGCAGTTTCTGAGTAGGTCTGGACTTACTCAGCCGCTGCGATCACTTCAGACTTTTTGGTGCCGGAATTGACGTCAGACACCCGCCCTCCCTCGAAACTCCTGGACACGCCTGCGTTTTCCCTACCACTCCCAGAAAACGGTCAGTTGCCACCCACAAACGCCCTCTTCCTGTCAGTCACCTTGTGGTCGGCTGTGCGAATGGAATCTTCACTAAATCCATCGCCCAGCACCGATCCTCTTTGTACCCGTACGACGCGCCTGTGCATTGCGGTGCATACGCATATGCAGTTTTGCCAGTTTTTTACCTGATCGCTGCGAAAATCGGCATCGAGCGATCAACTTGGAATGACCCCCATGTGCTCTGCAGGTGTGGCAGATGTAACATGTGCAGAGAGAGTTAGGTTTTGGGTGGGGTGTGTTCAAACTGAAATCTAAATTGCAGCGTAGAAATAAAGCAGCCAGTATTTACCCTGCACAGAAACAATATAACCCACCCAAATCTAACTCTCTCTGCACATGTTACATCTGCCCCCCCTGCAGTGCACATGGTTTTGCCCAACTGCTAACAAAGTTCCTGCTGCGATCAGGTCTGAATTACCCCCATTATTTTTACATGCTGTTGCGATTGAAAGAATGGTTTCTGTAGTTACTTTAATCCATAACCGCTATATAAAGATATATTTATGAATCCTTTGTTGTTGCAGTGTGTTACATGGGTTATAACGGTCACGGGTGGGTGGGTGTCGGGGGCTCCTCCTTATCCGAGCGCAGTGCACGGGTTGTTTTGTCGCTGTGTAAAGCGGCCATTATATTACAACATCGATGCAGGTACGCAGGACGGACAAATACCACCTATACCAGATCGCCTGCTCACCACTGATTCTTATATTATCTGGATGGGGGGGGTGTTAGGATTTTATCTTCTCTTGGATCACCAGATCCCATTACAGGTAATGTCCATGTATTACCATCTGTGATAAGGTGGAGGCATTGAGGTGCTCCTCATCTGCTGCTTCTAACGTGCCTCAACACGGAACACACACACACACGTACACACACACACACACACACACACACACACACACACGTACACACACACACGTATGTGGATATATATAATGTTCCAGCATAACTCCGGAATGCCTGGAGCAATTTACACCAAACTTGGAACACATATGACTTCCAATCTGGAATAAAATGCTGTGGGGGTAAAACACCCCCAGCACCCGTGGGGGTGGGAAGGGGGATGACATTTAAAAATTCATAGTTTTTTGAGATAAAAGGCAAATAACACTGACTGTAAACATTGCTGAACCTGTCAGAGATCGATAGGACGGAAGGAGAGAGATTGTGACTCTTACATACATTACAGGAAAGCTTGAGAGTCAGCGACTGCTTATCTGCTGTGTACAGGGCACCGACAGCTCTCACAGTGACCTGAAGTATTGTGCGGAAATCTTTACCTTTCTCTTACGTCCTAGAGGATGCTGGGGACTCCGTAAGGACCATGGGGATAGACGGGCTCCGCAGTAGACATGGGCACTTTAAGAAAGACTTTAGAAATGGGTGTGCACTGGCTCCTCCCTCTATGCCCCTCCTACAAACCTCAGTTTACTACTGTGCCCAGAGGAGACTGGGTGCATTACAGGGAGCTCTCCTGAGTTTTCCTGTCAGAAAGTATTTTGTTAGGTTTTTTATTTTCAGGGAGCTCTGCTGGCAACAGACTCCCTGCATCGAGGGACTGAGGGGAGAGAAGCAGACCTACTTTAATGCTAGGCTCTGTTTCTTAGGCTACTGGACACCATTAGCTCCAGAGGGATCGGTACGCAGGTCTCACCCTCGCCGTCTGTCCCAGAGCCGCGCCGCCGTCCTCCGCGAAGAGCCGGAAGATAGAAGCCGGGTGAGTATGAGAAGAAAAGAAGACTTCAGAGGTGTCAGAAGACTTCATGATCTTCACTGAGGTAACGCACAGCAGTTAAGCTGTGCGCCATTGCTCCCATACACCTCACACACGGCAGTCACTGTAAGGGTGCAGGGCGCAGGGGGGGCGCCCTGGGCAGCATATGAACCTCTCTTTGGCAAAAAAAATAAATATATATATATATATATATATATATATATATATATATATATATATATACACAGCTGGGCACTGTATATATAAAGAGCCCCCGCCAGTTTTTTAGTATATTTGAGCGGGACAGAAGCCTGCCGCCGAGGGGGCGGGGCTTCTCCCTCAGCACTCACCAGCGCCATTTTCTCCACAGCACAGCGCTGAGAGGAAGCTCCCCGGACTCTCCCCTGCTTATTCCACGGTGAAAGAGGGTTTTAAAGAAAGGGGGGGGGGGGGCACATAATTTGGCGCACATATATATATATATATATATATATATATATATATATATACTGCAACAAAAGCTTGGCACTCCGGATAATATAAGTATAAATGTGGTGCCCTCCCCACAAGCATAGACAGTCACAAGATTCTTATAAATAAGAATTCAGGGCGGCACTCCAATCTTTCATATAAATAAATTTTTAGTGAAAATCCATAGAAAAGTCGACTTTTCTATGGATTTTCACTAAAAATGTATTTATATGAAAGATTGGAGTGCCGCCCTGAATTCTTATTTATAAGAATCTTGTGACTATATATATATATATAAACAGCGCTACTGGGTAAACATATATTTATTGGTTTTTTTTCCTGGGTCATATAGCGCTGGGTGTGTGCTGGCATACTCTCTCCAAAGGGCCTTGTGGGGGAACTGTCTTCAGATAAGAGGATTCCCTTATCTGTGTGTGTGGTGTGTCGGTACGCGTGTGTCAACATGTCTGAGGTAGAAGGCTCTCCTAGGGAGGAGGGGGAGCAAATGAATGTGGTGTCTCCGTCGACAACGCCGACACCAGACTGGGTGGATATGTGGAATGTTTTAAGTGCTAATGTAAATTTATTGCACAAAAGATTAGACAAAGCTGAAGCTAGGGAACAGCCAGGGAGTCAACCCATGTCTGTCCCTATGTCGCAGGGACCTTCGGGGTCTCAAAAGCGCCCACTATCCCAAATAGTAGACACAGATACCAACACGGATTCTGACTCCAGTGTCGACTACGATGATGCAAAGTTACAGCCAAAATTGGCTAAATGTATTCGATATATGATTATTGCAATAAAAGATGTTTTGCATATCACAGAGGAACCCCCTGTCCCTGACACGAGGGTACACATGTATAAGGAAAAGAAACCTGAAGTAACCTTTCCTCCCTCACATGACCTGAACGAGTTATGTGAAAAGGCTTGGGAATCTCCAGACAAGAAACTGCAGATTCCCAAAAGGATTCTTATGGCGTATCCTTTCCCGCCAACGGACAGGATACGGTGGGAATCCTCCCCTAGGGTGGACAAAGCATTGACATGCTTATCCAAAAAGGTAGCGCTGCCATCCCAAGATACGGCTACCCTCAGGGATCCTGCTGACCGCAAGCAGGAGGTTACCTTGAAGTCCATTTACACACATTCTGGTACCTTACTTAGACCGGCGATTGCGTCGGCCTGGGTGTGTAGCGCTGTAGCAGCATGGACAGATACCTTAGCAGCGGAAATTGAGACCCTAGATAAGGATACCATTTTATTGACCCTAGGGCATATAAAAGATGCTGTCTTATATATGAGAGATGCTCAAAGAGACATTAGTCTACTGGGTTCTAGAATCAACTCTATGTCGATTTCTGCTAGACGAGTCTTGTTTGGGGAAGGTCTCTCGGACCTGGTCTCCACAGCTACAGCTGGTAAATCAAATTTTTTGCCTTATTCCCTCACAGCCTAAGTAAGCGCCACATTATCAAATGCAGTCCTTTCGATCACAAAGAAACAAGAAAGTACGAGGTGCGTCCTTTCTTGCCAGAGGTAAGAGCAGAGGATAAAAGCTGCACAACACAGCTAGTTCCCAGGAACAGAAGTCCTCCCCGGCCTCTACAAAATCCACCGCATGACGCTTGGGCTCCGCTACAGGAGTCCGCCCCAGTGGGGGCACGTCTTCGACTTTTCAGCCACATCTGGGTTCACTCACAGGTGGATCCCTGGGCAATAGAAATTGTCTCCCAGGGTTACAAGCTGGAATTCAAAGAGGTGCCTCCTCGCCGGTTTTTCAAATCGGCCCTACCAGCTTCTCCCCCGGCAAGGGAGATAGTGTTAAATGCAATTCACAAATTGTATCTTCAACAGGTGGTGGTCAAGGTTCCCCTGCTTCAACAAGGGAGGGGATATTACTCAACCCTGTTTGTAGTCCCGAAACCGGACGGTTCGGTCAGACCCATTTTAAATTTAAAATCCCTGAACCTATACTTGAAAAGGTTCAAGTTCAAGATGGAATCGCTAAGAGCGGTCATCGCCAGCCTGGAAGGGGGGGATTTCATGGTATCTCTGGACATAAAGGATGCATACCTTCATGTTCCCATTTATCCACCTCATCAGGCGTACCTGAGATTTGCGGTACAGGATTGTCATTACCAACTTCAGACGTTGCCGTTTGGGCTTTCCACGCCCCCGAGGATTTTCACCAAGGTAATGGCGGAAATGATGGTGCTCCTGCGCAAGCAAGGTGTCACAATTATCCCGTACTTGGACGATCTCCTCATAAAAGCGAGATCAAGAGAGCAGTTGCTACACAACGTCTCACTTTCACTGAAGGTGTTACAGCAACACGGCTGGATTCTCAATATCCCGAAGTCACAGTTGGTTCCTCGTCTGACCTTCTTGGGCATGATTCTGGATACAGACCAGAAAAGGGTTTATCTTCCGATAGAAAAAGCTCAGGAACTCATGACTCTGGTCAGGAACCTATTGAAGCCAAAACAGGTGTCAGTGCATCACTGCACTCGAGTCCTGGGAAAGATGGTGGCATCATACGAAGCCATTCCCTTCGGCAGGTTCCATGCGAGGACTTTCCAATGGGACCTACTGGACAAGTGGTCCGGGTCACATCTACAAATTCATCAGTTGATCACCCTGTCCCCCAGAGCCAGGGTATCTCTCCTTTGGTGGCTGCAGAGTGCTCACCTTCTAAAAGGCCGCATGTTCGGCATTCAGAACTGGATCCTGGTGACCACGGACGCGAGCCTCCGAGGTTGGGGAGCAGTCACACAGGGAAGAAACTTCTAAGGTCTTTGGTCAAGTCAAGAGACTTGTCTTCACATCAACATCCTGGAATTGTGGGCCATATACAACGCCCTACGTCAAGCGGAGACCTTACTTTGCGACCAACCAGTTCTGATCCAGTCAGACATCACCGCAGTGGCTCATGTAAACCGCCAAGGCGGCACAAGGAGCAGAGTGGCCATGGCGGAAGCCCCCAGGATTCTTCGGTGGGCGGAAAATCATGTAAGCGCATTGTCAGCAGTGTTCATTCCGGGAGTGGACAACTGGGAAGCAGACTTCCTCAGCAGACACGACCTGCATCCAGGAGAGGGGGAACTTCATCAGGAAGTCTTCGCACAGATTGCAAGTCAGTGGGGACTGCCCCAGATAAACATGATGGCGTCCCGCCTCAACAAAAAGCTACAGAGGTATTGTGCCAGATCAAAAGACCCTCAGGCGGTAGCTGTAGACGCCCTAGTGACACCGTGGGTGTTCCAGACGGTCTATGTGTTTCCTCCTCTTCCTCTCATACCCAAGGTGTTGAGAATAATAAGAAAAAGAGGAGTGAGAACAATTCTCATTGTTCCAGATTGGCCACGAAGGACCTGGTATCTGGATCTGCTGGAAATGCTCACAGAAGATCTGTGGCCTCTTCCTCTACGACAGGACCTGTTGCAACAGGGGCCCTGTCTGTTCCAAGACTTACCGCGGCTGCGTTTGACGGCATGGCGGTTGAACGCAGGATCCTAGTGGAAAAAGGCATTCCGGATGAGGTCATTCCTACGCTGATAAAGGCTAGGAAGGACGTGACAGCTAAACATTATCACCGTATATGGCGAAAATATGTTTCTTGGTGTGAGGCCAGGAATGCCCCTACGAAAGAATTCCATCTGGGCCGTTTCCTTCACTTCTTGCAGACTGGAGTGAATTTGGGCCTAAAATTAGGCTCCATTAAGGTTCAGATTTCGGTCTTATCCATTTTCTTTCAAAAAGAATTGGCTTCTCTCCCAGAAGTACAGACTTTTGTGAAGGGAGTGCTGCATATTCAGCCTCCTTTTATACCTCCGGTGGCGCCTTGGGACCTTAACGTGGTGTTGAGTTTCCTTAAGTCGCACTGGTTTGAACTACTTCAAACGGTGGAGTTAAAATATCTCACTTGGAAGGTGGTCATGTTATTAGCCTTGGCTTCGGCTAGGCGAGTGTCGGAATTGGCGGCTTTGTCTCATAAAAGCCCCTATCTGGTTTTCCATATGGATAGAGCGGAATTGCGGACCCGTCCTCGATTCTTGCCTAAGGTGGTGTCATCTTTTCATATGAACCAACCTATTGTGGTGCCTGTGGCTACGCGAGACTTGGAGGATTCCGAGTCCCTTGATGTAGTCAGGGCTTTGAAAATTTACGTGGCCAGAACGGCTAGAGTCAGAAAAACAGAAGCACTGCTTGTCCTATATGCAGCCAACAAGGTTGGCGCCCCTGCTTCAAAGCAGACTATTGCTCGCTGGATCTGTAACACGATTCAACAGGCGCATTCTACGGCTGGATTGCCGTTACCTAAATCGGTCAAGGCCCATTCCACTAGGAAGGTGGGCTCTTCTTGGGCGGCTGCCCGAGGGGTTTCGGCACTACAACTATGCCGAGCTGCTACTTGGTCGGGTTCAAACACCTTTGCAAAGTTCTATAAGTTTGATACCCTGGCTGAGGAGGACTTCATGTTTGCTCAATCGGTGCTGCAGAGTCATCCGCACTCTCCCGCCCGTTTGGGAGCTTTGGTATAATCCCCATGGTCCTTACGGAGTCCCCAGCATCCTCTAGGACGTAAGAGAAAATGAGATTTTAAACCTACCGGTAAATCTTTTTCTCGTAGTCCGTAGAGGATGCTGGGCGCCCGTCCCAAGTGCGGACTACTTCTGCAAGACTTGTATATAGTTTTGCTTACATAAGGGTTATGTTATAGTTTTCATCGGTCTTGGACTGATGCTATGTTGTTTTCATACTGTTAACTGGTTAGTATATCACATGTTATACGGTGTGATTGGTATGAATCTTGTCCTGGATTACCAAAATCCTTTCCTCGTACTGTCCGTCTCCTCTGGGCACAGTTTCTCTAACTGAGGTCTGGAGGAGGGGCATAGAGGGAGGAGCCAGTGCACACCCATACCTAAAGTCTTTCTTAAAGTGCCCATGTCTCCTGCGGAGCCCGTCTATCCCCATGGTCCTTACGGAGTCCCCAGCATCCTCTACGGCCTACGAGAAAAAGATGATTTACCGGTAGGTTTAAAATCTTATTTTTTACCTCAAAGGAGGAGCCTTAAGGAGAGCGAGGAGACCTAGGGCCTTTTGTTATAGAGTCAGCCTATCCCTGCAGACCTTACATATGTAACACACAGCGGGCGGAGCTTGGACTGTCGTCCCAGCATTTACAGCACTGAGTAGGGCAGCATAGAGATGGCCATCGGTGGGTTACCCGTCGATGGTCACCATCGATTGATAATCTAAATGGCGTAGAGCCATCGATGGTTTTACCCATCAATGGTCACCACTACATTACCGTATAATGAAGAGCTGGCCAATCAGAGCCTGGGGATGTGGCTTCATGGGAGTCAAGGGGTGGAGCTAAGCTCAGTGTCCTGACTCTATTGAGGGAAGAAGAAAAAAACTATTCGATAGCACTGAACCATTGGTGGAGGGAAACCATCTGGTTTTCCCCCATCAATGGTAGAAGTAGTTGACATTGGTCATAAACCATCAATGATTTTTAATCATCGATGGTTGATAGCCAGGGCAGCATCCGAGTTGGGATGGGGCAGAGAAGGAGGCAGATTATTTTGCTAAGCGCCAGAGCTTTTCATCTCTTTGTAATTATACTTGAAATTCCGTAGCGAAGCACGGGTATTCAGCTAATATATATATATATAGTATTAGTGTAATTGGCGCCTTGGAGTTGTTATAACATCCCTATTTTTGTGACAGAATGACCTAATGTCAAATACAATCTTGTTTAGAAAAACAAACAATATGTTGTAATATGCAGAATTTATTTAAATTTATAAAAGATCATGTGATACTGTATTGATATAACTGTCCATAAAACATTTCAACCACCACTAACATCCAGTGGTGGTCCACATAAGAGCAGATGTACAAATATTTATTTTGTTAACTCCTCCTTCAAGGATTGTAAGTTGGAGGTCAGATCACAACAAATTTGATAACCCAATGCGTTTCGTCTCTCACATAGACTTCATCAGGGGTACATCTAAAACATTAGAACAGGCTTTTTCAACCAGTGTGCCGCGACCAGTTGCAAGGTGTGCCGCGGAGCCAGAGCAGCTTCCTGTACCTTCAGAGCGAACTGTTGGCTCGGGCTCTTCTTAGAGGATCAGTCATGGTCCGGACGTGACCTATGCCTTGATAACGCGGCGGTGTGATATCATAGGTCACGGCCGCCGTGTCTCACCACCGAGCCAGCCCACCAGCCTGTATACACATCTTCCGGTTCCCGCCTGCATCCACACCTGCCTGACCGCCCGCTGCTCAGTATTCGCAGCACTCCACTATGGACAACCCCCGCCACTGAGGGACAGGGAGGAGGACAGCTGACCAGTAGGGGCTAATATTTGTTATGTTATTTCTCCTGTGGTGATTTATGGGGGGAACAATGTGAATAATTCATGTGGGGAGCAATAGGATTTACAGTATGTGGGGAGAAATGTAATTGTTTTTCCTGTGTAGGCCAATGTATGTGTGGATTCTTATTTTCTCCTTCATCCACTAGGGGCCACTGGAGCGTAGTTACAATGGGGAAATAGTAGGCAGTAATTGGGAGCTGGCACTTTAAAATTCTCACACTGTGGCTAGCTCCTCCCCTACTATCTCCCCTCCAAGCCAGTCTTAGTTAGTGCCCGAGGGAGCTGGTTCACTTGGGTTTTAGCTGAAGAATTTTTTCTTTTTTCTTTAAAATTTTTATTTTTCTTACCTACACACACAGACTGGCAGCTCTGCCACTGCCAGTCTGCACCGCGGGAGCTGCCGGCGGGGTCCCATCGCAGCTGTGTGCGGCTCGGGATGGGCCTCGGCTGAGGGAGACACTGAGCTCTCCTGAGTTGGCCGGACACCGCTGCGTGCGGCGCGTGTCGGGGCCGCTCCACCAGCAGAAGATTCCGGCAGCAGGGCAGCGGTAAGTCTCAAAAGTGACCGGACACCGATGCGTGCGGCGCGTGTCAGGGTCGCTCTGTCGAGCAGAGTATAAGTGAACACCGCTGAGTGCGGCGCGTGTCGGAACTACATCTGGACAGCGGTGAGTACAATCTCCCCCCCTCCACACTGATGTATGATTTTACACTTTCACTTTTAGTGATTTCATATGTGGTGGTTGGACGGCTCCCCTATACTCCCCAGTCAGAGACAGTCTGGAGTGTATCAGAGGCGCACTTATTATTTTGAAATTGGCGCCATTATGTGGGGGGCGGAGCTACAACCCGCTCTGTAAGCGGGCTCAGCGCTCTCCGCTCCCGGCCGCAGCATACAGGCAGCCGGGTGATACACTTCCCGCTTATTTTTACACTTCTGCGGGTTTAATTTGAAATTGAAAGCGGGGAGGGGGCGGAGCTAACTCCCGCTCCGTACGGCGGGCTCAGCGCTCTCCGCTCCCCGGCCACAGCATACAGGCGGCCGGGGGATACAGGCGCTTCCCGCTTAGTGTACACTGCAGCGGGTTTCATTTGAACTTGGCGCCGGATCGGGGGAGGCGGAGCTAACTCCCGCTCCGTACGACGGGCTCAGCGCTCTCCGCCCCCCGGCCGCTGCAGCAGCATGCCAAGACAGTGTTTCCAAGTCCTCCGCTCCCCGGGCCGCTGCAAGCTCCTTTCCTCTGCCTGGCTGTTCAAGGAGCATATTTTACATTTAAAAGGTCTTATTCCCGCTTTACTCAGCGGGCTCCCCGGCGGCGGCTCGCAGCACTCATTGTCTCTATGCTGTCTCAGTGGGGTTTTAGTTTTTTCTGTGCATGCAGATGCTGGCTGCCATTCCTCCCTGCAGGGGAGTCCTCTGCCCGGCATTTCATAGAGGCTGTAGATCAGGAAACCTGCTCTATTACAGGAGCTGGGCTCAGCTCATTAATGATTAAAAATCGAGTGTGCACAGTATTTATTTACCCTATCAGGTTCACATAGACAGTATTTATCTACCCTGTTGGGTTCAGTGTGTGTGTGTGTATATATATATAGATATATATATATGCATACAATACCATATATAGGGGATAAAACAAACCACTTCAGCAATGTTTTATAAGAACAAAATACCCCACCTTGCCACATAACATTTTCCCCCATCTTTTCTCGCAGGCTGGCCACCAGTTTGAAAAGCCAGCGGAACCTCCGAGAAACATCTGGTGCACCTAAATTAGCGGTACACTACATACAGGGCGGGGTGTTGCCTTCCCTTTATTATTCCTTGCTGTCACTAGGTACTAATGCTATTTATAATTTGGGGAATGTGTGTGGCATCAGACAAATAGCGCTGCGGCTCAGTACGCTAGTAGCGGGTATCTGAACAGAGGGACTAGGGTTTGAATCACAACAACAACAACAACAACAAAAAAACAACAACTTTAAAGGGAGCTCTTATAGCCTAGTGGCTAAGACTCCTGTCCCACAGCTCAGCGCTACTGGTTCAAGTCTCCGCTGCTCCAGAAAGTTTATTTGAATCGAGTCGGTCACTACACGTTATAGTGCAGACCTTACATAGGGCTGTGTTTATTTAACCCACCTTTTCTCCTTTCGTTTGTCTCACCGGGGACAGTCAAAGAATTCCCTCTTAGGTGTGAAGTATGCGGTGGAGCCATCTGCTTAGCCCTCCACGCACCTGCAGGACACTCCTGCTTGAACAGCTCAGATTATGCAGGTAATGTCACTGGTAACCAGAGACCTTGTACGTCATTTCACCTCTCCAGGTGTCTAAAAGAACCTTTCTGACCTTCCATGTTACACGACTTGGCGGTGGAAAGGCCTCTCTGGGAGGAGGCGAGAGATGTCCAGGATACTGATGATGTCGGTTTTCGGTGGAGTCTGAACCAGTGTCTCAGAATATCCAGGTATATTATACAGCAGTTCGTCTGATACTGCAGGTAAAGGAGGCGGACACGTCAGGTCCATCAGGGTTTGACGCCGATGATGAAATGACAGCGACTGGTCCAGTTTCGGATGAGCTGGGCAGGCTCCGGTAGGCGGCCTGCAGACACCCGAATACACAATTTCAGGTATCAAACAATGTTTGTTTTCCTATCCTTTCCCCGCAGACGGCAGGAAATGGTATCAGAACCTCTCCAAGGTATACCCCTCGATGTATCGCCGGTCCAACAAGCTGCCGTTTTCCTGAGGAAACCTTGCTCAGGGATCCATCGAAGACACATATACGGCAGCGGGGTTCTACCTTGTCCGGAGCAGGTAGGTTGTGGAACAATTGTCCTCTAGGTTACAGGATAATTCGCATCAGGATCAACTGATACTTTGGGACAGATCAGAATCACGATTCTGCTTTATGTTCTTTTGAGGTCTCCACGTCTGCAGACTCGGAACCTGCATTTTTGCTTGGGCTGTCTTAACCCGACGACCTCTGGGGCTGCGACAGTGACAGGTGAACATGAAATCCTACGGGGCAGATGGTTCAGGGGAAGGAACTTTCTGCATGATTTCTTGAACCATTGGAGGTAAGTCCACTTTTCTTTCTCCTACTGCTGCCCCAGCTCCAAGACGGACCTTTACCGGTCTTTCCTTTAGATCTTTTCGTGCCCTTTCAGGCTTTCGACTCCACACGGGCGGTATCTCCGTCGCCAAGGGATCTCATGGTAACAGGCTGAAGCAGAGGTTCAGCATCCTCGGTCCAGTCTGATTTTAGGTCATCCTACACACCCACTACAGGTCACACCTTCCTACCACCTGGAGGGTCCCAGGGTAGGCGTATGTCGGTGGTCCTACTGGGAGGACTGAGAAGGTTTGGGCGGTTACAGACTAGATTTTGGAGTACAACCGTCTCCGGGGTCCCTCGGCATGGGTCGGCCGGTTTATGATGACAAGAGAAGTCATACTGCAGGCGGCGCTCCATATGCTTCTAACCGAAAAGGGTGTTGATCCCTGTTTTCACATATCATTTGAATCGGGACAGTTCTCAGGCCTTTGTTTTCTTTTCACGTACCGAAGCCAGAGGGCTCGGCCAGGCCTATTCTGGCCTTAGAAACCTTTCAGTCTGTGATTGCTAGTTTTGAACAAGAAAGGGGGTTTTACGCGTCCCTTGTCTTCAGGGATGCCTGTTTACTGATTTCCGTTGGGTTTCCTCATCGGGCTTTTCTCAGATTCGCATTACAGGATACTCATTTTTACTGTCAGTCCTTTCCATTCGGCCTCTCGTCCGCTCCCACAGGGTTCAGGAAGATCACAGAATAACTCTTTTTCAAGGGCAGGAAGTGACGTTTGTTCCCTAATTGGACAATCTACTACTAGTATCCCACTCTGCAGATTAGGTGGCTTCTGAATATCCTGAGGATCCAGGAGCTTCTGGTTCGACACGGATCCAATTATGCTCCTCGTAGACGTTTCTCAACACGGTCCGTCAGAGGATTTTTCCTTCCTCGGCACCAGGTACTCTTTTTCTTCAGTCAAGTTGCGACGCAATGAGTGGTCGCCTGCATTCCCCTCTGGGCTGAGGACAACAATGTTCTTTCCAGGTTAAGCCGCCAGGTCAGACTCCCGGGTGAGGGGACATTCCCCGGAGTTTTGTCAGCTGGTCCGCTGTTGGCGGAGTTTTCGGATCGACCTCAGGGCGTTCTGACTGACTCTTTAACCCTTTACTACTCTCGGACGTGAGCTCTGGCGGCAGTAGCCGAGGATGCCCTCAGGGCTCCTTGGAGTTTCTGGTTAGTCTATCCTGCCTCCTTTTCTAGTTCTACCTCACTTTCGGTAACACAGGAGGGGAGAATGCGCGCTAGTCCTCTCGGTGGCTCCGCTTGGGCCACGCATGACTTGCAGATCCAGCCTGCACCTGTTGTCAGTAGAGGAGCCTTGGCTCCTACCTCGACTGGACTGTCTACTTCAACAGGGTCCTTTTCTTTGTTCAATCTTACACTGGTTTCGTTTAACCGCGTGACTATTCACGAGACCTCAGAAGGGAGGAGTTCCCTAGTTCGGTTATGCCTACTGGGCCCCGATTTCAGAAGTCTGTTACCTCTTCTCGCTTTTGCCACTTTTGGAAAACTTTATGGGGCATAGTGAGGATAACAGGGGTTTTCCCCTTCTTTCCGTTACCATTCAGCCGTCATCTTTGGTTTCTCTGGGAGGTTTTGCTCGGCTGCGCTTCAAAATACAGTGACCTGAAATTTAGGTCTCTGCCCCTTCGGTTTTCTTCCAAAAGAGATTAGCCTGCCGGCCGTAAGTTCGGGCTCTCTTTCAGGGAGTACTCTATTGGCAACTCCCCAGGCTGAGCTTCAGACTCAGCGGGTCGTTTCTTCCAGAGGGGATGTCCGTTTTTCCTATAAATCTGACACTAGTGTTTTCGGCCCTCTTTGAAGGTTGTCAGGGCTCGCCGACTCTCTCTACAGAGATCTTAGGCTATTCGACGAAGTGTTTTCTTCTTTGTTCTGTACGATGCTTCCGTACTAAATAGCCGGGGTCCCAGCATACGCTGGGCCGTTAGATACATCTGACCATCCCGTGGGGTCTCCATGAATACTTTATGTCGGGCGGCTACTTGGTCGGACCGACATTCGTTTTGTCAAATTCTACAAGTTTGACACTTTTGCGGCCTCTGCATCTCAGTTTGGCCGAGCGGTTTTACAGGACTCTCAGCGCTCTCCCACCCGTTCTGGGAGCTCTGGGACGTCCCCATTGTAACTACGCTCCAGTGGCCCCTAGTGGATGAAGGAGAAATCAGGATTTTGGTACTTACCGATAAATCCCTTTCTCCGATTCCACAGGGGCCACTGGACGCCCGCCCAGCGCTGTTCCTCCTTGTTTTTTGCTTAACGGTTTGCAGATCACCATATGACTGCTTGTTGAGTTCGGGCTAGCCTGTTGTTTGTCAGGTTCTGTTCCAGGTTTGGGTTGTGTTATCCTGGTTTACAGGGCGTCATTAACCTCCTCTACCTTAAGGTTTTCTTTATTCCAGCTCTCCTCGGGCACAGTTTTACGTAGACTGGCTTGGAGGGGAGATAGTAGGGGAGGAGCTAGCCACAGTGTTAGAATTTTAAAGTGCCAGCTCCCAATTACTGCCTACTATTTCCCCATTGTAACTACGCTCCAGTGGCCCCTGTGGAATCGGAGAAAGGGATTTATCGGTAAGTACCAAAATCCTGATTTACTGTGAGGGCCATTGTGTGTTTTTTGTTTTTTTTTCTGTGGGGAACTGATGGTGTGCCTAGGCAATTTGAAAATATTGTTCGGTGTGCCGTGAGTAAAAAAAGGTTGAAAATCACTGCATTAGAACATAATTTTAAGAACATATGTTCACAGGTTTACACAATTTTTAACTACAAGTTATAATACAAATAAAAATTGGAATATAAATTGGAACACAACTGTTAGGCTAATGGAACACAATGTGAAGATAACAACCGTTTGCATAGTAATATGTAGGCACATACCTTATTCGAGTAATTAGCCTCAAACAATCAATGGATTCATTTGCTCTGGGATATTAACATCGGTAAAAAGTGGATCATCCACTATGAGTACATAGCCAATAATGCCTATTAAAAAGACAGTCTTATTTGCACATATTTAAAAAAAACCAAACCAAAAAAAAACCTGGTGCCATCAAACTCAGCTGAGGGCCAATCAAATCAGTATAAGTAACAGCACATACCTGGCCAATCAGGAGGGATAAAAGTGTGGAAATTATGGAATAAAAAACCCACTGGAGATTCATATAATTCACAACCTATAGGATTTATTAATGAATGTAGTCAGTATCAGCTCTAAGGCAATAAGTATGTACGGGGAGAGGAGAAGATCAATAAAGGTGCATACACACGGAGAGATTTTGACTATGAGAGATTTTGACTAACTTTTCCCTTGAACTGGCAGTAGGAGATTTTGACTAACTTTACCAGAGATTTTGTCTAACTATGCAAGAGATTTTGGCTATGGGAGATTTTGGCTATGGGAGATTTTGACTATCTCATTTAAATAAGGGGATGAGTGTCATATATAGGACGATTTTACAGGGTGGCTGGTATTTAAATAGCTAAAAGTAAAAAAAAAAAATTTTTTGCGTGGGGTCCCCCCTCCTATGTAAAACCAGCCTCGGGCTCTTTGAGCCAGTCCTGGTTGTTAAAATACAGAGGAAAAAATGAGTAGGGTTCCCCTATATTTAGACAACCAGCACCGGGCTCTGCGTCCGGTCCTGGTTTAAAAAATACGGGGGACAAAAGACATAGGGGTCCCCCGTATTTGTAAAACCAGCACCGGGCTCCACTAGCCAGGGAGATAATGCCACAGCCGGGGGACACATTTATATTGGTCCCTGCGGCCGTGCCATTACCCCCCCCAACTAGTCACCCCTGGCCGGGGTACACTGGAGGAGTGAGGACCCCTTAAATCAAGGGGTCCCCCCCTCCAGCCACCCAAGGGCCAGGGGTGAAGCCCGAGGCTGTCCCCCCCATCCGTGGGCGGTGGATGGGAGGCTGATAGACTTTCAATAGTAATATTGTTCTTTACAGGTGGCCTACAGGTCCCAGCAAGCCTGCCCCAGCATGCTGGCACTTGGAGAACCACAAGTGCCCGCATGCCCGGACATAAAGGGCCCGCTGGCACCTGTAGTCCACCTGTAAAGAAAATATTGAAAAAAAAACCAGACACATTCTTTAAAAAATCCTTTATTAAACTGGGTCTTCACCTGGGGGCGGCGGCCTTTAAGCTCTTTTGCATGGCCGCCGCCTTCCCAGGGCTTCCGGCGTCTTCACCTGGGGGGGCGCCACCTCCCCAGGGCTTCTGGGGTCTTGCTCCGGCGTCTTCACCTGGTGGGCGGCGGCTGCTAAGCTCTTTTGCATAGCCGCCGCCCATCCAGGACTTTCACGGCGTCTTCAGTCTTCAGGAGCTCTTCTCCGCTCCTCCTCCGCCGTCGGACTGAAAGCCGCTGCCTCGCGCTGACTTATATAAGTCAGCGGGAGGGGGCGGGCGATGACGCGGCGAGCCGTGATTGGCTCGCGGCGGCCATCTTGAATTTCAAAAATGACGCTGAGGCGCCATTTTTGAAACTGGTACCGCTCCGCTGCCAAACTCTGCAAGATAAAGGTAAATTTCCCCCGCCCGCACCGCCGCCGCCCGCACCACCGCCTCAACCCGCCGCCGCCCACACCGCCACCGCAACCCGCCGCCGCCACCGCCGCCGCCCACACTGCCACCCGCCGCCGCCCGCACCGCCGCCACCACCCGCCGCCGCCCGCACCACCGCCAACATCGCTATCGCTGGGAAAAATCGCTGGCCTCTAGCGATTTTAACTAACTTTCCCAGCGACATAGCCAAAATTGACTTGCCTGCACTGACTATTTTTCCCAGCGATAGCGACCTGGCGGGGACGCGCATCGCTATCGCTGCCTGTGTACACACGGAGCGATCTGCACTAACTTTCTGAGCGATTTTGACTATATAGTCAAAATCGCTCAGTTATATCGCTCCTTTACTATTAACTATAATAGAGATCCAATATCAGAAGGGACCAAGTTAACCAATGATGAACAGTGTCTTTATATCTATATATATATATATATATATATATATATATATATATATATAATACGTACTTATTGGTTCACAAACTTCATACAAAAGATGGTACTACTATAAAACTTTCATAAAGCGATTTAATATTTAACAAGAGCACATACCTGATCAATCTTTAAAATCGGCATGTGATACTCAAAGAATCAATCAGTAGTAGCACTCAATGGTTTTGTACCTGAAGGGTTCACTATTAAGTAAAATTTGTATAATCAGTGTCAGACATCTGTCATAAAATATATACAGATAGGGAAACCCAAAGGTTTTTTATGTATATGCAGATAAGTATATATAACATGCAGGGGCCAGAGCTAGATGTTTAGTATCATAGTATTAGTGCAACCCTGTTTTCAAAAATGCTTAATGCCTTTGGAGAGAACTTATAGTCACTATATATATATATATATATATATATATACATACACACACACACACACACACACACACACACAATAGCTGTTCTACAAGTTTTTCGCACGGGAGTTTCTGATTTTCATGGTTGGACATATAAATGAGTGTAATAATTTGGTAAATAGAGATGTAAATCTGAGATGTCTTAATGTAAGTAAATATTATTCCATGGTTCTTGGCGTTACCCGAGGAGCACCAACAGCAGATACGGTAAAAAGTGACAGGAACATTTCTGTAGTTTATTACATTCTACACACTGGAGGTGCAATCCAAATTTTGATCCGATTGGGCATTATCGTTCCAACAACGCAAGCCACGCATCGGTAATGACGTCATTATGTCATCCCCCTTTTCATCCCCTTAGGGGAGGTTTATTAAAATTTACTATACTCCTGTAATCAATCAACAGGCCGGATTCCCTCATTATACTCCTATCATATCACTATAACTATACCACAGGCCTGATTCCCTCATTATACTCCTATCATATCACTATAACTATACCACAGGCCTGATTCCCTCATTATACTCCTATCATATCACTATAACTATACCACAGGCCTGATTCCCTCATTATACTCCTATCATATCACTATAACTATACCACAGGCCTGATTCCCTCATTATACTCCTATCATATCACTATAACTATACCACAGGCCTGATTCCATCATTATACTCCTATCATATCACTATAACTTTACCACAGGCCTGATTCCATCATTATATTCCTATCATATCACTATAACTATACCACAGGCCTGATTCCATCATTATACTCCTATCATATCACTATAACTATACCACAGGCCTGATTCCCTCATTATACTCCTATCATATCACTATAACTATACCACAGGCCTGATTCCCTCATTATACTCCTATCATATCACTATAACTATACCACAGGCCTGATTCCCTCATTATACTCCTATCATATCACTATAACTATACCACAGGCCTGATTCCATCATTATACTCCTATCATATCACTATAACTATACCACAGGCCTGATTCCCTCATTATACTCCTATCATATCACTATAACTATACCACAGGCCTGATTCCCTCATTATACTCCTATCATATCACTATAACTATACCACAGGCCTGATTCCCTCATTATACTCCTATCATATCACTATAACTATACCACAGGCCTGATTCCATCATTATACTCCTATCATATCACTATAACTATACCACAGGCCTGATTCCATCATTATACTCCTATCATATCACTATAACTATACCACAGGCCTGATTCCATCATTATACTCCTATCATATCACTATAACTATACCACAGGCCTGATTCCATCATTAT
Organism: Pseudophryne corroboree; assembly: GCF_028390025.1. Classification (NCBI taxonomy): domain Eukaryota; kingdom Metazoa; phylum Chordata; class Amphibia; order Anura; family Myobatrachidae; genus Pseudophryne; species Pseudophryne corroboree. The sequence goes on from NC_086445.1 coordinate 1,044,409,166, forward strand.
ACTCCTATCATATCACTATAACTATACCACAGGCCTGATTCCATCATTATACTCATCATATCACTATAACTATACCACAGGCCTGATTCCCTCATTATACTCCTATCATATCACTATAACTATACCACAGGCCTGATTCCATCATTATACTCCTATCATATCACTATAACTATACCACAGGCCTGATTCCCTCATTATACTCCTATCATATCACTATAACTATACCACAGGCCTGATTCCATCATTATACTTATCATATCACTATAACTATACCACAGGCCTGATTCCCTCATTATACTCCTATCATATCACTATAACTATACCACAGGCCTGATTCCCTCATTATACTCCTATCATATCACTATAACTATACCACAGGCCTGATTCCCTCATTATACTCCTATCATATCACTATAACTATACCACAGGCCTGATTCCATCATTATACTCCTATCATATCACTATAACTATACCACAGGCCTGATTCCATCATTATACTCCTATCATATCACTATAACTATACCACAGGCCTGATTCCATCATTATACTCCTATCATATCACTATAACTATACCACAGGCCTGATTCCATCATTATACTCCTATCATATCACTATAACTATACCACAGGCCTGATTCCATCATTATACTCCTATCATATCACTATAACTATACCACAGGCCTAATTCCCTCATTATACTCCTATCATATCACTATAACTATACCACAGGCCTGATTCCATCATTATACTACTATCATATCACTATAACTATACCACAGGCCTGATTCCCTCATTATACTCCTATCATATCACTATAACTATACCACAGGCCTGATTCCCTCATTATACTCCTATCATATCACTATAACTATACCACAGGCCTGATTCCATCATTATACTCCTGTCATATAACTATAACTATACCACAGGCCTGATTCCCTCATTATACTCCTATCATATCACTATTATACCGTGTAATAACTATACCACAGGCCTGATTCCCTCATTATACTCCTATCATATCACTATAACTATACCACAGGCCTGATTCCATCATTATACTCCTGTAATCATATCACTATTACACCGTGTAATAACTATACCACAGGCCTGATTCCATCATTATACTCCTATCATATCACTATAACTATACCACAGGCCTGATTCCCTCATTATACTCCTATCATATCACTATAACTATACCACAGGCCTGATTCCCTCATTATACTCCTATCATATCACTATAACTATACCACAGGCCTGATTCCCTCATTATACTCCTATCATATCACTATAACTATACCACAGGCCTGATTCCCTCATTATACTCCTATCATATCACTATAACTATACCACAGGCCTGATTCCATCATTATACTCCTATCATATCACTATAACTATACCACAGGCCTGATTCCATCATTATACTCCTATCATATCACTATAACTATACCACAGGCCTGATTCCATCATTATACTCCTATCATATCACTATAACTATACCACAGGCCTGATTCCATCATTATACTCCTATCATATCACTATAACTATACCACAGGCCTGATTCCATCATTATACTCCTATCATATCACTATAACTATACCACAGGCCTAATTCCCTCATTATACTCCTATCATATCACTATAACTATACCACAGGCCTGATTCCATCATTATACTACTATCATATCACTATAACTATACCACAGGCCTGATTCCCTCATTATACTCCTATCATATCACTATAACTATACCACAGGCCTGATTCCCTCATTATACTCCTATCATATCACTATAACTATACCACAGGCCTGATTCCATCATTATACTCCTGTCATATAACTATAACTATACCACAGGCCTGATTCCCTCATTATACTCCTATCATATCACTATTATACCGTGTAATAACTATACCACAGGCCTGATTCCCTCATTATACTCCTATCATATCACTATAACTATACCACAGGCCTGATTCCATCATTATACTCCTGTAATCATATCACTATTACACCGTGTAATAACTATACCACAGGCCTGATTCCATCATTATACTCCTATCATATCACTATAACTATACCACAGGCCTGATTCCCTCATTATACTCCTATCATATCACTATAACTATACCACAGGCCTGATTCCCTCATTATACTCCTATCATATCACTATAACTATACCACAGGCCTGATTCCCTCATTATACTCCTATCATATCACTATAACTATACCACAGGCCGGATTCCCTCATTATACTCCTATCATATCACTATAACTATACCACAGGCCGGATTCCCTCATTATACTCCTATCATATCACTATAACTATACCACAGGCCTGATTCCATCATTATACTCCTGTCATATCACTATAACTATACCACAGGCCTGATTCCCTCATTATACTCCTATCATATCACTATTATACCGTGTAATAACTATACCACAGGCCTGATTCCCTCATTATACTCCTGTAATCATATCACTATTACACCGTGTAATAACTATACCACAGGCCTGATTCCCTCATTATACTCCTGTAATCATATCACTATTACACCGTGTAATAACTATACCACAGGCCGGATTCCCTCATTATACTCCTATCATATCACTATTATACCGTGTAATAACTATACCACAGGCCTGATTCCCTCATTATACTCCTGTAATCATATCACTATTACACCGTGTAATAACTATACCACAGGCCCGATTCCCTCATTATACTCCTGTAATCATATCGCTATTACACCGTGTAATAACTATACCACAGGCCGGATTCCCTCATTATACTCCTGTAATCATATCACTATTACACCGTGTAATAACTATACCACAGGCCGGATTCCCTCATTATACTCCTATCATATCACTATTATACCGTGTAATAACTATACCACAGGCCTGATTCCCTCATTATACTCCTGTAATCATATCACTATTACACCGTGTAATAACTATACCACAGGCCCGATTCCATCATTATACTCCTATCATATCACTATAACTATACCACAGGCCTGATTCCCTCATTATACTCCTATCATATCACTATAACTATACCACAGGCCTGATTCCCTCATTATACTCCTATCATATCACTATAACTAGCGGAGGCCGCGGCTGACGTAATCGCCACTCAGACACTCTGCATGCAGAAGTTCAGGGACGGCGGCGGAGGCCGCGGGAGACGCCATGCCAGGTGTAATATGGCGTTTACTGTGACAGCGTCCCAGAGTGACAGGAGAGGATACAGGAATGTACACATCAGGATAACAGATGGGATCCGGTCCTGGAGCGCTGAGCCAGCCTTAGGAGGCATCTGATGGGTAAGAAATGGCGTCCAGATACCCGGATCGTGACAGCACCCCCCCCCCTTTAGGAGTGGCCCCAGGACACTTCTTTGGCTTTTGAGGAAACTTGGAATGGAATCTCCGGACCAAGGCAGGAGCATGGACATCAGAAGCATTGGTCCATGAACGTTCCTCAGGACCATAACCCTTCCAGTCAATAAGATATTGTAGTTGACCGTAACGGTGACGTGAGTCCAGGATCTTGGCCACTTCATACTCAACGCCTCGTTGAGTTTGGACTTTCGGAGTTGGAGGAAGTGAGGAATGAAACCGATTCAAGATCAGCGGTTTCAACAGGGAAACATGGAATGTCCTGGGTATTTTTAAGAAGGGAGGCAACTGGAGTCTGTAAGCAAAAGGATTGATGACTTGTTCAATCTTGAAAGGACCGATATAGCGAGGTGCAAACTTCATACTGGGAACTCTTAACCTCAAATTCTTCGTGGATAACCATACCCGATCACCCACCTTGAGAGCAGGAACTGCTCGACGCTTCTTATCCGCAAACTTCTTGTACCTGAACGATGCCTTGAGCAGAGCTGATCGTACGCTCTTCCAGATATTGGCAAACTGATGCAAGGTGATATCCACTGCGGGAACAGAAGTTGCTGGAAGCGGTTGGAACTCAGGGACTTTAGGGTGGAATCCAAAGTTAGTGAAGAATGGTGTTGAAGCAGATGAAGAATGATACTGGTTGTTATGACAGAACTCGGCCCAGGGAAGTAATTGAACCCAGTCATCTTGAGAGGAGGACACATAGATGCGGAGGAAGGCCTCCAAGTCCTGATTCACCCTCTCGGTTTGACCATTGGTCTGAGGATGGTAAGCCGTGGAAAACTTTAGCTTGACTTGGAGGACTTGACATAAACTTCGCCAGAATTTGGCTGTGAATTGAACTCCTCGATCTGAGATAATTTCTTCAGGAAGACCGTGGAGTCGGAAGATCTCTTGTATGAATACTTGAGCCAACTTGGAAGCTGACGGAAGACCGGTGAGAGGAATGAAGTGTGCCATCTTGGTGAACCGGTCAACTACCACCCAGATGGTATTGAACTTGTTGCACATGGGTAAGTCTGTAATGAAATCCATCGACAAGTGGGTCCATGGTCGACGGGGAACGGATAGTGGAACCAGTTGCCCCGCAGGCGACTGGCGGGATACTTTATGTTGGGCACACTTTGGGCAAGATGCAATAAACTCCAAGACGTCCTTTTTCAGAGTTGGCCACCAATAGGACCTAGAGATAAACTCCAGGGTTTTTTGGATACCTGTATGTCCGGCAAAACGGGAAGCATGGGCCCAATGCATGAGCTTCTTCCTTAGCATCGGCTTCACAAAACTTTTCCCTGATGGGGGCGTAGAGTCCATCCCTACCGTGGAGAATGCCAACGGATTTATAATAGGATGCTTGTCTGAAGACTCTGACTCATTTTCTTGCTCCCATGAGCGGGAAAGGGCATCGGCCTTGCGATTCTGAGAGCCCGGACAGAACTGGAGTTTAAAGTCGAACCTGGAAAAGAAAAGTGCCCATCTGGCCTGACGAGGGTTGAGACATTGTGCGCCCTTCAGGTATAAAAGGTTCTTGTGGTCTGTAAGTATGGTGATTGAATGAGAAGCTCCCTCCAACAGATACCTCCACTCTTCTAGAGCGAGCTTGATGGCTAGCAACTCCTGGTCGCCAATGGCATAGTTGCGCTCAGCTGGGGAGAACTTCCGGGAGAAGAAACTGCAAGGGTGTAAATGGCCATCTTTAGCCCTCTGAGATAACACCGCTCCTACTCCAACGGAGGAGGCATCCACCTCTAAGATGAAAGGAGAGTCGATGTCAGGCTGTTTCAGAACAGGCGCAGAGATGAACCTTTGTTTTAAAAGATGAAATGCTTGCATGGCTTCTTCAGACCACTTGGACGGGTTAGCACCCTTCTTAGTGAAAGCAGTAATAGGCGCCACAATGGTGGAAAAGTCTCGTATAAACTTTCGGTAATAGTTGGCGAACCCTAAGAACCTCTGGACCCCTTTGAGGGTTAAGGGTACCGGCCAATTTTGGATTGCTTGTAGTTTCTCAGGATCCATCTCTAGTCCGGAACCGGACACAATGTACCCTAGAAACGGAATGGACTTGACTTCAAAGACGCATTTTTCTAATTTGCAATAGAGATGATTGACACGGAGACGGGACAGAACCTCTTTAACCCAAAAACGATGTTCCTCTAAATCGTTGGCAAAAATGAGGATATCGTCTAGATAGACCACGACATGACGGTATAGAATGTCTCTGAAGATCTCATTGACAAAATGCTGGAAGACAGCTGGAGCATTGCTCAATCCGAAGGGCATGACGAGGTACTCATAATGTCCGTCACGGGTGTTAAAGGCGGTCTTCCACTCGTCACCCTCACGGATCCGGATGAGATTGTATGCACCTCGCAAGTCCAGCTTTGTAAAGATGGTAGCTCCGCTAACTCTGTCAAAGAGCTCAGTAATCAGGGGTAAAGGATAACGGTTCTTGATGGTAATGTCGTTCAAACCTCTGTAGTCGATGCACGGCCGCAGACCACCATCTTTCTTTTTTACAAAAAAGAAGCCTGCGCCGGCTGGAGAAGAAGAAGGTCGAATGAACCCCTTTGCTAGGTTCTCTTTAATATATTCCTCCATAGAATGCGTCTCAGGCAGAGACAACGGATAAGTTCGGCCTCGAGGTGGAACCTTCCCTGGAACGAGATCAATCGGACAGTCCCATTCTCTATGAGGAGGAAGGATATCAGCAGAAGCTTTACTGAACACATCCGTGAAATCTTGATATGGAGGAGGTGGAACATCAGACGACCTGGGGGAGGAAGAACAGACAGGCAATACTTTAAACAAACATGTCTCAGCACAGGAGGAACCCCATGCCAGGATTTGCGTAGTCGTCCAATCAATTGTAGGATTGTGAAGACGGAGCCATGGAAGGCCCAAGACCACAGGATGTGTGGCTCTTGGAATCACTAAAAAAGAAATAAGTTCGGAATGAAGAACTCCCACTCTCAGACGAACTGGTAGAGTCCTTAAAGAAATAACTGCATCAAAAATTTTGCTGCCATCCACGGCAGTTAAAGAAATGGACGAAGGAAGTCTCTCGGTGGGTAGGGACCACCGTTTAACATAGGCTTCGGTAATAAAGTTCCCAGCTGCTCCGGAATCAAGGAGGGCAATGACGTTCCGATAACGTTGAGCAACTTGAAGCGAGACTGGGAGATTACAATCTTGAGGAGATGGAGAGGAGATCATTACTCCTAGCCGGCCCTCTCCTTGGCGAGCTAGGATTTGGAGTTTCCCGGACGTTTGGGACAGGCATTAATGGTGTGAGACGGAGCTGCACAATAGAGACAGAGAAACTTGGAGAGACGTCTTCGGCGCTCAGCAGGAGTTAAACGGGAACGGCCAAGTTGCATGGGCTCATCTTTAGATGGTGACAGTTGACGAGGAGGAGGAGCAGAAGATTTTGGAGCAGATGATCTTCCACGCTCAGTTGCTCTCTCTCTGAAACGTAAATCAACTTTCGTGCAGAGTGAGATTAGCTCATCTAACTTAGAAGGTAAGTCTCTGGTAGCTAACTCATCTTTAATACGCTCAGATAAGCCATGCCAGAATGCAGCATACAGGGCCTCGTCGTTCCATGCCAGTTCGGATGCCAGGATCTGGAACTGTATCAGATATTGTCCTACAGTACGTGACCCCTGGCGTAAACGGAGAATCTCGGATGAAGCTGAGGTTACCCGGCCTGGCTCGTCGAAGATGCGCCTGAATGTTGACACGAAGGCAGTGTAGGAAGATAGCAGGGTGTCGGACCTCTCCCATAACGGTGATGCCCAATCAAGGGCTGAGCCACTGAGAAGAGAAATAATGTAGGCAATTTTTGTACGGTCACTGGGAAAATTGCCAGGTTGTAGCTCAAACTGAATCTCACACTGGTTGAGAAATCCCCTGCAGAATCTTGGAGATCCGTCAAATTTTGCTGGCGTTGGAAGATGAAGACGTGGAGCAGAAATGGGTAAGGTGGGTGGGGTTATAGCTGGAGTCACTGTGGTTGACGCACCAGACGCGCCTGATCCACGGAGAGTTGTCTGAATCCCATCCAGCCGAGTAGAGAGATCCTGGAGACAGCGGATGATGTGGCCCTGTGCGGCCTCCTGATGTTCTAGTCGGGCTGCCAGTTCTTGCATCGGCCTGGCCGCTTGATCCTGGTCTCCGGCTGGATTCATTAGGTCAGTGCTTACTGTCACAACTGAGGGCCTGAGCTGACGGGAGGCAGCCTCAGTTGTAGGGGCTGAGATGTACCGGAACCTGGGAGGTTGTATCAGACCCCTGGACATGTAAGTAACATGAATAATAACTGCCCGAAGGCGTGACCACGACAACTTGGATAAAAGTCAATGATGTTTATTATGACAACTCCGCAACACAGCAGCAGTAAAAGAAAACGTAAAAGTCAGCAAAGAATAAATACAGTTCCTGGGTACTACAGGATGGCAGGAGCCACAGGGCACTGGTAGTGTGAGATAGTTCTTATGATCTTCTAGATGGAAAGTCCTTACCAGGCCCGACTGTAGCAATGGAGATAACCCAGGATTGTGCCAGCTGGTGTTCCAGGAAAAGCTGGGTTGCTGAAGATAAAACAGCTGCTGTGGATACTGGCTGGAACCAGACTGTTGTTAGCACGGAGTGGATACTGGCTGGAACCAGTTAAATAATAAATGAACTTGGGAGCGATGAAATATGAACTGAAATGTAGAACTTGAGAGCGGAGAAATAATAATACCGGTGGAGAGTGGTAAAGTGTAGAAAGGACACCGGCCCTTTAAGGTAAGCTGTACTCTGCTGGAAGCTGAGCTGGAAGCAGGTAATGTTGTAGCTGGAAACAGATGAATCCACAATGGATTGGAGAGTCAGGCTACACCGCAGGTGGAATTCTGGTGCGGGTCTCTATGGTGGAAGTCTTGAGACAGGAGCTGGAACCTGGAAGACAATCACAGGAGAGAGACAAACAGGAACTAGGTTTGACAACCAAAGCACTGACGCCTTCCTTGCTCAGGCACAGTGTATTTATACCTGCAGCAAGGAAGGGATTGGCTAGGCAATTATGCAGATTATCAATACTGAGAACAGATTGGTGGAAATGATCAGCTGACAGAATCCAAGATGGCTGCGCCCATGCAGACACTTGGAGGGAAGTTTGGTTTGTAATCCATGTGGTAATGAAAACAGTAATGGCGGCGCCGGCCACCGGAGACAGGAGGCGCCAGGCTGACAGATGCACATCCAACCACGCGGACACAGCGGAGGCCGCGGCTGACGTAATCGCCACTCAGACACTCTGCATGCAGAAGTTCAGGGACGGCGGCGGAGGCCGCGGGAGACGCCATGCCAGGTGTAATATGGCGTTTACTGTGACAGCGTCCCAGAGTGACAGGAGAGGATACAGGAATGTACACATCAGGATAACAGATGGGATCCGGTCCTGGAGCGCTGAGCCAGCCTTAGGAGGCATCTGATGGGTAAGAAATGGCGTCCAGATACCCGGATCGTGACAATAACTATACCACAGGCCCGATTCCCTCATTATACTCCTGTAATCATATCACTATTACACCGTGTAATAACTATACCACAGGCCTGATTCCCTCATTATACTCCTGTAATCATATCACTATTACACCGTGTAATAACTATACCACAGGCCGGATTCCCTCATTATACTCCTATCATATCACTATTATACCGTGTAATAACTATACCACAGGCCTGATTCCCTCATTATACTCCTGTAATCATATCACTATTACACCGTGTAATAACTATACCACAGGCCCGATTCCATCATTATACTCCTATCATATCACTATTACACCGTGTAATAACTATACCACAGGCCTGATTCCCTCATTATACTCCTGTAATCATATCACTATTACACCGTGTAATAACTATACCACAGGCCCGATTCCCTCATTATACTCCTGTAATCATATCACTATTACACCGTGTAATAACTATACCACAGGCCTGATTCCCTCATTATACTCCTGTAATCATATCACTATTACACCGTGTAATAACTATACCACAGGCCTGATTCCCTCATTATACTCCTGTAATCATATCACTATTAGACCGTGTAATAACTATACCACAGGCCTGATTCCCTCATTATACTCCTGTAATCATATCACTATTACACCGTGTAATAACTATACCACAGGCCCGATTCCCTCATTATACGCCTGTAATCATATCACTATTACACCGTGTAATAACTATACCACAGGCCCGATTCCCTCATTATACTCCTGTAATCATATCACTATTACACAGTGTAATAACTATACCACAGGCCCGATTCCCTCATTATACTCCTGTAATCATATCACTATTACACCGTGTAATAACTATACCACAGGCCCGATTCCCTCATTATACTCCTGTAATCATATCACTATTACACCGTGTAATAACTATACCACAGGCCTGATTCCCTCATTATACTCCTGTAATCATATCACTATTACACCGTGTAATAACTATACCACAGGCCCGATTCCCTCAATATACTCCTGTAATCATATCACTATTACACCGTGTAATAACTATACCACAGGCCCGATTCCCTCATTATACTCCTGTAATCATATCACTATTACACCGTGTAATAACTATACCACAGGCCCGATTCCCTCATTATACTCCTGTAATCATATCACTATTACACCGTGTAATAACTATACCACAGGCCCGATTCCCTCATTATACTCCTGTAATCATATCACTATTACACCGTGTAATAACTATACCACAGGCCCGATTCCCTCATTATACTTCTATCATATCACTATTACACCGTGTAATAACTATACCAAAGTCCCGATTCTATCATTATACTCCTATCATATCACTATTACACCGTGTAATAACTATACCACAGGCCCGATTCCCTCATTATACTCCTGTAATCATATCACTATTACACCGTGTAATAACTATACCACAGGCCTGATTCCCTCATTATACTCCTGTAATCATATCACTATTAGACCGTGTAATAACTATACCACAGGCCTGATTCCCTCATTATACTCCTGTAATCATATCACTATTACACCGTGTAATAACTATACCACAGGCCCGATTCCCTCATTATACGCCTGTAATCATATCACTATTACACCGTGTAATAACTATACCACAGGCCCGATTCCCTCATTATACTCCTGTAATCATATCACTATTACACCGTCTAATAACTATACCACAGGCCCGATTCCCTCATTATACTCCTGTAATCATATCACTATTACAGCGTGTAATAACTATACCACAGGCCTGATTCCCTCATTATACTCCTGTAATCATATCACTATTACACCGTGTAATAACTATACCACAGCCCGATTCTCTCATTATACTCCTGTAATCATATCACTATTACACCGTGTAATAACTATACCACAGGCCTGATTCCATCATTATACTCCTATCATATCACTATTACACCGTGTAATAACTATACCACAGGCCGGATTCCCTCATTATACTCCTGTAATCATATCACTATTACACCGTGTAATAACTATACCACAGGCCCGATTCCATCATTATACTCCTATCATATCACTATTACACCGTGTAATAACTATACCACAGGCCTGATTCCCTCATTATACTCCTGTAATCATATCACTATTACACCGTGTAATAACTATACCACAGGCCGGATTCCCTCATTATACTCCTGTAATCATATCACTATTACACCGTGTAATAACTATACCACAGGCCCGATTCCCTTATTATACTCCTGTAATCATATCACTATTACACCGTGTAATAACTATACCACAGGCCTGATTCCCTCATTATACTCCTGTAATCATATCACTATTACACCGTGTAATAACTATACCACAGGCCGGATTCCCTCATTATACTCCTATCATATCACTATTATACCGTGTAATAACTATACCACAGGCCTGATTCCCTCATTATACTCCTGTAATCATATCACTATTACACCGTGTAATAACTATACCACAGGCCCGATTCCATCATTATACTCCTATCATATCACTATTACACCGTGTAATAACTATACCACAGGCCTGATTCCCTCATTATACTCCTGTAATCATATCACTATTACACCGTGTAATAACTATACCACAGGCCCGATTCCCTCATTATACTCCTGTAATCATATCACTATTACACCGTGTAATAACTATACCACAGGCCTGATTCCCTCATTATACTCCTGTAATCATATCACTATTACACCGTGTAATAACTATACCACAGGCCTGATTCCCTCATTATACTCCTGTAATCATATCACTATTAGACTGTGTAATAACTATACCACAGGCCTGATTCCCTCATTATACTCCTGTAATCATATCACTATTACACCATGTAATAACTATACCACAGGCCCGATTCCCTCATTATACGCCTGTAATCATATCACTATTACACCGTGTAATAACTATACCACAGGCCCGATTCCCTCATTATACTCCTGTAATCATATCACTATTACACAGTGTAATAACTATACCACAGGCCCGATTCCCTCATTATACTCCTGTAATCATATCACTATTACACCGTGTAATAACTATACCACAGGCCCGATTCCCTCATTATACTCCTGTAATCATATCACTATTACACCGTGTAATAACTATACCACAGGCCTGATTCCCTCATTATACTCCTGTAATCATATCACTATTACACCGTGTAATAACTATACCACAGGCCCGATTCCCTCAATATACTCCTGTAATCATATCACTATTACACCGTGTAATAACTATACCACAGGCCCGATTCCCTCATTATACTCCTGTAATCATATCACTATTACACCGTGTAATAACTATACCACAGGCCCGATTCCCTCATTATACTCCTGTAATCATATCACTATTACACCGTGTAATAACTATACCACAGGCCCGATTCCCTCATTATACTCCTGTAATCATATCACTATTACACCGTGTAATAACTATACCACAGGCCCGATTCCCTCATTATACTTCTATCATATCACTATTACACCGTGTAATAACTATACCACAGGCCCGATTCTATCATTATACTCCTATCATATCACTATTACACCGTGTAATAACTATACCACAGGCCCGATTCCCTCATTATACTCCTGTAATCATATCACTATTACACCGTGTAATAACTATACCACAGGCCTGATTCCCTCATTATGCTCCTGTAATCATATCACTATTAGACCGTGTAATAACTATACCACAGGCCTGATTCCCTCATTATACTCCTGTAATCATATCACTATTACACCGTGTAATAACTATACCACAGGCCCGATTCCCTCATTATACGCCTGTAATCATATCACTATTACACCGTGTAATAACTATACCACAGGCCCGATTCCCTCATTATACTCCTGTAATCATATCACTATTACACCGTCTAATAACTATACCACAGGCCCGATTCCCTCATTATACTCCTGTAATCATATCACTATTACAGCGTGTAATAACTATACCACAGGCCTGATTCCCTCATTATACTCCTGTAATCATATCACTATTACACCGTGTAATAACTATACCACAGCCCGATTCTCTCATTATACTCCTGTAATCATATCACTATTACACCGTGTAATAACTATACCACAGGCCTGATTCCATCATTATACTCCTATCATATCACTATTACACCGTGTAATAACTATACCACAGGCCGGATTCCCTCATTATACTCCTGTAATCATATCACTATTACACCGTGTAATAACTATACCACAGCCCGATTCCCTCATTCTATTCCTGTAATCATATCACTATTACACAGTGTAATAACTATACCACAGGCCCGATTCCCTCATTATACTCCTATCATATCACTATTACACCGTGTAATTACTATACCACAGCCCGATTCTCTCATTATACTCCTGTAATCATATCTCATATCACTATTACACCGTGTAATAACTATACCACAGGCCCGATTCCCTCATTATACTCCTGTAATCATATCACTATTACACCGTGTAATAACTATACCACAGCCCGATTCCCTCATTATACTCCTGTAATCATATCACTAGTACACTGTGTAATAACTATACCACAGGCCCGATTCCCTCATTATACTCCTATCATATCACTATTACACCGTGTAATTACTATACCACAGGCCGGATTCCCTCATTATACTTCTATAATATCACTATAACTATACCACAGGCCTGATTCCCTCATTATACTCCTGTAATCATATCACTATTACACCGTGTAATAAATATACCACAGGCCTGATTCCCTCATTATACTCCTGTAATCATATCACTATTACACCGTGTAACAAATATACCACAGTCCTGATTCCCTTATTATACTCCTGTAATCATATCACTATTACACCGTGTAATAACTATACCACAGGCCTGATTCCCTCATTATACTCCTGTAATCATATCACTATTATACCGTGTAATAACTATACCACAGGCCTGATTCCCTCATTATACTCCTGTAATCATATCACTATTACACCGTGTTATAACTAATAACTATACCACAGGCCCGATTCCCTCATTATATTCCTGTAATCATATCACTATTACACCGTGTAATAACTATACCACAGCCCCGATTCCCTCATTATACTCCTGTAATCATATCACTATTACACCGTGTAATAACTAAACCACATGCCTGATTCCCTCATTATACTCCTGTCATCATATCACTATTACACCGTGTAATAACTATACCACAGGCCTGATTCCATCATTATACTCCTATCATATCACTATTACACCGTGTAATAACTATACCACAGGCCCGATTCCCTCATTATACTCCTGTAATCATATCTTTATTACAACGTGTAATAACTATACCACAGGCCGGATTCCCTCATTATACTTCTATCATATCACTATAACTATACCACAGGTCTGATTCCCTCATTATACTCCTGTAATCATATCACTATTACACTGTGTAATAACTATACCACAGGCCCGATTCCCTCATTATACTCCTGTAATCATATCACTATTACACCGTGTAATAACTATACCACAGGCCCGATTCCCTCATTATACTCCTGTAATCATATCACTATTACACCGTGTAATAACTATACCACAGGCCCGATTCCCTCATTATACTCCTGTAATCATATCACTATTACACCGTGTAATAACTATACCACAGGCCCGATTCCCTCATTATACGCCTGTAATCATATCACTATTACACCGTGTAATAACTATACCACAGGCCTGATTCCCTCATTATACTCCTGTAATCATATCACTATTACACCGTGTAATAACTATACCACAGGCCCGATTCCCTCATTATACTCCTGCAATCATATCACTATTACACCGTGTAATAACTATACCACAGGCCCGATTCCCTCATTATACTCCTGTAATCATATCACTATTACACCGTGTAATAACTATACCACAGGCCCGATTCCCTCATTATACTCCTGTAATCATATCACTATTACACCGTGTAATAACTATACCACAGGCCCGATTCCCTCATTATACTCCTGTAATCATATCACTATTACACCGTGTAATAACTATACCACAGGCCCGATTCCCTCATTATACTCCTGTAATCATATCACTATTACACCGTGTAATAACTATACCACAGGCCCGATTCCCTCATTATACTCCTGTAATCATATCACTATTACACCGTGCAGGGCCGGCTCCAGGCATGTTCCAATAGAGCGGCCGCGCAGGGCGCCACCCTTAATGGGCGCCGCGCGCTGTCACCGCTATATTGGAGCCTGGAGCCTGGTCCTGTGTGCCTCCGTCCCCGGCCCGCCTCCTGGTCCCACTCTCAGCCAGCAGCCAGTGGTGTGCGCGCGCGGCATCAGGTCCTGGCGCCGCATAGCGCGCGCTGAGTTTAAAGTGTGGAACTGTGCGCCCACCCGTCCTCACACAGCAGGAGCAGCAGCCGCCTCCCCTTCTTCCTCCTTCCCGCCCAAGCGAACCATCGGCAGCAGCGCGGTGAGCATGGGGGGGGGGGGGGGTAGTATCTGGCACTTGGGACATATTTGGCACTTTGGGCATATCTGAGACTGTGTGGCATGTGTATCTGGCACTGGGGGGCATGGTGTATCTGGCACTGGGGGCATATCTGGCACTGGGGGGCATGGTGTATCTGGCACTGTGGGGCATATCTGACACTGGGGCATGTGTATCTGGCACTGTGGGGCAGATGTATCTGGCACTGGGGGCATATCTGGCACTGGGGGGCATGGTGTATCTGGCACTGTGGGGCATATCTGACACTGGGGCATGTGTATCTGGCACTGTGGGGCAGATGTATCTGGCACTGGGGGCATATCTGGCACTGGGGGCATATCTGGCACTGTGGGGGCATTTATCTGGCACTGTGGGGGCATTTATCTGGCACTGTAGGGGCATTTATCTGGCACTGTGGGGGCATTTATCTGGCACTGTGGGGTATTTATCTGGCACTGGGGACATTTATCTGGCAGTGTGGGGTATTTATCTGGCACTGTGGGGGCATTTATCTGGCACTGTGGGGACATTTATCTGGCACTGTGGGGCGCACTGTGGGGACATTTATCTGGCACTGTGGGGCGCACTGTGGGGACATTTATCTGGCACTGTGGGGCATTTATCTGGCACTGAGGACATTTATCTGGCACTGTGGGGCGCACTGTGGGGACATTTATCTGGCACTGTGGGGGCATTTATCTAGCACTGTGGGGGCATTTATGTAGCATTGTGGGGGCTTTTCTGTATCTACATATCTGGCACTGTGTGGCCATTTATGTATCCGGCATTGCTGGGGGGCATGTCATGTGTATGTCATGTGTAGCTGGCACGGCTGGGGAGCATATCATGTAGTGTTCCCGCTAGGCGTCTGTGGCTAGGCAAAGTGTCTAACGTGCTCTGCCTGGCGCAAAGTGTCTAACGTGCTCTGCCTGGCGCAAAGTGTCTAACGTGCTCTGCCTGGCGCAAAGTGTCTAACGTGCTCTGCCTGGCGCAAAGTGTCTAACGTGCTCTGCCTGGTGCAAAGTGTCTAACGTGCTCTGCCTGGCGCAAAGTGTCTAGGAGGTTCTACCTGGTGCAGTGTGTATTAACTGCACTACTGTGTGGTGTAATGCGAATTGCCACTATTATGTGGCCACGCACCTTCCCCACGAAGCAACGCCCCTAAATTTTTGCTGCGCGCCTTCGGCGCGCACTGTACATTCTTTGCCATGTAGGTAGGTGAGCACCAAGCATTACAGTATGTACGTCATTTTGCCCTCCTAACTTAAAAATGTGCCCTCCCTGCCCTAAAAAGTGAACACTATCGTGTAACTGGCACTGCTGGGGGGCATATTGTGTGTAGCTGCCACTGCTGGGGGGCATATCATGTCTATCTGGCACTATCCTGGAGACATTGTGTGTAAGGAACACCACTGTGGCTGCTATGTGTAAGGCTGCTAATTGTGTGCGTAGAGAGGGTGTGAAAACATACTTATTTATAGCCTAATAATATGAAGTTACGAGGCCACACCCACTTTCCAAGAGGTCACGCCCACTTTTGCTGGAGCGCGCGCCGAAGGCGCGCACATGGGGGGGGTGCGCTTTTACATGTTTTCGCTCAGGGTGCTAGTAGGCCTGGAGCCGGCCCTGACACCGTGTAATAACTATACCACAGGCCCGATTCCCTCATTATACGCCTGTAATCATATCACTATTACACCGTGTAATAACTATACCACAGGCCCGATTCCCTCATTATACACCTATCATATAACTATTACACCGTGTATTAACTATACCACAGGCCTGATTCCCTCATTATACTCCTGTAATCATATCACTATTACACCGTGTAATAACTATACCACAGGCTCGATTCCCTCATTATACTCCTGTAATCATATCACTATTACACCGTGTAATAACTATACCACAGGCCCGATTCCCTCATTATACTCCTGTAATTATATCACTATTACACCGTGTAATAACTATACCACAGGTCCGATTCCATCATTATACTCCTGTAATCATATCAGTATAACTATACAACAGGCCTGATTCCCTCATTATACTCCTGTTATCATATCACTATTACACCGTGTAATAACTATACCACAGGCCCGATTCCCTCATTATACTCCTATAATCATATCACTATTACACCGTGTAATAACTATACCACAGGCCCGATTCCCTCATTATACTCCTGTCTTCATATCACTATTACACCGTGTAATAACTATACCACAGGCCCGATTCCCTCATTATACTCCTGTAATCATATCACTATTACACCGTGTAATAACTATACCACAGGCCCGATTCCCTCATTATACGCCTGTAATCATATCACTATTACACCGTGTAATAACTATACCACTGGCCCGATTCCCTCATTATACTCCTGTAATCATATCACTATTACACCGTGTAATAACTATACCACAGGCCCGATTCCCTCATTATACTCCTGTAATCATATCACTATTACACCGTGTAATAACTATACCACAGGCCTGATTCCCTCATTATACTCCTGTAATCATATCACTATTACACCGTGTAATAACTATACCACAGCCCGATTCTCTCATTATACTCCTGTAACCATATCACTATTACACCGTGTAATAACTATACCACAGGCCTGATTCCATCATTATACTCCTATCATATCACTATTACACCGTGTAATAACTATACCACAGGCCCCATTCCCTCATTATACTCCTGTAATCATATCTTTATTACACCGTGTAATAACTATACCACAGGCCGGATTCCCTCATTATACTTCTATCATATCACTATAACTATACCACAGGCCTGATTCCCTCATTATACTCCTGTAATCATATCACTATTACACCGTGTAATAACTATACCACAGGCCCGATTCCCTCATTATACTCCTGTCTTCATATCACTATTACACCGTGTAATAACTATACCACAGGCCCGATTCCCTCATTATACTCCTGTAATCATATCACTATTACACCGTGTAATAACTATACCACAGGCCCGATTCCCTCATTATACTTCTATCATATCACTATTACACCGTGTAATAACTATACCACAGGCCTGATTCCCTCATTATACTCCTGTAATCATATCACTATTACACCGTGTAATAACTATACCACAGGCCCGATTCCCTCATTATACTCCTGTCTTCATATCACTATTACACCGTGTAATAACTATACCACAGGCCCGATTCCCTCATTATACTCCTGTAATCATATCACGATTACACCATGTAATAACTATACCACAGGCCCGATTCCCTCATTATACTCCTATCATATCACTATTACACCGTGTAATTACTATACCACAGGCCTGATTCCCTCATTATACTCCTGTAATCATATCACTATTAAGACTGTAATAACTATACCACAGGCCCGATTCCCTCATTATACTCCTGTAATCATATCACTATTATACTGTGTAATAACTATACCACAGGCCCGATTCCCTCATTATATTCCTGTAATCATATCACTATTACACCGTGTAATAACTATACCACAGGCCTGATTCCATCATTATACTCCTATCATATCACTATTACACCGTGTAATAACTATACCACAGCCCGATTCCCTCATTATACTCCTGTAATCATATCACTATTACACCGTGTAATAACTATACCACAGGCCCGATTCCCTCATTATACTCCTGTAATCATATCACTATTACACCGTGTAATAACTATACCACAGGCCTGATTCCCTCATTATACTCCTGTAATCATATCACTATTACACCGTGTAATAACTATACCACAGGCCCGATTCCCTCATTATACTCCTGTAATCATATCTCATATCACTATTACACCGTGTAATAACTATACCACAGGCCTGATTCCCTCATTATACTCCTGTAATCATATCACTATTAAGACTGTAATAACTATACCACAGGCCCGATTCCCTCATTATACTCCTGTAATCATATCACTATTATACCGTGTAATAACTATACCACAGGCCCGATTCCCTCATTATATTCCTGTAATCATATCACTATTACACCGTGTAATAACTATACCACAGGCCTGATTCCATCATTATACTCCTATCATATCACTATTACACCGTGTAATAACTATACCACAGGCCCGATTCCCTCATTATACTCCTGTAATCATATCACTATTACACCGTGTAATAACTATACCACAGGCCTGATTCCCTCATTATACTCCTGTAATCATATCACTATTACACTGTGTAATAACTATACCACAGGCCCGATTCCCTCATTATACTCCTGTAATCATATCACTATTACACCGTGTAATAACTATACCACAGGCCCGATTCCCTCATTATACTCCTGTAATCATATCACTATTATACCGTGTAATAACTAACTATACCACAGGCCCGATTCCCTCATTATATTCCTGTAATCATATCACTATTACACCGTGTAATAACTATACCACAGGCCTGATTCCATCATTATACTCCTATCATATCACTATTACACCGTGTAATAACTATACCACAGCCCGATTCCCTCATTATACTCCTGTAATCATATCACTATTACACCGTGTAATAACTATACCACAGGCCCGATTCCCTCATTATACTCCTGTAATCATATCACTATTACACCGTGTAATAACTATACCACAGGCCTGATTCCCTCATTATACTCCTGTAATCATATCACTATTACACCGTGTAATAACTATACCACAGGCCCGATTCCCTCATTATACTCCTGTAATCATATCTCATATCACTATTACACCGTGTAATAACTATACCACAGGCCTGATTCCCTCATTATACTCCTGTAATCATATCACTATTAAGACTGTAATAACTATACCACAGGCCCGATTCCCTCATTATACTCCTGTAATCATATCACTATTATACCGTGTAATAACTATACCACAGGCCCGATTCCCTCATTATATTCCTGTAATCATATCACTATTACACCGTGTAATAACTATACCACAGGCCTGATTCCATCATTATACTCCTATCATATCACTATTACACCGTGTAATAACTATACCACAGGCCCGATTCCCTCATTATACTCCTGTAATCATATCACTATTACACCGTGTAATAACTATACCACAGGCCTGATTCCCTCATTATACTCCTGTAATCATATCACTATTACACTGTGTAATAACTATACCACAGGCCCGATTCCCTCATTATACTCCTGTAATCATATCACTATTACACCGTGTAATAACTATACCACAGGCCCGATTCCCTCATTATACTCCTGTAATCATATCACTATTACACCGTGTAATAACTATACCACAGGCCCGATTCCCTCATTATACTCCTGTAATCATATCACTATTACACCGTGTAATAACTATACCACAGGCCCGATTCCCTCATTATACTCCTGTAATCAATATCACTATTACACCGTGTAATAACTATACCACAGGCCCGATTCCCTCATTATACTCCTGTAATCATATCACTATTACACCGTGTAATAACTATACCACAGGCCCGATTCTATCATTATACTCCTATCATATCACTATTACACCGTGTAATAACTATACCACAGGCCCGATTCCCTCATTATACTCCTGTAATCATATCCCTATTACACCGTGTAATAACTATACCACAGGCCTGATTCCCTCATTATACTCCTGTAATCATATCACTATTAGACCGTGTAATAACTATACCACAGGCCTGATTCCCTCATTTTACTCCTGTAATCATATCACTATTACACCGTGTAATAACTATACCACAGGCCCGATTCCCTCATTATACGCCTGTAATCATATCATTATTACACCGTGTAATAACTATACCACAGGCCCGATTCCCTCATTAAACTCCTGTAATCATATCACTATTACACCGTCTAATAACTATACCACAGGCCCGATTCCCTCATTATACTCCTGTAATCATATCACTATTACAGCGTGTAATAACTATACCACAGGCCTGATTCCCTCATTATACTCCTGTAATCATATCACTATTACACCGTGTAATAACTATACCACAGCCCGATTCTCTCATTATACTCCTGTAATCATATCACTATTACACCGTGTAATAACTATACCACAGGCCTGATTCCATCATTATACTCCTATCATATCACTATTACACCGTGTAATAACTATACCACAGGCCGGATTCCCTCATTATACTCCTGTAATCATATCACTATTACACCGTGTAATAACTATACCACAGCCCGATTCCCTCATTCTATTCCTGTAATCATATCACTATTACACAGTGTAATAACTATACCACAGGCCCGATTCCCTCATTATACTCCTATCATATCACTATTACACCGTGTAATTACTATACCACAGCCCGATTCTCTCATTATACTCCTGTAATCATATCTCATATCACTATTACACCGTGTAATAACTATACCACAGGCCCGATTCCCTCATTATACTCCTGTAATCATATCACTATTACACCGTGTAATAACTATACCACAGCCCGATTCCCTCATTATACTCCTGTAATCATATCACTAGTACACTGTGTAATAACTATACCACAGGCCGATTCTCTCATTATACTCCTGTAACCATATCACTATTACACCGTGTAATAACTATACCACAGGCCTGATTCCATCATTATACTCCTATCATATCACTATTACACCGTGTAATAACTATACCACAGGCCCGATTCCCTCATTATACTCCTGTAATCATATCTTTATTACACCGTGTAATAACTATACCACAGGCCGGATTCCCTCATTATACTTCTATCATATCACTATAACTATACCACAGGCCTGATTCCCTCATTATACTCCTGTAATCATATCACTATTAGACCGTGTAATAACTATACCACAGGCCTGATTCCCTCATTATACTCCTGTAATCATATCACTATTAGACCGTGTAATAACTATACCACAGGCCTGATTCCCTCATTATACTCCTGTAATCATATCACTATTAGACCGTGTAATAACTATACCACAGGCCTGATTCCCTCATTATACTCCTGTAATCATATCACTATTAGACCGTGTAATAACTATACCACAGGCCTGATTCCCTCATTATACTCCTGTAATCATATCACTATTACACCGTGTAATAACTATACCACAGGCCCGATTCCCTCATTATACGCCTGTAATCATATCATTATTACACCGTGTAATAACTATACCACAGGCCCGATTCCCTCATTATACTCCTGTAATCATATCACTATTACACCGTCTAATAACTATACCACAGGCCCGATTCCCTCATTATACTCCTGTAATCATATCACTATTACAGCGTGTAATAACTATACCACAGGCCTGATTCCCTCATTATACTCCTGTAATCATATCACTATTACACCGTGTAATAACTATACCACAGCCCGATTCTCTCATTATACTCCTGTAATCATATCACTATTACACCGTGTAATAACTATACCACAGGCCTGATTCCATCATTATACTCCTATCATATCACTATTACACCGTGTAATAACTATACCACAGGCCGGATTCCCTCATTATACTCCTGTAATCATATCACTATTACACCGTGTAATAACTATACCACAGCCCGATTCCCTCATTCTATTCCTGTAATCATATCACTATTACACAGTGTAATAACTATACCACAGGCCCGATTCCCTCATTATACTCCTATCATATCACTATTACACCGTGTAATTACTATACCACAGCCCGATTCTCTCATTATACTCCTGTAATCATATCTCATATCACTATTACACCGTGTAATAACTATACCACAGGCCCGATTCCCTCATTATACTCCTGTAATCATATCACTATTACACCGTGTAATAACTATACCACAGCCCGATTCCCTCATTATACTCCTGTAATCATATCACTAGTACACTGTGTAATAACTATACCACAGGCCGATTCTCTCATTATACTCCTGTAACCATATCACTATTACACCGTGTAATAACTATACCACAGGCCTGATTCCATCATTATACTCCTATCATATCACTATTACACCGTGTAATAACTATACCACAGGCCCGATTCCCTCATTATACTCCTGTAATCATATCTTTATTACACCGTGTAATAACTATACCACAGGCCGGATTCCCTCATTATACTTCTATCATATCACTATAACTATACCACAGGCCTGATTCCCTCATTATACTCCTGTAATCATATCACTATTACACCGTGTAATAACTATACCACAGGCCCGATTCCCTCATTATACTCCTGTCTTCATATCACTATTACACCGTGTAATAACTATACCACAGGCCCGATTCCCTCATTATACTCCTGTAATCATATCACTATTACACCGTGTAATAACTATACCACAGGCCCGATTCCCTCATTATACTTCTATCATATCACTATTACACCGTGTAATAACTATACCACAGGCCTGATTCCCTCATTATACTCCTGTAATCATATCACTATTACACCGTGTAATAACTATACCACAGGCCCGATTCCCTCATTATACTCCTGTCTTCATATCACTATTACACCGTGTAATAACTATACCACAGGCCCGATTCCCTCATTATACTCCTGTAATCATATCACGATTACACCATGTAATAACTATACCACAGGCCCGATTCCCTCATTATACTCCTATCATATCACTATTACACCGTGTAATTACTATACCACAGGCCTGATTCCCTCATTATACTCCTGTAATCATATCACTATTAAGACTGTAATAACTATACCACAGGCCCGATTCCCTCATTATACTCCTGTAATCATATCACTATTATACCGTGTAATAACTATACCACAGGCCCGATTCCCTCATTATATTCCTGTAATCATATCACTATTACACCGTGTAATAACTATACCACAGGCCTGATTCCATCATTATACTCCTATCATATCACTATTACACCGTGTAATAACTATACCACAGCCCGATTCCCTCATTATACTCCTGTAATCATATCACTATTACACCGTGTAATAACTATACCACAGGCCCGATTCCCTCATTATACTCCTGTAATCATATCACTATTACACCGTGTAATAACTATACCACAGGCCTGATTCCCTCATTATACTCCTGTAATCATATCACTATTACACCGTGTAATAACTATACCACAGGCCCGATTCCCTCATTATACTCCTGTAATCATATCTCATATCACTATTACACCGTGTAATAACTATACCACAGGCCTGATTCCCTCATTATACTCCTGTAATCATATCACTATTAAGACTGTAATAACTATACCACAGGCCCGATTCCCTCATTATACTCCTGTAATCATATCACTATTATACCGTGTAATAACTATACCACAGGCCGATTCCCTCATTATATTCCTGTAATCATATCACTATTACACCGTGTAATAACTATACCACAGGCCTGATTCCATCATTATACTCCTATCATATCACTATTACACCGTGTAATAACTATACCACAGGCCCGATTCCCTCATTATACTCCTGTAATCATATCACTATTACACCGTGTAATAACTATACCACAGGCCCGATTCCCTCATTATACTCCTGTAATCATATCACTATTACACCGTGTAATAACTATACCACAGGCCTGATTCCCTCATTATACTCCTGTAATCATATCACTATTACACTGTGTAATAACTATACCACAGGCCCGATTCCCTCATTATACTCCTGTAATCATATCACTATTACACCGTGTAATAACTATACCACAGGCCCGATTCCCTCATTATACTCCTGTAATCATATCACTATTACACCGTGTAATAACTATACCACAGGCCCGATTCCCTCATTATACTCCTGTAATCATATCACTATTACACCGTGTAATAACTATACCACAGGCCCGATTCCCTCATTATACTCCTGTAATCAATATCACTATTACACCGTGTAATAACTATACCACAGGCCCGATTCCCTCATTATACTCCTGTAATCATATCACTATTACACCGTGTAATAACTATACCACAGGCCCGATTCTATCATTATACTCCTATCATATCACTATTACACCGTGTAATAACTATACCACAGGCCCGATTCCCTCATTATACTCCTGTAATCATATCACTATTACACCGTGTAATAACTATACCACAGGCCCGATTCCCTCATTATACTCCTGTAATCATATCACTATTAGACCGTGTAATAACTATACCACAGGCCTGATTCCCTCATTATACTCCTGTAATCATATCACTATTACACCGTGTAATAACTATACCACAGGCCCGATTCCCTCATTATACGCCTGTAATCATATCACTATTACACCGTGTAATAACTATACCACAGGCCCGATTCCCTCATTATACTCCTGTAATCATATCACTATTACACCGTCTAATAACTATACCACAGGCCCGATTCCCTCATTATACTCCTGTAATCATATCACTATTACAGCGTGTAATAACTATACCACAGGCCTGATTCCCTCATTATACTCCTGTAATCATATCACTATTACACCGTGTAATAACTATACCACAGCCCGATTCTCTCATTATACTCCTGTAATCATATCACTATTACACCGTGTAATAACTATACCACAGGCCTGATTCCATCATTATACTCCTATCATATCACTATTACACCGTGTAATAACTATACCACAGGCCGGATTCCCTCATTATACTCCTGTAATCATATCACTATTACACCGTGTAATAACTATACCACAGCCCGATTCCCTCATTCTATTCCTGTAATCATATCACTATTACACAGTGTAATAACTATACCACAGGCCCGATTCCCTCATTATACTCCTATCATATCACTATTACACCGTGTAATTACTATACCACAGCCCGATTCTCTCATTATACTCCTGTAATCATATCTCATATCACTATTACACCGTGTAATAACTATACCACAGGCCCGATTCCCTCATTATACTCCTGTAATCATATCACTATTACACCGTGTAATAACTATACCACAGCCCGATTCCCTCATTATACTCCTGTAATCATATCACTAGTACACTGTGTAATAACTATACCACAGGCCCGATTCCCTCATTATACTCCTATCATATCACTATTACACCGTGTAATTACTATACCACAGGCCGGATTCCCTCATTATACTTCTATAATATCACTATAACTATACCACAGGCCTGATTCCCTCATTATACTCCTGTAATCATATCACTATTACACCGTGTAATAAATATACCACAGGCCTGATTCCCTCATTATACTCCTGTAATCATATCACTATTACACCGTGTAACAAATATACCACAGGCCTGATTCCCTTATTATACTCCTGTAATCATATCACTATTACACCGTGTAATAACTATACCACAGGCCTGATTCCCTCATTATACTCCTGTAATCATATCACTATTATACCGTGTAATAACTATACCACAGGCCTGATTCCCTCATTATACTCCTGTAATCATATCACTATTACACCGTGTAATAACTATACCACAGGCCCGATTCCCTCATTATATTCCTGTAATCATATCACTATTACACCGTGTAATAACTATACCACAGCCCCGATTCCCTCATTATACTCCTGTAATCATATCACTATTACACCGTGTAATAACTAAACCACATGCCTGATTCCCTCATTATACTCCTGTCATCATATCACTATTACACCGTGTAATAACTATACCACAGGCCTGATTCCATCATTATACTCCTATCATATCACTATTACACCGTGTAATAACTATACCACACCACAGGCCCGATTCCCTCATTATACTCCTGTAATCATATCTTTATTACAACGTGTAATAACTATACCACAGGCCGGATTCCCTCATTATACTTCTATCATATCACTATAACTATACCACAGGTCTGATTCCCTCATTATACTCCTGTAATCATATCACTATTACACTGTGTAATAACTATACCACAGGCCCGATTCCCTCATTATACTCCTGTAATCATATCACTATTACACCGTGTAATAACTATACCACAGGCCCGATTCCCTCATTATACTCCTGTAATCATATCACTATTACACCGTGTAATAACTATACCACAGGCCCGATTCCCTCATTATACTCCTGTAATCATATCACTATTACACCGTGTAATAACTAGAGATGAGCGCCTGAAATTTTTCGGGTTTTGTGTTTTGGTTTTGGGTTCGGTTCCGCGGCCGTGTTTTGGGTTCGAACGCGTTTTGGCAAAACCTCACCGAATTATTTTTGTCGGATTCGGGTGTGTTTTGGATTCGGGTGTTTTTTTCCAAAAACACTAAAAAACAGCTTAAATCATAGAATTTGGGGGTCATTTTGATCCCAAAGTATTATTAACCTCAAAAACCATAATTTACACTCATTTTCAGTCTATTCTGAATACCTCACACCTCACAATATTATTTTTAGTCCTAAAATTTGCACCGAGGTCGCTGTGTGAGTAAGATAAGCGACCCTAGTGGCCGACACAAACACCGGGCCCATCTAGGAGTGGCACTGCAGTGTCACGCAGGATGTCCCTTCCAAAAAACCCTCCCCAAACAGCACATGACGCAAAGAAAAAAAGAGGCGCAATGAGGTAGCTGTGTGAGTAAGATTAGCGACCCTAGTGGCCGACACAAACACCGGGCCCATCTAGGAGTGGCACTGCAGTGTCACGCAGGATGGCCCTTCCAAAAAACCCTCCCCAAACAGCACATGACGCAAAGAAAAAAAGAGGCGCAATGAGGTAGCTGTGTGAGTAAGATTAGCGACCCTAGTGGCCGACACAAACACCGGGCCCATCTAGGAGTGGCACTGCAGTGTCACGCAGGATGGCCCTTCCAAAAAACCCTCCCCAAACAGCACATGACGCAAAGAAAAAAAGAGGCGCAATGAGGTAGCTGACTGTGTGAGTAAGATTAGCGACCCTAGTGGCCGACACAAACACCGGGCCCATCTAGGAGTGGCACTGCAGTGTCACGCAGGATGTCCCTTCCAAAAAACCCTCCCCAAACAGCACATGACGCAAAGAAAAAAAGAGGCGCAATGAGGTAGCTGTGTGAGTAAGATTAGCGACCCTAGTGGCCGACACAAACACCGGGCCCATCTAGGAGTGGCACTGCAGTGTCACGCAGGATGTCCCTTCCAAAAAACCCTCCCCAATCAGCACATGATGCAAAGAAAAAGAAAAGAAAAAAGAGGTGCAAGATGGAATTATCCTTGGGCCCTCCCACCCACCCTTATGTTGTATAAACAAAACAGGACATGCACACTTTAACCAACCCATCATTTCAGTGACAGGGTCTGCCACACGACTGTGACTGATATGACGGGTTGGTTTGGACCCCCCCCAAAAAAGAAGCAATTAATCTCTCCTTGCACAAACTGGCTCTACAGAGGCAAGATGTCCACCTCATCTTCACCCTCCGATATATCACCGTGTACATCCCCCTCCTCACAGATTATCAATTCGTCCCCACTGGAATCCACCATCTCAGCTCCCTGTGTACTTTGTGGAGGCAATTGCTGCTGGTCAATGTCTCCGCGGAGGAATTGATTATAATTCATTTTAATGAACATCATCTTCTCCACATTTTCTGGATGTAACCTCGTACGCCGATTGCTGACAAGGTGAGCGGCGGCACTAAACACTCTTTCGGAGTACACACTTGTGGGAGGGCAACTTAGGTAGAATAAAGCCAGTTTGTGCAAGGGCCTCCAAATTGCCTCTTTTTCCTGCCAGTATAAGTACGGACTGTGTGACGTGCCTACTTGGATGCGGTCACTCATATAATCCTCCACCATTCTATCAATGTTGAGAGAATCATATGCAGTGACAGTAGACGACATGTCCGTAATCGTTGTCAGGTCCTTCAGTCCGGACCAGATGTCAGCATCAGCAGTCGCTCCAGACTGCCCTGCATCACCGCCAGCGGGTGGGCTCGGAATTCTGAGCCTTTTCCTCGCACCCCCAGTTGCGGGAGAATGTGAAGGAGGAGATGTTGACAGGTCGCGTTCCGCTTGACTTGACAATTTTGTCACCAGCAGGTCTTTCAACCCCAGCAGACCTGTGTCTGCCGGAAAGAGAGATCCAAGGTAGGCTTTAAATCTAGGATCGAGCACGGTGGCCAAAATGTAGTGCTCTGATTTCAACAGATTGACCACCCGTGAATCCTTGTTAAGCGAATTAAGGGCTGCATCCACAAGTCCCACATGCCTAGCGGAATCGCTCCGTGTTAGCTCCTTCTTCAATGCCTCCAGCTTCTTCTGCAAAAGCCTGATGAGGGGAATGACCTGACTCAGGCTGGCAGTGTCTGAACTGACTTCACGTGTGGCAAGTTCAAAGGGCATCAGAACCTTGCACAACGTTGAAATCATTCTCCACTGCACTTGAGACAGGTGCATTCCATCTCCTATATCGTGCTCAATTGTATAGGCTTGAATGGCCTTTTGCTGCTCCTCCAACCTCTGAAGCATATAGAGGGTTGAATTCCACCTCGTTACCACTTCTTGCTTCAGATGATGGCAGGGCAGGTTCAGTAGTTTTTGGTGGTGCTCCAGTCTTCTGTACGTGGTGCCTGTACGCCGAAAGTGTCCCGCAATTTTTCTGGCCACCGACAGCATCTCTTGCACGCCCCTGTCGTTTTTTAAAAAATTCTGCACCACCAAATTCAAGGTATGTGCAAAACATGGGACGTGCTGGAATTTGCCCATATTTAATGCACACACAATATTGCTGGCGTTGTCCGATGCCACAAATCCACAGGAGAGTCCAATTGGGGTAAGCCATTCCGCGATGATCTTCCTCAGTTGCCGTAAGAGGTTTTCAGCTGTGTGCGTATTCTGGAAAGCGGTGATACAAAGCGTAGCCTGCCTAGGAAAGAGTTGGCGTTTGCGAGATGCTGCTACTGGTGCTGCCGCTGCTGTTCTTGCGGCGGGAGTCCATACATCTACCCAGTGGGCTGTCACAGTCATATAGTCCTGACCCTGCCCTGCTCCACTTGTCCACATGTCCGTGGTTAAGTGGACATTGGGTACAGCTGCATTTTTTAGGACACTGGTGACTCTTTTTCTGAGGTCTGTGTACATTTTCGGTATCGCCTGCCTAGAGAAATGGAACCTAGATGGTATTTGGTACCGGGGACACAGTACCTCCAACAAGTCTCTAGTTGGCTCTGCAGTAATGATGGATACCGGAACCACGTTTCTCACCACCCAGGATGCCAAGGCCTCAGTTATCCGCTTTGCAGTAGGATGACTGCTGTGATATTTCATCTTCCTCGCAAAGGACTGTTGAACAGTCAATTGCTTACTGGAAGTAGTACAAGTGGGCTTACGACTTCCCCTCTGGGATGACCATCGACTCCCAGCGGCAACAACAGCAGCGCCAGCAGCAGTAGGCGTTACACGCAAGGATGCATCGGAGGAATCCCAGGCAGGAGAGGACTCGTCAGACTTGCCAGTGACATGGCCTGCAGGACTATTGGCATTCCTGGGGAAGGAGGAAATTGACACTGAGGGAGTTGGTGGGGTGGTTTGCGTGAGCTTGGTTACAAGAGGAAGGGATTTACTGGTCAGTGGACTGCTTCCGCTGTCACCCAAAGTTTTTGAACTTGTCACTGACTTATTATGAATGCGCTGCAGGTGACGTATAAGGGAGGATGTTCCGAGGTGGTTAACGTCCTTACCCCTACTTATTACAGCTTGACAAAGGGAACACACGGCTTGACACCTGTTGTCCGCATTTCTGGTGAAATACCTCCACACCGAAGAGCTGATTTTTTTGGTATTTTCACCTGGCATGTCAACGGCCATATTCCTCCCACGGACAACAGGTGTCTCCCCGGGTGCCTGACTTAAACAAACCACCTCACCATCAGAATCCTTCTGGTCAATTTCCTCCCCAGCGCCAGCAACACCCATATCCTCCTCATCCTGGTGTACTTCAACACTGACATCTTCAATCTGACTATCAGGAACTGGACTGCGGGTGCTCCTTCCAGCACTTGCAGGGGGCATGCAAATAGTGGAAGGCGCATGCTCTTCACGTCCAGTGTTGGGAAGGTCAGGCATCGCAACCGACACAATTGGACTCTCCTTGTGGATTTGGGATTTCAAAGAACGCACAGTTCTTTGCGGTGCTTTTGCCAGCTTGAGTCTTTTCAGTTTTCTAGCGAGAGGCTGAGTGCTTCCATCCTCATGTGAAGCTGAACCACTAGCCATGAACATAGGCCAGGGCCTCAGCCGTTCCTTGCCACTCCGTGTGGTAAATGGCATATTGGCAAGTTTACGCTTCTCCTCCGACAATTTTATTTTAGGTTTTGGAGTCCTTTTTTTTCTGATATTTGGTGTTTTGGATTTGACATGCTCTGTACTATGACATTGGGCATCGGCCTTGGCAGACGACGTTGCTGGCATTTCATCGTCTCGGCCATGACTAGTGGCAGCAGCTTCAGCACGAGGTGGAAGTGGATCTTGATCTTTCCCTAATTTTGGAACCTCAACTTTTTTGTTCTCCATATTTTATAGGCAGAACTAAAAGGCACCTCAGGTAAACAATGGAGATGGATGGATTGGATACTAGTATACAATTATGGACGGACTGCCACGGTTAGGTGGTATAAAAAAACCACGGTTAGGTGGTATATATTGTAATACAATTATGGATGGACGGACTGCCTGCCGAGTGCCGACACAGAGGTAGCCACAGCCGTGAACTACCGCACTGTACACTGGTTGATAAAGAGATAGTAGTATACTCGTAACAACTAGTATGACTGACTATGACGGTATAAAGAATGAAAAAAAAACCACGGTTAGGTGGTATATATTGTAATACAATTATGGATGGACGGACTGCCTGCCGAGTTCCGACACAGAGGTAGCCACAGCCGTGAACTACCGCACTGTACACTGGTTGATAAAGAGATAGTAGTATACTCGTAACAACTAGTATGACTGACTATGACGGTATAAAGAATGAAAAAAAAACCACGGTTAGGTGGTATATATTATAATACAATTATGGATGGACGGACTGCCTGCCGACTGCCGACACAGAGGTAGCCACAGCCGTGAACTACCGCACTGTACACTGGTTGATAAAGAGATAGTAGTATACTCGTAACAACTAGTATGACACTATGACGGTATAAAGAATGAAAAAAAACCACGGTTAGGTGGTATATATTATAATACAATTATGGATGGACGGACTGCCTGCCGACTGCCGACACAGAGGTAGCCACAGCCGTGAACTACCGCACTGTACACTGGTTGATAAAGAGATAGTAGTATACTCGTAACAACTAGTATGACACTATGACGGTATAAAGAATGAAAAAAAAACCACGGTTAGGTGGTATATATTATAATACAATTATGGATGGACGGACTGCCTGCCGAGTGCCGACACAGAGGTAGCCACAGCCGTGAACTACCGCACTGTACACTGGTTGATAAAGAGATAGTAGTATACTCGTAACAACTAGTATGACTGACTATGACGGTATAAAGAATGAAAAAAAAACCACGGTTAGGTGGTATATATTATAATACAATTATGGATGGACGGACTGCCTGCCGACTGCCGACACAGAGGTAGCCACAGCCGTGAACTACCGCACTGTACACTGGTTGATAAAGAGATAGTAGTATACTCGTAACAACTAGTATGACACTATGACGGTATAAAGAATGAAAAAAAAACCACGGTTAGGTGGTATATATTATAATACAATTATGGATGGACGGACTGCCTGCCGACTGCCGACACAGAGGTAGCCACAGCCGTGAACTACCGCACTGTACACTGGTTGATAAAGAGATAGTAGTATACTCGTAACAACTAGTATGACACTATGACGGTATAAAGAATGAAAAAAAAACCACGGTTAGGTGGTATATATTATAATAATACAATTATGGATGGACGGACTGCCTGCCGACTGCCGACACAGAGGTAGCCACAGCCGTGAACTACCGCACTGTACACTGGTTGATAAAGAGATAGTAGTATACTCGTAACAACTAGTATGACTATGACGACGGTATAAAGAAAGAAGAAAAAATACCACGGTTAGGTGGTATATAATTATACAATTATGGATGGACGGACTGCCTGCCGAGTGCCGACTGCCGACACAGAGGTAGCCACAGCCGTGAACTACCGCACTGTACTGTGTCTGCTGCTAATATAGACTGGTTGATAAAGAGATAGTATACAACAATATACTACTATACTGGTGGTCAGGCACTGGTCACCACTAGTCACACTGGCAGTGGCACTCCTGCAGCAAAAGTGTGCACTGTTTAATTTTAAATTAATATAATATTATGTACTCCTGGCTCCTGCTATAACAACCTGCAGTGCTCCCCAGTCTCCCCCACAATTATTATAAGCTTTTATACATTGATGTGCAGCACACTGGGCTGAGCTGAGTGCACACAGACTGAGTCACACTGTGTGACTGCTGTGTATCGTTTTTTTCAGGCAGAGAACGGATATAGCAGAGAACGGATATATTAAATAAAAGTTAACTTAACAACAACTGCACTGGTCACTGTGGTAAACTCTGTCTGCACAATCTCTCTCTCTCTCTCTTCTAATCTATTCTAATGGAGAGGACGCCAGCCACGTCCTCTCCCTATCAATCTCAATGCACGTGTGAAAATGGCGGCGACGCGCGGCTCCTTATATAGAATCCGAGTCTCGCGAGAATCCGACAGCGTCATGATGACGTTCGGGCGCGCTCGGGTTAACCGAGCAAGGCGGGAAGATCCGAGTCGCTCGGACCCGTGAAAAAAAAAGTGAAGTTCGTGCGGGTTCGGATTCAAAGAAACCGAACCCGCTCATCTCTAGTAATAACTATACCACAGGCCCGATTCCCTCATTATACGCCTGTAATCATATCACTATTACACCGTGTAATAACTATACCACAGGCCTGATTCCCTCATTATACTCCTGTAATCATATCACTATTACACCGTGTAATAACTATACCACAGGCCCGATTCCCTCATTATACTCCTGCAATCATATCACTATTACACCGTGTAATAACTATACCACAGGCCCGATTCCCTCATTATACTCCTGTAATCATATCACTATTACACCGTGTAATAACTATACCACAGGCCCGATTCCCTCATTATACTCCTGTAATCATATCACTATTACACCGTGTAATAACTATACCACAGGCCCGATTCCCTCATTATACTCCTGTAATCATATCACTATTACACCGTGCAGGGCCGGCTCCAGGCATGTTCCAAAAGAGCGGCCGCGCAGGGCGCCACCCTTAATGGGCGCCGCGCGCTGTCACCGCTATATTGGAGCCTGGAGCCTGGTCCTGTGTGCCTCCGTCCCCGGCCCGCCTCCTGGTCCCACTCTCAGCCAGCAGCCAGTGGTGTGCGCGCGCGGCATCAGGTCCTGGCGCCGCATAGCGCGCGCTGAGTTTAAAGTGTGGAACTGTGCGCCCACCCGTCCTCACACAGCAGGAGCAGCAGCCGCCTCCCCTTCTTCCTCCTTCCCGCCCAAGCGAACCATCGGCAGCAGCGCGGTGAGCATGGGGGGGGGGGGGTAGTATCTGGCACTTGGGACATATTTGGCACTTTGGGCATATCTGAGACTGTGTGGCATGTGTATCTGGCACTGGGGGGCATGGTGTATCTGGCACTGGGGGCATATCTGGCACTGGGGGGCATGGTGTATCTGGCACTGTGGGGCATATCTGACACTGGGGCATGTGTATCTGGCACTGTGGGGCAGATGTATCTGGCACTGGGGGCATATCTGGCACTGGGGGGCATGGTGTATCTGGCACTGTGGGGCATATCTGACACTGGGGCATGTGTATCTGGCACTGTGGGGCAGATGTATCTGGCACTGGGGGCATATCTGGCACTGGGGGCATATCTGGCACTGTGGGGGCATTTATCTGGCACTGTAGGGGCATTTATCTGGCACTGTGGGGGCATTTATCTGGCACTGTGGGGTATTTATCTGGCACTGGGGACATTTATCTGGCAGTGTGGGGTATTTATCTGGCACTGTGGGGGCATTTATCTGGCACTGTGGGGACATTTATCTGGCACTGTGGGGCGCACTGTGGGGACATTTATCTGGCACTGTGGGGCGCACTGTGGGGACATTTATCTGGCACTGTGGGGCGCACTGTGGGGACATTTATCTGGCACTGTGGGGCATTTATCTGGCACTGAGGACATTTATCTGGCACTGTGGGGCGCACTGTGGGGACATTTATCTGGCACTGTGGGGGCATTTATCTAGCACTGTGGGGGCATTTATGTAGCATTGTGGGGGCTTTTCTGTATCTACATATCTGGCACTGTGTGGCCATTTATGTATCCGGCATTGCTGGGGGGCATGTCATGTGTATGTCATGTGTAGCTGGCACGGCTGGGGAGCATATCATGTAGTGTTCCCGCTAGGCGTCTGTGGCTAGGCAAAGTGTCTAACGTGCTCTGCCTGGCGCAAAGTGTCTAACGTGCTCTGCCTGGCGCAAAGTGTCTAACGTGCTCTGCCTGGCGCAAAGTGTCTAACGTGCTCTGCCTGGCGCAAAGTGTCTAACGTGCTCTGCCTGGCGCAAAGTGTCTAGGAGGTTCTACCTGGTGCAGTGTGTATTAACTGCACTACTGTGTGGTGTAATGCGAATTGCCACTATTATGTGGCCACGCACCTTCCCCACGAAGCAACGCCCCTAAATTTTTGCTGCGCGCCTTCGGCGCGCACTGTACATTCTTTACCATGTAGGTAGGTGAGCACCAAGCATTACAGTATGTACGTCATTTTGCCCTCCTAACTTAAAAATGTGCCCTCCCTGCCCTAAAAAGTGAACACTATCGTGTAACTGGCACTGCTGGGGGGCATATTGTGTGTAGCTGCCACTGCTGGGGGGCATATCATGTCTATCTGGCACTATACTGGAGACATTGTGTGTAAGGAACACCACTGTGGCTGCTATGTGTAAGGCTGCTAATTGTGTGCGTAGAGAGGGTGTGAAAACATACTTATTTATAGCCTAATAATATGAAGTTACGAGGCCACGCCCACTTTCCAAGAGGTCACGCCCACTTTTGCTGGAGCGCGCGCCGAAGGCGCGCACATGGGGGGGGGGGGGGGCGCTTTTACATGTTTTCGCTCAGGGTGCTAGTAGGCCTGGAGCCGGCCCTGACACCGTGTAATAACTATACCACAGGCCCGATTCCCTCATTATACGCCTGTAATCATATCACTATTACACCGTGTAATAACTATACCACAGGCCCGATTCCCTCATTATACACCTATCATATCACTATTACACCGTGTATTAACTATACCACAGGCCTGATTCCCTCATTATACTCCTGTAATCATATCACTATTACACCGTGTAATAACTATACCACAGGCTCGATTCCCTCATTATACTCCTGTAATCATATCACTATTACACCGTGTAATAACTATACCACAGGCCCGATTCCCTCATTATACTCCTGTAATTATATCACTATTACACCGTGTAATAACTATACCACAGGTCCGATTCCATCATTATACTCCTGTAATCATATCAGTATAACTATACAACAGGCCTGATTCCCTCATTATACTCCTGTTATCATATCACTATTACACTGTGTAATAACTATACCACAGGCCCGATTCCCTCATTATACTCCTATAATCATATCACTATTACACCGTGTAATAACTATACCACAGGCCCGATTCCCTCATTATACTCCTGTCTTCATATCACTATTACACCGTGTAATAACTATACCACAGGCCCGATTCCCTCATTATACTCCTGTAATCATATCACTATTACACCGTGTAATAACTATACCACAGGCCCGATTCCCTCATTATACGCCTGTAATCATATCACTATTACACCGTGTAATAACTATACCACTGGCCCGATTCCCTCATTATACTCCTGTAATCATATCACTATTACACCGTGTAATAACTATACCACAGGCCCGATTCCCTCATTATACTCCTGTAATCATATCACTATTACACCGTGTAATAACTATACCACAGGCCTGATTCCCTCATTATACTCCTGTAATCATATCACTATTACACCGTGTAATAACTATACCACAGCCCGATTCTCTCATTATACTCCTGTAACCATATCACTATTACACCGTGTAATAACTATACCACAGGCCTGATTCCATCATTATACTCCTATCATATCACTATTACACCGTGTAATAACTATACCACAGGCCCGATTCCCTCATTATACTCCTGTAATCATATCTTTATTACACCGTGTAATAACTATACCACAGGCCGGATTCCCTCATTATACTTCTATCATATCACTATAACTATACCACAGGCCTGATTCCCTCATTATACTCCTGTAATCATATCACTATTACACCGTGTAATAACTATACCACAGGCCCGATTCCCTCATTATACTCCTGTCTTCATATCACTATTACACCGTGTAATAACTATACCCAGTGGCGTAACTACTGCCCCCGCAGTCCTCGCGGTGGCTTGGGGGCGAGGGGCTGCGGGGGCGCCACTGATTACAGCAGACTGACATGCGGACGAACGTCCGCATGTCAGTCTGCTTTATTGGAGGGACACGGCGGGCGCAGCGTGTGCCTATCCTGTGTCCCTCCTGAGCCCTGCATCATCTCCGGCGGCCCGCGGGTCTAATAGGGGGAAGTGCCGTCCGTGAGCCAATTAGAGCTCACGGACGGCACTTCCCCCTATCAGACCCGCGGCCGCCGGAGATGATGCAGGACTCAGGAGGGACACAGGAGAGGCACACGCTGCGCCCGCCGTGTCCCTCCAAGTTCTCCAACAAGCGGCGGCTGCACTGCGGCATATCTGTCACGGGGGGGGAGAGAGGAGAGGGTGTCTGGCACCGGGGAATATATGGCCATTGGGGGGGGGATGTCAGGCACTAGGGGGGATATCCGGCACTGGGGCATATATGACACTGTGGGGGGGGGCGGGGGATATCTGGCACTAGGGCATATCTGGCACTGGGGAAGGGGGGGGGGGGATATCTGGCACTGGGGCATATATGGCACTGGGGGGGGGGGGGGATATCTGGCACTAGGGCATATCGCACTGGGGGGGGGGGGATGTCTGGCACTGGGGGGGATATCTGGCACTGGGGCATATATGGCACTGGGGGGGGATATCTGGCACGGGGTGGATATGTGGCACTGGGGGGGGGGGGATATCTGGCACTGGGAGGGAATATCTGGCCCTGGGGCTTATATGGCACTGGGGGAGAATATCTGGCACTGGGGGGGAATATCTGTCACTGGGGATATATGGCACTCGGGGGGAATATATGGCACTGGCGGCATATCTGGCACTGGGGGAATATCTGGCACTGGGGGCATATGTGGCACTGGGGGGGAATATATGGCACTGGCGGCATATCTGGCATGGGGGGAATATCTGGCACTGGGGGCATATGTGGCACTGGGGGGGAATATCTGGCACTGGGGGCATATCTGGCACTGGGGGGGTATATGTGTACCTGGCACATGGGGGGGGGGGCTATATTTGGCACCGGGGGCATGTGAGTACCTGGCACCGTGGGGAAATATCTGGCACTGGGGACATATGTGGCACTGGGAGCACAGCCCTAGCAACAAGGACTACCTCCTAGCAACGAGCATGACACCCA
Source organism: Pseudophryne corroboree (assembly GCF_028390025.1). Taxonomy (NCBI): domain Eukaryota; kingdom Metazoa; phylum Chordata; class Amphibia; order Anura; family Myobatrachidae; genus Pseudophryne; species Pseudophryne corroboree. The sequence continues at coordinate 1,044,448,328 of NC_086445.1, forward strand.
GTGCATGAAACACCTGACAACGAGCATGACACCCAGTGCATGAAACACCTGGCAACGAGCATGACACCCAGTGCATGAAACCCCTGACAACGAGAAGGTAATTGAAAAGTAATTAGAAGCCTTACTGTAGGACTTAATGTGTAATGGGCATTACGGTGTGTGGCATAATGTATCACGGACATTGTGGTGTGTGTCATAATGTGTCACAGGCATTACGGTGTATGGTATACTATATCGCGGGCATTGTGATATGTGGTATAATGTCTCAGGGTCATTGCAGTGTGTGGCATAATGTATCACGGACATTGCGGTGTGTGTCATAATGTGTCAGGCATTACGGTGTGTGGTATACTATATCACGGGCATTGTGGTATGTGGTATAATGTCTCAGGGTCATTGCAGTGTGGCATAATACATAACGGGCATTGCGGTGTGTGGCATAGGGTATAACGGGCAGGGCATTGCGGTATGTGTCACAGGCATTACGGTGTATGGTATACTATATCACGGGCATTGTGGTATAATGTCTCAAGGTCATTGCGGTGTGTGTCATAATGTGTCACAGGCATTGTATGTGCTATAATGTATCAGGGGCATTGCAGTGTGTAGCATAATGTATAACGGGCATTGCGATTCCTGTCATAATGTGTCGGGGGCATTACGGTGTGTGGCATAATGTGTCGGGGGCATTACAGTGTGTGCATATTGTGTCATGTGCATTGTTGTGTGCGGCATAATGTCTAAGGGCCATTGCAGTATGTGGCATAATGTATACTGGGCATTACTATAAGGAGGAAAAATGACAAATAATGTAAGGGGCATGAATCAGGATTATTTTTCTTTCCTGTGGTGGCTAACGTCTGGGCGTGCAGGTTGCAAAACTGGGGTATAAGGTAGTCTTTTCCTGCAATACCACGCCCCTTTACGAGAAACCACGCCCATTCCAACAAAACCACGCCCCTTTTTTTGCAGCGCGCGCCTCATCATTATACTCCTGTAATCATATCACTATTAAGACTGTAATAACTATACCACAGGCCCGATTCCCTCATTATACTCCTATCATATCACTATTACACCGTGTAATAACTATACCACAGGCCCGATTCCCTCATTATACTCCTGTAATCATATCACTATTATACCGTGTAATAACTATACCACAGGCCCGATTCCCTCATTATATTCCTGTAATCATATCACTATTACACCGTGTAATAACTATACCACAGGCCTGATTCCATCATTATACTCCTATCATATCACTATTACACCGTGTAATAACTATACCACAGCCCGATTCCCTCATTATACTCCTGTAATCATATCACTATTACACCGTGTAATAACTATACCACAGGCCCGATTCCCTCATTATACTCCTGTAATCATATCACTATTACACCGTGTAATAACTATACCACAGGCCTGATTCCCTCATTATACTCCTGTAATCATATCACTATTACACCGTGTAATAACTATACCACAGGCCCGATTCCCTCATTATACTCCTGTAATCATATCTCATATCACTATTACACCGTGTAATAACTATACCACAGGCCTGATTCCCTCATTATACTCCTGTAATCATATCACTATTAAGACTGTAATAACTATACCACAGGCCCGATTCCCTCATTATACTCCTGTAATCATATCACTATTATACCGTGTAATAACTATACCACAGGCCCGATTCCCTCATTATATTCCTGTAATCATATCACTATTACACCGTGTAATAACTATACCACAGGCCTGATTCCATCATTATACTCCTATCATATCACTATTACACCGTGTAATAACTATACCACAGGCCCGATTCCCTCATTATACTCCTGTAATCATATCACTATTACACCGTGTAATAACTATACCACAGGCCCGATTCCCTCATTATACTCCTGTAATCATATCACTATTACACCGTGTAATAACTATACCACAGGCCTGATTCCCTCATTATACTCCTGTAATCATATCACTATTACACTGTGTAATAACTATACCACAGGCCCGATTCCCTCATTATACTCCTGTAATCATATCACTATTACACCGTGTAATAACTATACCACAGGCCCGATTCCCTCATTATACTCCTGTAATCATATCACTATTACACCGTGTAATAACTATACCACAGGCCCGATTCCCTCATTATACTCCTGTAATCATATCACTATTACACCGTGTAATAACTATACCACAGGCCCGATTCCCTCATTATACTCCTGTAATCAATATCACTATTACACCGTGTAATAACTATACCACAGGCCCGATTCCCTCATTATACTCCTGTAATCATATCACTATTACACCGTGTAATAACTATACCACAGGCCCGATTCTATCATTATACTCCTATCATATCACTATTACACCGTGTAATAACTATACCACAGGCCCGATTCCCTCATTATACTCCTGTAATCATATCACTATTACACCGTGTAATAACTATACCACAGGCCTGATTCCCTCATTATACTCCTGTAATCATATCACTATTAGACCGTGTAATAACTATACCACAGGCCTGATTCCCTCATTATACTCCTGTAATCATATCACTATTACAGCGTGTAATAACTATACCACAGGCCTGATTCCCTCATTATACTCCTGTAATCATATCACTATTAGACCGTGTAATAACTATACCACAGGCCTGATTCCCTCATTATACTCCTGTAATCATATCACTATTACAGCGTGTAATAACTATACCACAGGCCCGATTCCCTCATTATACTCCTGTAATCAATATCACTATTACACCGTGTAATAACTATACCACAGGCCCGATTCCCTCATTATACTCCTGTAATCATATCACTATTACACCGTGTAATAACTATACCACAGGCCCGATTCTATCATTATACTCCTATCATATCACTATTACACCGTGTAATAACTATACCACAGGCCCGATTCCCTCATTATACTCCTGTAATCATATCACTATTACACCGTGTAATAACTATACCACAGGCCTGATTCCCTCATTATACTCCTGTAATCATATCACTATTAGACCGTGTAATAACTATACCACAGGCCTGATTCCCTCATTATACTCCTGTAATCATATCACTATTACACCGTGTAATAACTATACCACAGCCCGATTCTCTCATTATACTCCTGTAATCATATCACTATTACACCGTGTAATAACTATACCACAGGCCTGATTCCATCATTATACTCCTATCATATCACTATTACACCGTGTAATAACTATACCACAGGCTGGATTCCCTCATTATACTCCTGTAATCATATCACTATTACAGCGTGTAATAACTATACCACAGCCCGATTCCCTCATTATACTCCTGTAATCATATCACTATTACACCGTGTAATAACTATACCACAGGCCCGATTCCCTCATTATACTCCTGTAATCATATCACTATTACACCGTGTAATAACTATACCACAGGCCTGATTCCCTCATTATACTCCTGTAATCATATCACTATTAGACCGTGTAATAACTATACCACAGGCCTGATTCCCTCATTATACTCCTGTAATCATATCACTATTACACCGTGTAATAACTATACCACAGGCCCGATTCCCTCATTATACGCCTGTAATCATATCACTATTACACCGTGTAATAACTATACCACAGGCCCGATTCCCTCATTATACTCCTGTAATCATATCACTATTACACCGTCTAATAACTATACCACAGGCCCGATTCCCTCATTATACTCCTGTAATCATATCACTATTACAGCGTGTAATAACTATACCACAGGCCTGATTCCCTCATTATACTCCTGTAATCATATCACTATTACACCGTGTAATAACTATACCACAGCCCGATTCTCTCATTATACTCCTGTAATCATATCACTATTACACCGTGTAATAACTATACCACAGGCCTGATTCCATCATTATACTCCTATCATATCACTATTACACCGTGTAATAACTATACCACAGGCTGGATTCCCTCATTATACTCCTGTAATCATATCACTATTACACCGTGTAATAACTATACCACAGCCCGATTCCCTCATTCTATTCCTGTAATCATATCACTATTACACAGTGTAATAACTATACCACAGGCCCGATTCCCTCATTATACTCCTATCATATCACTATTACACCGTGTAATTACTATACCACAGCCCGATTCTCTCATTATACTCCTGTAATCATATCTCATATCACTATTACACCGTGTAATAACTATACCACAGGCCCGATTCCCTCATTATACTCCTGTAATCATATCACTATTACACCGTGTAATAACTATACCACAGCCCGATTCCCTCATTATACTCCTGTAATCATATCACTAGTACACTGTGTAATAACTATACCACAGGCCGATTCTCTCATTATACTCCTGTAACCATATCACTATTACACCGTGTAATAACTATACCACAGGCCTGATTCCATCATTATACTCCTATCATATCACTATTACACCGTGTAATAACTATACCACAGGCCCGCTTCCCTCATTATACTCCTGTAATCATATCTTTATTACACCGTGTAATAACTATACCACAGGCCGGATTCCCTCATTATTCTTCTATCATATCACTATAACTATACCACAGGCCTGATTCCCTCATTATACTCCTGTAATCATATCACTATTACACCGTGTAATAACTATACCACAGGCCCGATTCCCTCATTATACTCCTGTCTTCATATCACTATTACACCGTGTAATAACTATACCACAGGCCTGATTCCCTCATTATACTCCTGTAATCATATCACTATTACACCGTGTAATAACTATACCACAGGCCCGATTCCCTCATTATACTTCTATCATATCACTATTACACCGTGTAATAACTATACCACAGGCCTGATTCCCTCATTATACTCCTGTAATCATATCACTATTACACCGTGTAATAACTATACCACAGGCCCGATTCCCTCATTATACTCCTGTCTTCATATCACTATTACACCGTGTAATAACTATACCACAGGCCCGATTCCCTCATTATACTCCTGTAATCATATCACGATTACACCATGTAATAACTATACCACAGGCCCGATTCCCTCATTATACTCCTATCATATCACTATTACACCGTGTAATTACTATACCACAGGCCTGATTCCCTCATTATACTCCTGTAATCATATCACTATTAAGACTGTAATAACTATACCACAGGCCCGATTCCCTCATTATACTCCTGTAATCATATCACTATTATACCGTGTAATAACTATACCACAGGCCCGATTCCCTCATTATATTCCTGTAATCATATCACTATTACACCGTGTAATAACTATACCACAGGCCTGATTCCATCATTATACTCCTATCATATCACTATTACACCGTGTAATAACTATACCACAGCCCGATTCCCTCATTATACTCCTGTAATCATATCACTATTACACCGTGTAATAACTATACCACAGGCCCGATTCCCTCATTATACTCCTGTAATCATATCACTATTACACCGTGTAATAACTATACCACAGGCCTGATTCCCTCATTATACTCCTGTAATCATATCACTATTACACCGTGTAATAACTATACCACAGGCCCGATTCCCTCATTATACTCCTGTAATCATATCTCATATCACTATTACACCGTGTAATAACTATACCACAGGCCTGATTCCCTCATTATACTCCTGTAATCATATCACTATTAAGACTGTAATAACTATACCACAGGCCCGATTCCCTCATTATACTCCTGTAATCATATCACTATTATACCGTGTAATAACTATACCACAGGCCCGATTCCCTCATTATATTCCTGTAATCATATCACTATTACACCGTGTAATAACTATACCACAGGCCTGATTCCATCATTATACTCCTATCATATCACTATTACACCGTGTAATAACTATACCACAGGCCCGATTCCCTCATTATACTCCTGTAATCATATCACTATTACACCGTGTAATAACTATACCACAGGCCCGATTCCCTCATTATACTCCTGTAATCATATCACTATTACACCGTGTAATAACTATACCACAGGCCTGATTCCCTCATTATACTCCTGTAATCATATCACTATTACACTGTGTAATAACTATACCACAGGCCCGATTCCCTCATTATACTCCTGTAATCATATCACTATTACACCGTGTAATAACTATACCACAGGCCCGATTCCCTCATTATACTCCTGTAATCATATCACTATTACACCGTGTAATAACTATACCACAGGCCCGATTCCCTCATTATACTCCTGTAATCATATCACTATTACACCGTGTAATAACTATACCACAGGCCCGATTCCCTCATTATACTCCTGTAATCAATATCACTATTACACCGTGTAATAACTATACCACAGGCCCGATTCCCTCATTATACTCCTGTAATCATATCACTATTACACCGTGTAATAACTATACCACAGGCCCGATTCTATCATTATACTCCTATCATATCACTATTACACCGTGTAATAACTATACCACAGGCCCGATTCCCTCATTATACTCCTGTAATCATATCACTATTACACCGTGTAATAACTATACCACAGGCCTGATTCCCTCATTATACTCCTGTAATCATATCACTATTAGACCGTGTAATAACTATACCACAGGCCTGATTCCCTCATTATACTCCTGTAATCATATCACTATTACACCGTGTAATAACTATACCACAGGCCCGATTCCCTCATTATACGCCTGTAATCATATCACTATTACACCGTGTAATAACTATACCACAGGCCCGATTCCCTCATTATACTCCTGTAATCATATCACTATTACACCGTCTAATAACTATACCACAGGCCCGATTCCCTCATTATACTCCTGTAATCATATCACTATTACAGCGTGTAATAACTATACCACAGGCCTGATTCCCTCATTATACTCCTGTAATCATATCACTATTACACCGTGTAATAACTATACCACAGCCCGATTCTCTCATTATACTCCTGTAATCATATCACTATTACACCGTGTAATAACTATACCACAGGCCTGATTCCATCATTATACTCCTATCATATCACTATTACACCGTGTAATAACTATACCACAGGCCGGATTCCCTCATTATACTCCTGTAATCATATCACTATTACACCGTGTAATAACTATACCACAGCCCGATTCCCTCATTCTATTCCTGTAATCATATCACTATTACACAGTGTAATAACTATACCACAGGCCCGATTCCCTCATTATACTCCTATCATATCACTATTACACCGTGTAATTACTATACCACAGCCCGATTCTCTCATTATACTCCTGTAATCATATCTCATATCACTATTACACCGTGTAATAACTATACCACAGGCCCGATTCCCTCATTATACTCCTGTAATCATATCACTATTACACCGTGTAATAACTATACCACAGCCCGATTCCCTCATTATACTCCTGTAATCATATCACTAGTACACTGTGTAATAACTATACCACAGGCCCGATTCCCTCATTATACTCCTATCATATCACTATTACACCGTGTAATTACTATACCACAGGCCGGATTCCCTCATTATACTTCTATAATATCACTATAACTATACCACAGGCCTGATTCCCTCATTATACTCCTGTAATCATATCACTATTACACCGTGTAATAAATATACCACAGGCCTGATTCCCTCATTATACTCCTGTAATCATATCACTATTACACCGTGTAACAAATATACCACAGGCCTGATTCCCTTATTATACTCCTGTAATCATATCACTATTACACCGTGTAATAACTATACCACAGGCCTGATTCCCTCATTATACTCCTGTAATCATATCACTATTATACCGTGTAATAACTATACCACAGGCCTGATTCCCTCATTATACTCCTGTAATCATATCACTATTACACCGTGTAATAACTATACCACAGGCCCGATTCCCTCATTATATTCCTGTAATCATATCACTATTACACCGTGTAATAACTATACCACAGCCCCGATTCCCTCATTATACTCCTGTAATCATATCACTATTACACCGTGTAATAACTAAACCACATGCCTGATTCCCTCATTATACTCCTGTCATCATATCACTATTACACCGTGTAATAACTATACCACAGGCCTGATTCCATCATTATACTCCTATCATATCACTATTACACCGTGTAATAACTATACCACAGGCCCGATTCCCTCATTATACTCCTGTAATCATATCTTTATTACAACGTGTAATAACTATACCACAGGCCGGATTCCCTCATTATACTTCTATCATATCACTATAACTATACCACAGGTCTGATTCCCTCATTATACTCCTGTAATCATATCACTATTACACTGTGTAATAACTATACCACAGGCCCGATTCCCTCATTATACTCCTGTAATCATATCACTATTACACCGTGTAATAACTATACCACAGGCCCGATTCCCTCATTATACTCCTGTAATCATATCACTATTACACCGTGTAATAACTATACCACAGGCCCGATTCCCTCATTATACTCCTGTAATCATATCACTATTACACCGTGTAATAACTATACCACAGGCCCGATTCCCTCATTATACGCCTGTAATCATATCACTATTACACCGTGTAACAACTATACCACAGGCCTGATTCCCTCATTATACTCCTGTAATCATATCACTATTACACCGTGTAATAACTATACCACAGGCCCGATTCCCTCATTATACTCCTGCAATCATATCACTATTACACCGTGTAATAACTATACCACAGGCCCGATTCCCTCATTATACTCCTGTAATCATATCACTATTACACCGTGTAATAACTATACCACAGGCCCGATTCCCTCATTATACTCCTGTAATCATATCACTATTACACCGTGCAGGGCCGGCTCCAGGCATGTTCCAATAGAGCGGCCGCGCAGGGCGCCACCCTTAATGGGCGCCGCGCGCTGTCACCGCTATATTGGAGCCTGGAGCCTGGTCCTGTGTGCCTCCGTCCCCGGCCCGCCTCCTGGTCCCACTCTCAGCCAGCAGCCAGTGGTGTGCGCGCGCGGCATCAGGTCCTGGCGCCGCATAGCGCGCGCTGAGTTTAAAGTGTGGAACTGTGCGCCCACCCGTCCTCACACAGCAGGAGCAGCAGCCGCCTCCCCTTCTTCCTCCTTCCCGCCCAAGCGAACCATCGGCAGCAGCGCGGTGAGCATGGGGGGGGGGGGGTAGTATCTGGCACTTGGGACATATTTGGCACTTTGGGCATATCTGAGACTGTGTGGCATGTGTATCTGGCACTGGGGGGCATGGTGTATCTGGCACTGGGGGCATATCTGGCACTGGGGGGCATGGTGTATCTGGCACTGTGGGGCATATCTGACACTGGGGCATGTGTATCTGGCACTGTGGGGCAGATGTATCTGGCACTGGGGGCATATCTGGCACTGGGGGGCATGGTGTATCTGGCACTGTGGGGCATATCTGACACTGGGGCATGTGTATCTGGCACTGTGGGGCAGATGTATCTGGCACTGGGGGCATATCTGGCACTGGGGGCATATCTGGCACTGTGGGGGCATTTATCTGGCACTGTGGGGGCATTTATCTGGCACTGTAGGGGCATTTATCTGGCACTGTGGGGGCATTTATCTGGCACTGTGGGGTATTTATCTGGCACTGGGGACATTTATCTGGCAGTGTGGGGTATTTATCTGGCACTGTGGGGGCATTTATCTGGCACTGTGGGGACATTTATCTGGCACTGTGGGGCGCACTGTGGGGACATTTATCTGGCACTGTGGGGCGCACTGTGGGGACATTTATCTGGCACTGTGGGGCGCACTGTGGGGACATTTATCTGGCACTGTGGGGCATTTATCTGGCACTGAGGACATTTATCTGGCACTGTGGGGCGCACTGTGGGGACATTTATCTGGCACTGTGGGGGCATTTATCTAGCACTGTGGGGGCATTTATGTAGCATTGTGGGGGCTTTTCTGTATCTACATATCTGGCACTGTGTGGCCATTTATGTATCCGGCATTGCTGGGGGGCATGTCATGTGTATGTCATGTGTAGCTGGCACGGCTGGGGAGCATATCATGTAGTGTTCCCGCTAGGCGTCTGTGGCTAGGCAAAGTGTCTAACGTGCTCTGCCTGGCGCAAAGTGTCTAACGTGCTCTGCCTGGCGCAAAGTGTCTAACGTGCTCTGCCTGGCGCAAAGTGTCTAACGTGCTCTGCCTGGCGCAAAGTGTCTAACGTGCTCTGCCTGGTGCAAAGTGTCTAACGTGCTCTGCCTGGCGCAAAGTGTCTAGGAGGTTCTACCTGGTGCAGTGTGTATTAACTGCACTACTGTGTGGTGTAATGCGAATTGCCACTATTATGTGGCCACGCACCTTCCCCACGAAGCAACGCCCCTAAATTTTTGCTGCGCGCCTTCGGCGCGCACTGTACATTCTTTACCATGTAGGTAGGTGAGCACCAAGCATTACAGTATGTACGTCATTTTGCCCTCCTAACTTAAAAATGTGCCCTCCCTGCCCTAAAAAGTGAACACTATCGTGTAACTGGCACTGCTGGGGGGCATATTGTGTGTAGCTGCCACTGCTGGGGGGCATATCATGTCTATCTGGCACTATACTGGAGACATTGTGTGTAAGGAACACCACTGTGGCTGCTATGTGTAAGGCTGCTAATTGTGTGCGTAGAGAGGGTGTGAAAACATACTTATTTATAGCCTAATAATATGAAGTTACGAGGCCACGCCCACTTTCCAAGAGGTCACGCCCACTTTTGCTGGAGCGCGCGCCGAAGGCGCGCACATGGGGGGGGGGGGGGGGGGGCGCTTTTACATGTTTTCGCTCAGGGTGCTAGTAGGCCTGGAGCCGGCCCTGACACCGTGTAATAACTATACCACAGGCCCGATTCCCTCATTATACGCCTGTAATCATATCACTATTACACCGTGTAATAACTATACCACAGGCCCGATTCCCTCATTATACACCTATCATATCACTATTACACCGTGTATTAACTATACCACAGGCCTGATTCCCTCATTATACTCCTGTAATCATATCACTATTACACCGTGTAATAACTATACCACAGGCTCGATTCCCTCATTATACTCCTGTAATCATATCACTATTACACCGTGTAATAACTATACCACAGGCCCGATTCCCTCATTATACTCCTGTAATTATATCACTATTACACCGTGTAATAACTATACCACAGGTCCGATTCCATCATTATACTCCTGTAATCATATCAGTATAACTATACAACAGGCCTGATTCCCTCATTATACTCCTGTTATCATATCACTATTACACCGTGTAATAACTATACCACAGGCCCGATTCCCTCATTATACTCCTATAATCATATCACTATTACACCGTGTAATAACTATACCACAGGCCCGATTCCCTCATTAATACTCCTGTCTTCATATCACTATTACACCGTGTTATAACTATACCACAGGCCCGATTCCCTCATTATACTCCTGTAATCATATCACTATTACACCGTGTAATAACTATACCACAGGCCCGATTCCCTCATTATACGCCTGTAATCATATCACTATTACACCGTGTAATAACTATACCACTGGCCCGATTCCCTCATTATACTCCTGTAATCATATCACTATTACACCGTGTAATAACTATACCACAGGCCCGATTCACTCATTATACTCCTGTAATCATATCACTATTACACCGTGTAATAACTATACCACAGGCCTGATTCCCTCATTATACTCCTGTAATCATATCACTATTACACCGTGTAATAACTATACCACAGCCCGATTCTCTCATTATACTCCTGTAACCATATCACTATTACACCGTGTAATAACTATACCACAGGCTTGATTCCATCATTATACTCCTATCATATCACTATTACACCGTGTAATAACTATACCACAGGCCCGATTCCCTCATTATACTCCTGTAATCATATCTTTATTACACCGTGTAATAACTATACCACAGGCCGGATTCCCTCATTATACTTCTATCATATCACTATAACTATACCACAGGCCTGATTCCCTCATTATACTCCTGTAATCATATCACTATTACACCGTGTAATAACTATACCACAGGCCCGATTCCCTCATTATACTCCTGTCTTCATATCACTATTACACCGTGTAATAACTATACCACAGGCCCGATTCCCTCATTATACTCCTGTAATCATATCACTATTACACCGTGTAATAACTATACCACAGGCCCGATTCCCTCATTATACTTCTATCATATCACTATTACACCGTGTAATAACTATACCACAGGCCTGATTCCCTCATTATACTCCTGTAATCATATCACTATTACACCGTGTAATAACTATACCACAGGCCCGATTCCCTCATTATACTCCTGTCTTCATATCACTATTACACCGTGTAATAACTATACCACAGGCCCGATTCCCTCATTATACTCCTGTAATCATATCACGATTACACCATGTAATAACTATACCACAGGCCCGATTCCCTCATTATACTCCTATCATATCACTATTACACCGTGTAATTACTATACCACAGGCCTGATTCCCTCATTATACTCCTGTAATCATATCACTATTAAGACTGTAATAACTATACCACAGGCCCGATTCCCTCATTATACTCCTGTAATTATATCACTATTATACCGTGTAATAACTATACCACAGGCCCGATTCCCTCATTATATTCCTGTAATCATATCACTATTACACCGTGTAATAACTATACCACAGGCCTGATTCCATCATTATACTCCTATCATATCACTATTACACCGTGTAATAACTATACCACAGCCCGATTCCCTCATTATACTCCTGTAATCATATCACTATTACACCGTGTAATAACTATACCACAGGCCCGATTCCCTCATTATACTCCTGTAATCATATCACTATTACACCGTGTAATAACTATACCACAGGCCTGATTCCCTCATTATACTCCTGTAATCATATCACTATTACACCGTGTAATAACTATACCACAGGCCCGATTCCCTCATTATACTCCTGTAATCATATCTCATATCACTATTACACCGTGTAATAACTATACCACAGGCCTGATTCCCTCATTATACTCCTGTAATCATATCACTATTAAGACTGTAATAACTATACCACAGGCCCGATTCCCTCATTATACTCCTGTAATCATATCACTATTATACCGTGTAATAACTATACCACAGGCCCGATTCCCTCATTATATTCCTGTAATCATATCACTATTACACCGTGTAATAACTATACCACAGGCCTGATTCCATCATTATACTCCTATCATATCACTATTACACCGTGTAATAACTATACCACAGGCCCGATTCCCTCATTATACTCCTGTAATCATATCACTATTACACCGTGTAATAACTATACCACAGGCCCGATTCCCTCATTATACTCCTGTAATCATATCACTATTACACCGTGTAATAACTATACCACAGGCCTGATTCCCTCATTATACTCCTGTAATCATATCACTATTACACTGTGTAATAACTATACCACAGGCCCGATTCCCTCATTATACTCCTGTAATCATATCACTATTACACCGTGTAATAACTATACCACAGGCCCGATTCCCTCATTATACTCCTGTAATCATATCACTATTACACCGTGTAATAACTATACCACAGGCCCGATTCCCTCATTATACTCCTGTAATCATATCACTATTACACCGTGTAATAACTATACCACAGGCCCGATTCCCTCATTATACTCCTGTAATCAATATCACTATTACACCGTGTAATAACTATACCACAGGCCCGATTCCCTCATTATACTCCTGTAATCATATCACTATTACACCGTGTAATAACTATACCACAGGCCCGATTCCCTCATTATACTCCTGTAATCATATCACTATTACACCGTGTAATAACTATACCACAGGCCCGATTCCCTCATTATACTCCTGTAATCATATCACTATTACACCGTGTAATAACTATACCACAGGCCTGATTCCCTCATTATACTCCTGTAATCATATCACTATTAAGACTGTAATAACTATACCACAGGCCCGATTCCCTCATTATACTCCTGTAATCATATCACTATTATACCGTGTAATAACTATACCACAGGCCCGATTCCCTCATTATATTCCTGTAATCATATCACTATTACACCGTGTAATAACTATACCACAGGCCTGATTCCATCATTATACTCCTATCATATCACTATTACACCGTGTAATAACTATACCACAGCCCGATTCCCTCATTATACTCCTGTAATCATATCACTATTACACCGTGTAATAACTATACCACAGGCCCGATTCCCTCATTATACTCCTGTAATTATATCACTATTACACCGTGTAATAACTATACCACAGGTCCGATTCCATCATTATACTCCTGTAATCATATCAGTATAACTATACAACAGGCCTGATTCCCTCATTATACTCCTGTTATCATATCACTATTACACCGTGTAATAACTATACCACAGGCCCGATTCCCTCATTATACTCCTATAATCATATCACTATTACACCGTGTAATAACTATACCACAGGCCCGATTCCCTCATTATACTCCTGTCTTCATATCACTATTACACCGTGTAATAACTATACCACAGGCCCGATTCCCTCATTATACTCCTGTAATCATATCACTATTACACCGTGTAATAACTATACCACAGGCCCGATTCCCTCATTATACGCCTGTAATCATATCACTATTACACCGTGTAATAACTATACCACTGGCCCGATTCCCTCATTATACTCCTGTAATCATATCACTATTACACCGTGTAATAACTATACCACAGGCCCGATTCCCTCATTATACTCCTGTAATCATATCACTATTACACCGTGTAATAACTATACCACAGGCCTGATTCCCTCATTATACTCCTGTAATCATATCACTATTACACCGTGTAATAACTATACCACAGCCCGATTCTCTCATTATACTCCTGTAACCATATCACTATTACACCGTGTAATAACTATACCACAGGCCTGATTCCATCATTATACTCCTATCATATCACTATTACACCGTGTAATAACTATACCACAGGCCCGATTCCCTCATTATACTCCTGTAATCATATCTTTATTACACCGTGTAATAACTATACCACAGGCCGGATTCCCTCATTATACTTCTATCATATCATAAACCTCACACGTCAGATGCATCCATGCGCCACTCAAGCACACTTATCTTATAAAATAAAGACACAACAACTGTAATTGGCGTGAAAGGGGTCAGCTTTTATTTTTCTGACTGATAGGGAGGCCTATTAAATACTAAAACTAAAATGCAGACTTCCCTATCTAACTAAGGTGGCGGGGAGAAGAACGGTTAAGCATGATAAACGTAACATGGGTGATCAATGTTATAATACAGAAAAACAAGCAATAAAAAACATATGTGTGAGGGAGCCTTCTGCCCCAGATGTTCCGGGATCGGCCTCCTGCCTCCATCCCAGACATCGAAAATCAAAAATCCAAGGACAGGGGTCGGCCTTCTGCCACTACCCCTGCCCCACCAACAGTTGCAGGGACGGAGGTACGCTCCGCCCCTACATGGTAAAAATTGGGCCACCGGCCCCACCATCCACATATGTTTATACCAGTTATATGGACCCACTTGGTAAAGCGATGCCCGTAAACTAATTATGAAACTATAAAATTTCCCTAAGAGTACACCCAAACTTACTAACCTTGAACTCATAATTAAAATTAAGTAACCGTTCAGAAACCGGCCACCAAAAGCCGACACAATGAACCTGACTGTAGAACAAATGAAATAAAAACAAAACCAAGTCCCCAGGGCGGGAGGGCGGGTCACGAGAAGAGCTGAAAAGAGGGAGGAAGTACCCTGTCAGCAGCCTATATGTATGACAGGCCAGCCCCTATACATGATCCAGCCAATCAGCCCCTCGGACACTCTGTCCACGTTCCTCCCACCACAAAACATTAACCCCTTCCAAGCCAAGGTGATGCACAGAGCGGCGCTGCGGAATCCCTGACGGTGCGTTTATGCTGCTGCGGTCACAGTATGTTCCCTACGCAGTCTTAAACCTCACACGTCAGATGCATCCATGCGCCACTCAAGCACACTTATCTTATAAAATAAAGACACAACAACTGTAATTGGCGTGAAAGGGGTCAGCTTTTATTTTTCTGACTGATAGGGAGGCCTATTAAATACTAAAACTAAAATGCAGACTTCCCTATCTAACTAAGGTGGCGGGGAGAAGAACGGTTAAGCATGATAAACGTAACATGGGTGATCAATGTTATAATACAGAAAAACAAGCAATAAAAAACATATGTGTGAGGGAGCCTTCTGCCCCAGATGTTCCGGGATCGGCCTCCTGCCTCCATCCCAGACATCGAAAATCAAAAATCCAAGGACAGGGGTCGGCCTTCTGCCACTACCCCTGCCCCACCAACAGTTGCAGGGACGGAGGTACGCTCCGCCCCTACATGGTAAAAATTGGGCCACCGGCCCCACTATCCACATATGTTTATACCAGTTATATGGACCCACTTGGTAAAGCGATGCCCGTAAACTAATTATGAAACTATAAAATTTCCCTAAGAGTACACCCAAACTTACTAACCTTGAACTCATAATTAAAATTAAGTAACCGTTCAGAAACCGGCCAACTGCCAGGTTACCAACCTGCCACCGCCACCTACTCCGAAAAGACTAACTAAAGGGATCTAAAAAGCAGAATGAAACTAACCAAAGAGACCTAAAAGTAGGACACGGACTAACGCAACGGAAACCCAAGAAAAAACTACCTAAAGGGGCCTAAAAATGTGAATAATGACCTCCAAGAAGATCAGCATACCAGCCGACGACAAGATGCACCCCGTCATACCAGTACTGTGACGGATCATGGAAGGAGATATCACCGAGGCCGCCATGCTGGAGGACAGTACGACCGACAACCCCATTGACCCGCCTCCGAACTAGGTCAGGCTCCACGCAAAGACCGCAGAGGGACGATGTCTTACCAGAGGATCAGGCAAAACGGCCAGTCAGCCCTCAGTTTCAACAGCTGACGTCTGATCTCGAGGCGAAGGTCGAGCCCAGTGCGCGCACCAGATCAATGCCACCTAGATGCAAGACCAGAAACCGCGGGTATCCAAATCGGCCAACTGCCGCCCGAAGCCAGTCCAGCAGGCCGTCCTCAGCGGAGGCCTCCACCAGCGCACATTGTGTTACAGGCCAGAGCAGACACGAGCAGCCCGTAGATGTATGAATGGCCGTCAAATCATATAAAGTGCGGATCTAACCGCCGTCCTGCAATGGAAGGGTGTGACGCAGGTTAATAAACCAGCTAAAGATAAAATGAGTGGTAGATGGGCAACCTAACTGCTTCCCTAACGGGGAGGGGGTTTTGGGGGGAAGGGTCGCCCAATTTGACTTGAGGCAAAAACACAAAACTTCGTTAGCCGGCAAAAGCCGTAATTAAAACCAACGATAAAACAAAAATTCCTCAAGGCCCCCGCAATCGCAAAGTGCAACTGCGACGAGCGGCTAGTCCTCAAAGGGGCGCACTGGTAGGAAAGAGCCTGATATAGCATATCAGACCCCCAGCTACCCAGTGCCCGGACTTCGACTTCGGACCGACCTGCCGCAGCGGCTGCTGACGCAGCGCCGATGCGGAAAGAGTGAGTCCCAGTGTCGGCCGGAGATAGACCCAGGTACAAAAGACAACGATCCAAAACCGACCGGGAGAGATATCTGGACAACGGGGAACCGTCACGATGGACGAGCCACCCGGTTGGCGTTGGAGGCCGTAGGGACGAATAAGCCTGGGCCGCGGCACTGGACAAATGCCCCGCGCACGAGTCTGACCCACTCGAACCCACTGCCCCCTGCCGACTACGTCCGTCTTGGAGCGCTGAATCCGACACCACAAACCGACGGGGCATACGACGACGCGGGCCGCCAGCATGGGCGAGGCTGAAGTCCGAGAGACGGACCCCAGCTCACCCACCCCTGAGGGCACCGTGGAAGGCCATCGGAAAGGCCACCATGTAGAGGCGAACCTTGAATCCCCATATCGTATCCCCGTATCCTTGTATCGTGAGCGCTGAATCCAACACCCCAAACCTTCGGGGCGTACGTCGACGGCCGTTATTGACTGAAAGGAAGGCCTATTAAATCTAAACTCGAATGAAAATACTCCCTGTCCCACTAAGCCGAAAGCAGACAGCTCATGAAAATAAAATATCTCAGAATTATAATTTAAATAATATCCTAAATGTTGGAGGGCCGTCTGCCCCGATGTTCTGGGATCGGCCTCCTGCCACCATCCCTGAGGGCCTGCTACCCCGATGTTATGGGATCGGCCTTCTGCCACCATCCCTGAGGGCCTGCTACCCAGATGTTATGGGATCGGCCTTCTGCCACCATCCCTGAGGGCCTGCTACCCAGATGGTGTGGGATCGGCCTTCTGCCACCATCCCTGAGGGCCTGCTACCCAGATGTTATGGGATCGGCCTTCTGCCACCATCCCTGAGGGCCTGCTACCCAGATGTTGTGGGATCGGCCTTCTGCCACCATCCCTGAGGGCCTGCTACCCAGATGTTATGGGATCGGCCTTCTGCCACCATCCCTGAGGGCCTGCTACCCAGATGTTGTGGGATCGGCCTTCTGCCACCATCCCTGAGGGCCTGCTACCCAGATGTTATGGGATCGGCCTTCTGCCACCATCCCAGACATCCCGAATCCAATGCAACTATGGTCCAACTGTCCGTAAAAGTTGCAGGAACCAAAGACCTTTGGGCTAAATCGTCCAATCCGCACGCAGACGCAGGACGGAAATCCCCTTGGATTAGAGCTGCAGGAGCTAACTGCCTAAACCACTGCAAGTCGCCGCGCGAAAGGGTATCATCAAGTTTGTTGCGCTCGGCCGGGACATGCTTGTCTCGCAACGTAATGTTGGTCAACCAGCATAGCAACACTATCTCGCGAAGACCCGCAGTCCAGCAAGGATGTGGACCCCTGCCTAATGATGGCAAAAAACCAAGCCTAAATTGTCGCACCAGAAGACCACCTGTTTGTTACGCAGGGCATAGCGCCAAAGCGCCACTGCGCCCAGCATGGGAAAAATTTACAGCAACCGCAAAAATCGCAAGCAACAGAGGTGTCCGTGAAAAATTCCAAGAGGAGGTGAAACGAACTAGAAATCCGTCCCACCTACGTAAGCCCCTCGAGTGCTAAACTAAGAAAATGATGAGGGCGTATAATCCCAACTGTCGCCCGTTCCAATTTTCCAAAGAAAGACTCTACTCATTGGGATAACCTTCCAAACAAAAAGAAGCGGGCCCAAGAAGGATTGAGCCTGTTGTAGAGTAAGCTTGTCCGCGGCAAGCTCATAGAGGAAACCATCAGGAAGACGCAACACCTTGTCCCCAAGGAGCCTACAGAGACCATCATCTGAATCTCGAGGTAAACAAGGAGGCGGAGGGACCTGCCAATGGTCACCGCAGTAAGACGATGCAGCGAACAAAGCCAGGTGGGCCGAGCAAAAGAAAATCCCCCAAGTAGTGCGACATACCCCGCTCGCCCGTCGCCTGCTGCAGGCCCCAGCGGAGGAAAGAACTGCACCTTGCAAAGTCAGCACACGAGAGAGAAAAACCCCACAGGGAGGCAGCGATGGATGTATTAGCCATCATCCAGTTGAAAACCCATAAATCGAAAGGCGAAAGGGTGCAGCGGGAGGAGCAAAATGCTGACTCGATGTCCAATTCACACATCACCGCCCCCGGACCAAACGACCGAATGGCATCTATGGCCGAATCAAAACATACCGATAGGTAACCGACCCTACCTGATAATAGGGACAGCCTATAAACCGATGACCCGAGAGGACAGGAAAGATGGATGAGAAAGCCTATCATACCGGCCAACGACAATGCGGCAGCAACCTTCTGCCGGAGGACGTCCGGAAACTCCCGAGCCGAATGCAAGTTCGTACTAGCCCCGGGACCCGCCAGTCCATGTATTGGCAAGAGAAAACGAGGTGGTGCGCAAACCCGAGTGTAAGAATAGGGCGTCCACTGGCCGCGGGAAACCGTCGCGGCCCCCACCCCAAGTCTAATTGTGGTGGGGGCCGGAATTACCCCTGCGCCGTGTACTGGGGCAGTCCTTGATCCCGAGGCCTACACCACAGCTGATCAGGAGTGACGAATGTGACACCACCGCCCAGAACCGCATTGGGCAGGATTGAAAGTGAAGCATTAACCATGCCCCGTGCGCCATGAACCCCCTCCAAAGCCAGCAGAATGAGAGGCAGGTCGTGGAACCCGTCGTTCCTGCTGTACCGACTAAACCCTTCGGCAGCTACGAGCACAATACCACCAACTTCTAACCGAAGGTATAGATCTGCCGCCCATGCCGTTCGCGACGGAAGTCCTTGTAGTAACGCCGCCAAGGATGGTACCGCACATGTATATGGAATTGATGGCGCATGATGTTCATGTGTTCGTCCGGGGCGCGTCTCTGATTAACACGCCGCAAAGATCGACATGATCTAACTCAAGTCGGGTAGAAGCGCAAAGCGTCCTCGCTGCCCCGGTCCTTTGCTTAGTTGAAAGCAAGGCTATACGATCATCGCTAGTAATGGCAAAATATACAGATAGGCCCTTACGGATCCAGTCTTGGACCCGGGGCCGGAGACCACTGTGCATTGCCATGTTGGCGCAGTAACGGAGTCCGACACTGCCAACACGTGCGAGGCGGAATGCCGTCGCTGCCGCCGTTTTTTGGCGCTTGACCCTGTCCCAACCATCGTCTTAGGAGGACACCCTCTGAGGACGTGGCGGCAAGGGAAGGGTCCGTGACCCGATGCCTGCGCCTATCGCGCCTGCCGTTACCCTTACGCGCTGCTATAGGAGCGGGACTGAGTACTAGCTTCCCCCCCCCCACTATGGGGGGAAAGTGCGCTCCCCTTGGACCAGTCAGGGTCCGAGGAAGACTCACCAGTACGAGGGGGAAATCATCCTTCCCAGCAGCTGACGTACGACTTGTGGATGCGCCGACTGACTACATTCCTGGCCCAACGTACGCGGCTGGGGAAGCAAAAGAGAGACAATGTTCCCCTGTTCCCTAATCGAACCAGCAGCCGCCGGGAGTGGGGTAGGCGGGGCGACCGACGAGCCAGGGGACAGGGGCGGGATAAGAGATTGCGCAATGCTATCCTCCAAAGAAGCGGTGGCCAGACACGGTCCCCTGGGTACGGAGGATAACAAGGGAGCCACCGCCGACACGACAAAGGCACAAATGGCTCGAAGATCAGACCCGGACGCGAGTCGCGCGCCCCACGGGATGATTGCAAACCTCCCATCGGGAGCAAGGACTCCGATGATCCCTCACTGTCAGGTACAATGGCACGTCCGCTCCGCTGTGATAACCCCCGATCGAAAAGCCCGCGCCGCGACCTCCTCCCATCCCGAGCAGTAGCCCCAGGAGGAGAAACCGGAGAATCGCCAGCACTAGAAAGAGGCATGTCCACGTCGGACTGAGGGCTATCCGTTGCAGCGACGGAAGCCGACAACCAGACGCGGGGCGGGACAGAACGCACGCCTCCCGCCGTCCCCGTATGAGACCGGTAGCGGCCACACGGTCACGGCTGGCGGTAGTACGAAGCGGCCTGCGCCAGGAGAGGCCAGGCAGCCCGTCACACCGCGGGCGGACGCGGCACGCCCCTGGGCGACAGATTGTTACAATGGCCGTCGCCAGCAGCAGGCCATCCGAAGCCGCAGAGCGTGTGTTGCGCCGCCCTGCCACAGGAGGGAGCCTGCCAGCGAGCGTGTCACCCGTGGCGCAGCAACAGGCCTCATATGGGTCCCTGTAGTCCCCGTGGAGGTAGTGGCACGCGCGCGCTGGCCAGACCCCTGGCGTCTGGCAGCCGCGCGGTCCCCCCTCCCTCCTGCTGAAACCATATATTGCCGCATGGGTCCCCCCTCGCTTACCACAACACACCCCCCCCCCCCCCCCCCGGGCAGCCGGAGCGCAGGGTGGGGGACTGTTTCCCGGCGCCCACGTGGCCAGCCCGTCCAGCAGCAGCCTCGAGCGGATCCAGGGACGGCAGGACACCGTCCCTGGCAGGCCGCATCAGACAGCCGCGGACCCCCGTCGCTCCGTCTAGCGCCGCAGGCAGCGGCGGTGACGGAGAGGAGAGTGAGGCCTCAGGGAGCGCGGGCGGGTGCCGTGCATCAGACAGCCGCGGACCCCCCGTCGCTCCGTCTAGCGCCGCAGCCAGCAGCGGTGACGGAGAGGAGAGTGAGGCCTCAGGGAGCGCGGGCGGGTGCCGTGCATCAGACAGCCGTGGACCCCCCGTCGCTCCGTCTAGCGCCGCAGCCAGCGGCGGTGACGGAGAGGAGAGTGAGGCCTCAGGGAGCGCGGGCGGGTGCCGTGCACAGCCGCGCGCGCCGGAGCTCCAGCACAGCAGGGCGCCCAGGTCTACCCCGTGACGGCCGGACACCATCAGCGTCCATAAGCCGTGCGGGGAGCCCTGCGCTGCGCCTTGAGAGGAATTCATGATGAGAAATGCAGGGGGGGTAGGGGAGCCTGAACATACAAGGACAGGGATAGAAGTAGGAGAAGGTGAGATAAAAGGAAAGCAGAGAGAGGGTAGAAGGAATAATATAGGGAGAAAAAGGAATAAAGTGAATGGAAAAGGAAAGACTTTTAGTAATTCACTTGATAACAAAAGAGGGTTACTTATCAGTGTCACGAGAAGAGCTGAAAAGAGGGAGGAAGTACCCTGTCAGCAGCCTATATGTATGACAGGCCAGCCCCTATACATGATCCAGCCAATCAGCCCCTCGGACACTCTGTCCACGTTCCTCCCACCACAAAACATTAACCCCTTCCAAGCCAAGGTGATGCACAGAGCGGCGCTGCGGAATCCCTGACGGTGCGTTTATGCTGCTGCGGTCACAGTATGTTCCCTACGCAGTCTCTATAACTATACCACAGGCCTGATTCCCTCATTATACTCCTGTAATCATATCACTATTACACCGTGTAATAACTATACCACAGGCCGGATTCCCTCATTATACTCCTGTAATCATATCACTATTACACCGTGTAATAACTATACCACAGGCACGATTCCCTCATTATACTCCTGTCTTCATATCACTATTACACCATGTAATAACTATACCACAGGCCCGATTCCCTCATTATACTCCTGTAATCATATCTCATATCACTATTACACCGTGTAATAACTATACCACAGGCCTGATTCCCTCATTATACTCCTGTAATCATATCACTATTAAGACTGTAATAACTATACCACAGGCCCGATTCCCTCATTATACTCCTGTAATCATATCACTATTATACCGTGTAATAACTATACCACAGGCCTGATTCCCTCATTATACTCCTGTAATCATATCACTATTAAGACTGTAATAACTATACCACAGGCCCGATTCCCTCATTATACTCCTGTAATCATATCACTATTACACCGTGTAATAACTATACCACAGGCCCGATTCCCTCATTATACTCCTGTAATCATATCTTTATTACACCGTGTAATAACTATACCACAGGCCGGATTCCCTCATTATACTTCTATCATATCACTATAACTATACCACAGGCCTGATTCCCTCATTATACTCCTGTAATCATATCACTATTACACCGTGTAATAACTATACCACAGGCCCGATTCCCTCATTATACTCCTGTCTTCATATCACTATTACACCGTGTAATAACTATACCACAGGCCCGATTCCCTCATTATACTCCTGTAATCATATCTCATATCACTATTACACCGTGTAATAACTATACCACAGGCCTGATTCCCTCATTATACTCCTGTAATCATATCACTATTAAGACTGTAATAACTATACCACAGGCCCGATTCCCTCATTATACTCCTGTAATCATATCACTATTATACCGTGTAATAACTATACCACAGGCCTGATTCCCTCATTATACTCCTGTAATCATATCACTATTAAGACTGTAATAACTATACCACAGGCCCGATTCCCTCATTATACTCCTGTAATCATATCACTATTACACCGTGTAATAACTATACCACAGGCCCGATTCCCTCATTATACTCCTGTAATCATATCTCATATCACTATTACACCGTGTAATAACTATACCACAGGCCTGATTCCCTCATTATACTCCTGTAATCATATCACTATTAAGACTGTAATAACTATACCACAGGCCCGATTCCCTCATTATACTCCTGTAATCATATCACTATTATACCGTGTAATAACTATACCACAGGCCCGATTCCCTCATTATATTCCTGTAATCATATCACTATTACACCGTGTAATAACTATACCACAGGCCTGATTCCCTCATTATACTCCTGTAATCATATCACTATTACACCGTGTAATAACTATACCACAGCCCGATTCTCTCATTATACTCCTGTAACCATATCACTATTACACCGTGTAATAACTATACCACAGGCCTGATTCCATCATTATACTCCTATCATATCACTATTACACCGTGTAATAACTATACCACAGGCCCGATTCCCTCATTATACTCCTGTAATCATATCTTTATTACACCGTGTAATAACTATACCACAGGCCGGATTCCCTCATTATACTTCTATCATATCACTATAACTATACCACAGGCCTGATTCCCTCATTATACTCCTGTAATCATATCACTATTACACCGTGTAATAACTATACCACAGGCCCGATTCCCTCATTATACTCCTGTCTTCATATCACTATTACACCGTGTAATAACTATACCACAGGCCCGATTCCCTCATTATACTCCTGTAATCATATCACTATTACACCGTGTAATAACTATACCACAGGCCCGATTCCCTCATTATACTTCTATCATATCACTATTACACCGTGTAATAACTATACCACAGGCCTGATTCCCTCATTATACTCCTGTAATCATATCACTATTACACCGTGTAATAACTATACCACAGGCCCGATTCCCTCATTATACTCCTGTCTTCATATCACTATTACACCGTGTAATAACTATACCACAGGCCCGATTCCCTCATTATACTCCTGTAATCATATCACGATTACACCATGTAATAACTATACCACAGGCCCGATTCCCTCATTATACTCCTATCATATCACTATTACACCGTGTAATTACTATACCACAGGCCTGATTCCCTCATTATACTCCTGTAATCATATCACTATTAAGACTGTAATAACTATACCACAGGCCCGATTCCCTCATTATACTCCTGTAATCATATCACTATTACACCGTGTAATAACTATACCACAGGCCCGATTCCCTCATTATACTCCTGTAATCATATCTCATATCACTATTACACCGTGTAATAACTATACCACAGGCCTGATTCCCTCATTATACTCCTGTAATCATATCACTATTAAGACTGTAATAACTATACCACAGGCCCGATTCCCTCATTATACTCCTGTAATCATATCACTATTATACCGTGTAATAACTATACCACAGGCCCGATTCCCTCATTATATTCCTGTAATCATATCACTATTACACCGTGTAATAACTATACCACAGGCCTGATTCCATCATTATACTCCTATCATATCACTATTACACCGTGTAATAACTATACCACAGCCCGATTCCCTCATTATACTCCTGTAATCATATCACTATTACACCGTGTAATAACTATACCACAGGCCCGATTCCCTCATTATACTCCTGTAATCATATCACTATTACACCGTGTAATAACTATACCACAGGCCTGATTCCCTCATTATACTCCTGTAATCATATCACTATTACACCGTGTAATAACTATACCACAGGCCCGATTCCCTCATTATACTCCTGTAATCATATCTCATATCACTATTACACCGTGTAATAACTATACCACAGGCCTGATTCCCTCATTATACTCCTGTAATCATATCACTATTAAGACTGTAATAACTATACCACAGGCCCGATTCCCTCATTATACTCCTGTAATCATATCACTATTATACCGTGTAATAACTATACCACAGGCCCGATTCCCTCATTATATTCCTGTAATCATATCACTATTACACCGTGTAATAACTATACCACAGGCCTGATTCCATCATTATACTCCTATCATATCACTATTACACCGTGTAATAACTATACCACAGGCCCGATTCCCTCATTATACTCCTGTAATCATATCACTATTACACCGTGTAATAACTATACCACAGGCCCGATTCCCTCATTATACTCCTGTAATCATATCACTATTACACCGTGTAATAACTATACCACAGGCCTGATTCCCTCATTATACTCCTGTAATCATATCACTATTACACTGTGTAATAACTATACCACAGGCCCGATTCCCTCATTATACTCCTGTAATCATATCACTATTACACCGTGTAATAACTATACCACAGGCCCGATTCCCTCATTATACTCCTGTAATCATATCACTATTACACCGTGTAATAACTATACCACAGGCCCGATTCCCTCATTATACTCCTGTAATCATATCACTATTACACCGTGTAATAACTATACCACAGGCCCGATTCCCTCATTATACTCCTGTAATCAATATCACTATTACACCGTGTAATAACTATACCACAGGCCCGATTCCCTCATTATACTCCTGTAATCATATCACTATTACACCGTGTAATAACTATACCACAGGCCCGATTCCCTCATTATACTCCTGTAATCATATCACTATTACACCGTGTAATAACTATACCACAGGCCTGATTCCCTCATTATACTCCTGTAATCATATCACTATTACACCGTGTAATAATAACTATACTACAGGCCCGATTCCCTCATTATACTCCTGTAATCATATCACTATTACACCGTGTAATAACTATACCACAGGCCCGATTCCCTCATTATACTCCTGTAATCATATCACTATTACACCGTGTAATAACTATACCACAGGCCCGATTCCCTCATTATACTCCTGTAATCATATCACTATTACACCGTGTAATAACTAGTGATGAGCGAGGTTCAGTTTTACTAGGTTTTACTCGGTTTTACTCGGTTCTCAAAACGGCATCTTATTGGCTATCCAAAACACGTGACATCCGTGAGCCAATAAGATGCCGTTTTGAGAACCGAGTAAAACCGAGTAAAACCGAGTAAAACCGAATCCGCTCATCACTAGTAATAACTATACCACAGGCCCGATTCCCTCATTATACTCCTGTAATCATATCATTATTACACCGTGTAATAACTATACCACAGGCCCGATTCCCTCATTATACGCCTGTAATCATATCACTATTACACAGTGTAATAACTATACTACAGGCCCGATTCCCTCATTATACACCTATCATATCACTATTACACCGTGTAATAACTATACCACAGGCCTGATTCCCTCATTATACTCCTGTAATCATATCACTATTACACCGTGTAATAACTATACCACAGGCCCGATTCCCTCATTATACTCCTGTAATCATATCACTATTACACCGTGTAATAACTATACCACAGGCCCGATTCCCTCATTATACTCCTGTAATCATATCACTATTACACCGTGTAATAACTATACCACAGGCCCGATTCCCTCATTATACTCCTGTAATTATATCACTATTACACCGTGTAATAACTATACCACAGGTCCGATTCCATCATTATACTCCTGTAATCATATCAGTATAACTATACCACAGGCCTGATTCCCTCATTATACTCCTGTTATCATATCACTATTACACCGTGTAATAACTATACCACAGGCCCGATTCCCTCATTATACTCCTATAATCATATCACTATTACACCGTGTAATAACTATACCACAGGCCCGATTCCCTCATTATACTCCTGTCTTCATATCACTATTACACCGTGTAATAACTATACCACAGGCCCGATTCCCTCATTATACTCCTGTAATCATATCACTATTACACCGTGTAATAACTATACCACAGGCCCGATTCCCTCATTATACTTCTATCATATCACTATTACACCGTGTAATAACTATACCACAGGCCTGATTCCCTCATTATACTCCTGTAATCATATCACTATTACACCGTGTAATAACTATACCACAGGCCCGATTCCCTCATTATACTCCTGTCTTCATATCACTATTACACCGTGTAATAACTATACCACAGGCCCGATTCCCTCATTATACTCCTGTAATTATATCACTATTACTCCGTGTAATAACTATACCACAGGCCGGATTCCCTCATTATACTCCTGTAATCATATCACTATTACACCGTGTAATAACTATACCACAGGCCCGATTCCCTCATTATACTCCTGTAATTATATCACTATTACACCGTGTAATAACTATACCACAGGCCCGATTCCCTCATTATACTCCTATCATATCACTATTACACCGTGTAATAACTATACCACAGGCCTGATTCCCTCATTATACTCCTGTAATCATATCACTATTACACCGTGTAATAACTATACCACAGGCCTGATTCCCTCATTATACTCCTATAATCATATCACTATTACACCATGTAATAACTATACCACAGGCCCGATTCCATCATTATACTCCTGTCTTCATATCACTATTACACCGTGTAATAACTATACCACAGGCCGGATTCCCTCATTATACTCCTGTCTTCATATCACTATTACTCCGTGTAATAACTATACCACAGGCCCGATTCCCTCATTATACTCCTGTAATCATATCACTATTACACCGTGTAATAACTATACCACAGGCCCGATTCCCTCATTATACTTCTATCATATCACTATTACACCGTGTAATAACTATACCACAGGCCTGATTCCCTCATTATACTCCTGTAATCATATCACTATTACACCGTGTAATAACTATACCACAGGCCCGATTCCATCATTATACTCCTGTCTTCATATCACTATTACACCGTGTAATAAATATACCACAGGCGTGATTCCCTCATTATACTCCTGTCTTCATATCACTATTACTCCGTGTAATAACTATACCACAGGCCCGATTCCCTCATTATACTCCTGTAATTATATCACTATTACACCGTTTAATAACTATACCACAGGCCCGATTCCCTCATTATACTCCTATCATATCACTACTACACCGTGTAATAACTATACCACAGGCCTGATTCCCTCATTATACTCCTGTAATCATATCACTATTACACCGTGTAATAACTATACCACAGGCCTGATTCCCTCATTATACTCCTATAATCATATCACTATTACACCATGTAATAACTATACCACCATACCCTCCAACATTTTACACAGAAAAATCGGTACAAATCCGAAAAAGGGGCGTGGCCGCGTGTAAAGGGGGCGTGGCCACGCCCCTTTTCCTATACTTTCAATGGAAGTTTGGAGAGGCAAAAATCGGTACAGACCATGATAAAAAGGTACTGTACCTATTAAAAAGGTACAGTTGGAGGGTATGTACCACAGGCCCGATTCCTTCATTATACTCCTGTCTTCATATCACTATTACACCGTGTAATAACTATACCACAGGCCCGATTCCCTCATTATACTCCTGTAATTATATCACTATTACACCGTGTAATAACTATACCACAGGCCCGATTCCCTCATTATACTCCTGTAATTATATCACTATTACTCCGTGTAATAACTATACCACAGGCCGGATTCCCTCATTATACTCCTGTAATCATATCACTATTACACCGTGTAATAACTATACCACAGGCGTGATTCCCTCATTATACTCCTGTCTTCATATCACTATTACACCGTGTAATAACTATACCACAGGCCCGATTCCCTCATTATACTCCTGTAATTATATCACTATTACTCCGTGTAATAACTATACCACAGGCCGGATTCCCTCATTATACTCCTGTAATCATATCACTATTACACCGTGTAATAACTATACCACAGGCGTGATTCCCTCATTATACTCCTGTCTTCATATCACTATTACACCGTGTAATAACTATACCACAGGCCGGATTCCCTCATTATACTCCTGTAATCATATCACTATTACACCGTGTAATAACTATACCACAGGCCCGATTCCCTCATTATACTCCTATCATATCACTATTACACCGTGTAATAACTATACCACAGGCCTGATTCCCTCATTATACTCCTGTAATCATATCACTATTACACCGTGTAATAACTATACCACAGGCCTGATTCCCTCATTATACTCCTATAATCATATCACTATTACACCATGTAATAACTATACCACAGGCCCGATTCCATCATTATACTCCTGTCTTCATATCACTATTACACCGTGTAATAACTATACCACAGGCCGGATTCCCTCATTATACTCCTGTCTTCATATCACTATTACTCCGTGTAATAACTATACCACAGGCCCGATTCCCTCATTATACTCCTGTAATCATATCACTATTACACCGTGTAATAACTATACCACAGGCCCGATTCCCTCATTATACTCCTGTAATCATATCACTATTACACCATGTAATAACTATACCACAGGCCTGATTCCCTCATTATACTCCTGTAATCATATCACTATTACACCGTGTAATAACTATACCACAGGCCCGATTCCCTCATTATACTCCTGTAATCATATCACTATTACACCGTGTAATAACTATACCACAGGCCTGATTCCCTCATTATACTCCTGTAATCATATCACTATTACACCGTGTAATAACTATACCACAGGCCCGATTCCCTCATTATACTCCTGTAATCATATCACTATTACACCGTGTAATAACTATACCACAGGCCCGATTCCCTCATTATACTTCTATCATATCACTATTACACCGTGTAATAACTATACCACAGGCCTGATTCCCTCATTATACTCCTGTAATCATATCACTATTACACCGTGTAATAACTATACCACAGGCCCGATTCCATCATTATACTCCTGTCTTCATATCACTATTACACCGTGTAATAAATATACCACAGGCGTGATTCCCTCATTATACTCCTGTCTTCATATCACTATTACTCCGTGTAATAACTATACCACAGGCCCGATTCCCTCATTATACTCCTGTAATTATATCACTATTACACCGTTTAATAACTATACCACAGGCCCGATTCCCTCATTATACTCCTATCATATCACTACTACACCGTGTAATAACTATACCACAGGCCTGATTCCCTCATTATACTCCTGTAATCATATCACTATTACACCGTGTAATAACTATACCACAGGCCTGATTCCCTCATTATACTCCTATAATCATATCACTATTACACCATGTAATAACTATACCACCATACCCTCCAACATTTTACACAGAAAAATCGGTACAAATCCGAAAAAGGGGCGTGGCCGCGTGTAAAGGGGGCGTGGCCACGCCCCTTTTCCTATACTTTCAATGGAAGTTTGGAGAGGCAAAAATCGGTACAGACCATGATAAAAAGGTACTGTACCTATTAAAAAGGTACAGTTGGAGGGTATGTACCACAGGCCCGATTCCTTCATTATACTCCTGTCTTCATATGACTATTACACCGTGTAATAACTATACCACAGGCCCGATTCCCTCATTATACTCCTGTAATTATATCACTATTACACCGTGTAATAACTATACCACAGGCCCGATTCCCTCATTATACTCCTATCATATCACTATTACACCGTGTAATAACTATACCACAGGCCCGATTCCCTCATTATACTCCTGTAATCATATCACTATTGGAGAGAGTATTGACTGTATAGGAGAGGAAAGAGTTAAACATCTGGGGAGGGGTGGACCTAGCTGTGAGGAAAGTACAGCCTTTTTTTAGGGGGAGGGTTTGATATATATAGGGAAGGTGAGGCCATCTTAGTTCTCTTGGTGGATTTGCTTTAGGTGAGTGCTGCATTGCAGACAATTTTGTTTTTTCATTCATGGGCCCTCATTCCGAGTTGATCGCTCGCAAGGCGAATTTAGCAGAGTTGCTCACGCTAAGCCTACGCCTACTGGGAGTGTATCTTAGCTTCTTAAAATTGCGACTGATGTATTCGCAATATTGCGATTACAAACTACTTAGCAGTTTCAGAGTAGCTTCAGACTTACTCGGCATCTGCGTTCAGTTCAGTGCTTGTCGTTCCTGGTTTGACGTCATAAACACACCCAGCGTTCGCCCAGACACTCCCCCGTTTCTCCGGCCACTCCTGCGTTTTTTCCGGAAACGGTAGCGTTTTTATCCACACGCCCCGAAAACGCCGTGTTTCCGCCCAGTAACACCCATTTCCTGTCAATCACACTACGTTCGCCAGAGCGAAGAAAAAGCCGTGAGTAAAAATACTATCTTCATTGTAAAATTACTTGGCGCAGTCGCAGTGCGAATATTGCGCATGCGTACTAAGCGGAATTTCACTGCGATGCGAAGAAAATTACAGAGCGAACGACTCGGAATGAGGGCCATTGCACGCAGAATAACACAAAACCCCTTCCTCAGTGTTGTACTCCCCCCTCTCCTCCTTCTTGTTACTGCTGGTATGGCTGCTCGCCCCCAACGTGTGCTTAGGGCCCCGGCTCGGTACCGTGAGTCAGACAGTCGAGCGGGCCCTGAGGTTGCAGAGGGCAGCATGGGGGACGGGGCTCCGTCCCTCGGGGCCTCAACGAACACGGCCGCGGGCGTCACAAGCAGGGCCCGGTCGGGCTCGCCGCCGGCAGCCGAGTCGGTTACACCGGCCGGGCGAGGGCGGCGTGGGGGACCAGGGGTCCTTTCAGGCCGCTCGAGGAGTGACGGGCGGCGGCCATCCCCGCCGGGAGCCGCCGAGTCCGGGATCAGCGCCCGCGGGCGCGCGCGTGCGCGCCGCGGGGGGCGCCCGGTGGATGCAGGTCCTAGCCCTCCTCTCTTGCCACGGCCGAATGTTAGTGCCGGGCGGGGGGAGAGGACGAGAAGGGGAGCTGGCGGTCGCCGCGCGGGGCCTGTGCAGGAGCCTCGCGCGGCGGCCGAGGAGGAGACACAGTCCGGGAGCCCGATGGCGGCGCCGGCCGGGCACGTGCGCGCGCAGCGGCGCCACCAACGCACCGGCCACTCAGTTCTACTCCCCGGATGCCGGAATCCGGCAGGGGGAGGGGGCACGCAAGGGGGGTGCAGCGTGTGCCTCTGGTAGGCAGCGCTGGGCGCATAAGGATAGCAACAAGAGATGGAGCCACGGCAGGAACTGCAAGTGGTGGCCGGGAGCAGCATGCGCGTGCGCACTCCGCAGGTCAGGTGCCGCGCGGGGGAACACGCGCGGGTGCACCGCGGGTTTCTTTGGCTACACATACCAGCCCCACAGAGGCGGGTCGCAGCGGGTCCCGCGGGGGGCGGGGAGACAGGGAATGGGTCAGCGGCCGCAGGGCCGCGGCTCGGGCCGCTGCGCGCGACAGCGGGTCCTCCCCAGGACCGGGAGATGCTTCTGCTTCGTCGGGGGAAGAGGACGAAGGATCAGCAGTGGAGAGCGGATGGTCCGGCCGGAGGGCACCAGCCTTCACGTCGGAGCAGCAGGGGCCGGGTCCCCGGGTCACATCGGCTGGTCGTCGGGCGCAGGCTCGCGCCCAACCAAGGACCGGTCGTCCTTCGGGCGCTGTCGACGGGGGTCGCGGCACGCGGGATCCCCCTGGGGCCATAGCGTCGGCGCTGGCCACGGTGGTAGAGGCTCTGGGGCCATTAGCTGCAGTGGCCTCCCCTAGGACGATGGCGGATTTCGGCCAGTCTGCGGGAGGCAGGGCGTCTGGCAAGCGGAGGGCCTCAGCGGCCCAGCGGGTGGCACGAGCCTGCCGGGAGCTGGGGGCCGCCGCTGCGGAGCTAGAGCTGGGGACGGACCGGGAGCAGCAGGGGCGCGAGCTCACTGCGCATTCCACACGGGGGGCCCGGCGTGCGCCGCAAGCATGGGCCGGGCCCTCTTCTGTTTTGTCTTCCACAGAGGGCCGAGAAGAAGGGGATTTGGCGGATTTCGTGGAGGACGATGATTGGGCTGAGGAGGATGAAGATTTCGGGTCGGAGAGGTCGATGGCATCCGGTGAGTTGGTGCAGGCTATATCAATTTCCACCACGAGCTCGAGTTCGCATAGCTCTTCATCTTCCTCCTCTTCCTCTTCTTTGGCGTCGCAAGCGTCCGACGCAGACAGTACTGCTAGAGCAAGGAGGGAGGCCGAAAAATTTGCCAAGCGGGCAGCAAAACAGCAGAAGAGGCGTAAGCGACGCAAGCGACTTAGTGAGGAGGAGCGTAGGGCGAAAAAGCGGCGCGATCTTCCGGGGGTAGTGCGCTGCGAGTACACCGCAGTTATGCGGGGGCTGCGAGACAGCTGCCGCAAGAAGATACGTAGGGGTGACTTCGTGGACTTATTCGTCTTGACTAAGGCCATGAAGAAGGACTACAAAGCGGCGGCCGCTAAGAAGGGCATGGGGACAGAGGTTTTCCGGTCTTTTGATACTTGGCTGGCCGGTTTCTGGGTGTTTGCGGCATGCTATTTGGAGGATAGGCCGGAAGAGCACATGAATATTATCCGGTACCTGCATCTCGTCCACGACATGCAGCGCACGTCCTCGGGCTCGGAATGGCGGCGGTATGACCAAGAGTTTCGGGAGAAACAGGACGGGCTACGGGTCATGGATTTTGGGTTCAAGGACGTGGAGGTCTGGCTCAAAGTGACCCGGGCATCCCAGCAGGAGGAGGAACCCCAGAAACAGGGAGCAGGTGGGCGTCGCGCGGGGTCATCAGCCCAGGGGGCGGGCGCGGATGGGGGATTTGCCAGGACAGGCGGATTGGCCGTTCGCGTGGGTGGGCGGTCTGCCCCTCGAGGGAAATGCTTCGCTTTTAACAGCGGAGCATGTTCCTTTGGCAAGCAGTGTCGTTTTCGTCACTCCTGCCAGCAGTGTGGAGGAGCCCACCCAGCCTCCTCTTGTTTCAAAGGGGGGCGACAGGGAAATCGGGGAAAACAAGCATACCCGAAGCAGGCCGCGAGCGGGACCGCTCAGCAGAGCCCCAACGCCAGTTAAGCTGGAAACGATGGGCAAGTGGTTGGATCTGTATCCAAATAAAAGGGATGCAAAATTTTTGTTAGACGGTTTTAAGTTTGGTTTTCGCTTGCCTGTTGCAAGCGAAGTGTCCGTGCGCGCGCAGAGGAACCTCCAGTCTGCCCGAGCTTTGCCGGCTGTGCTACGGGAGAAAGTGGATAAGGAGGTCAGGTTGGGCAGGATGGAGGGGCCGTTTAGGTCACCCCCGGTGGATGACTTGGTCATCTCCCCGGTCGGGGTGGTACCGAAGAAGACTCCAGGCGCTTTCCGGCTCATCCAGCATCTTTCTTACCCGCCAGGGGCATCGGTCAACGACGCAATACCACCGGCTTATTGCTCGGTGGTGTATCAGTCATTTGACGAGGCGCTAGAGATGGTCCGCAGCTACGGGAGCGGGGCCCTCATGGCTAAGATTGATGTTGAATCAGCCTTTAGATTACTGCCATTGCATCCGGACTCATTCCGTTTTATGGGTTTCAGGATTGGGGCGGAGTATTTCATCGACAAATGTCTGCCGATGGGATGTTCCGTTTCATGCTCATTTTTCGAGCGCTTTAGCACTTTTCTTCATTGGTGCGTGGAGTCTGCGTCAGGCGGTCACGGGGTTGCACATTACCTCGATGATTTCCTATGTGCGGGTCCGGCTAATGACACAAGGTGCGGCGACTTGCTCTTTAGCACCCGGGCTCTTTTTTACCACTTCGGTGTTCCTGTAGCCAGGGACAAAACGGAGGGTCCGGACTCCTGCCTATCATTTTGGGGGATTGAAATTGACACCGTGGCGGGAGAGTGTCGCCTGCCCCGGGACAAAGTGTCGAAGCTCTGTGAAACCATTTGCCGGTTCAACGGCTCGCGTAAGGTCACGCTGCGACAGGCGCAGTCCTTGCTGGGCATGCTGAACTTTGCTTGTCGGGTAATACCGATGGGCAGGGTTTTCTGCCGGAAGCTCGAAAGGGCAACGGCGGGGTGTGCCGGGCCTCATCATTTCGTTCGATTGTCCTCTGAATTAAAAAGGGATTTGGCCGTCTGGGCTTTGTTCCTAGAGGATTTCAACGGGGTGAGCATATGGCAAGCGCCAGCCGTAGACAGCGAGCGGTTGCAGCTGTTTACCGATGCTGCAGGTGCCTTGGGATTCGGTTGTTTTTTGGAGGGATCGTGGTGTAGCGAGGGTCTTACAAGAGATCTAGTGCTGCTGGAGCTTTTTCCCATTATGGTAGCGTTGGAAGTCTGGGGCGATCGGTTGGCTAACCGCAGCATATTGTTTGGATGCGATAATCTGGGCGTGGTGCATGCGATTAATAACCAGAGGGCGAAATCGCTAGTGGTTCTGCGGGTGCTCGGGCAATTGCTTTTGACGTGCTTGCGTAGGAACCTATGGTTCAGGGCACAACACGTGCCCGGTTTGGAGAACGGAATCGCAGACGCGTTGTCGCGTGGACAGTGGGAGAGATTTTGGGTTTTGGCACCCGAGGCCGAGGAGCAAGGTTTTCACTGTCCCGGTTATGTTTGGCAGGTGATCGGGCCGGACTGGAGGGTCTAGCGTTGCGGTCAGTCGCGCCAGCCACGCTCAAGGCTTACGGACAAGCTTGGAGCGAGTGGGAGGAGTTTGTCCAGGGTCGTCAGCATCAAGGTAAGAGCAAGCATCGGCTGATGCTTTCTTTTATTTGGCAGCTTTACGTTTCCGGTAGGTCACGAGCGGTACTTGGCTGGCGTCTCATTTTTCTGCAAGCTGCGAGGCGTCCCTGATGTAACAAAAAGCGAGGTTCTGCGGAAGGCAATGAAAGGGTGGGCGCGAGTTGCGCCGACGCCACCAGATAGGAGGCGGCCCATCGATGCGGCCTTGTTGCCGGCCGTCATCGCGGCGGTGGGGCGAGTCGCGTCGTCCAGGTTTGAGACGCTTTTGTTCAGTTTGGCGTTCTCAATGGCTTACCATGGGGCTTTTCGAGTTTCTGAGTTGGTAGCGCCTTCCAAGAGAGCAGATTCGCGCATGCTGGTCGGAGACGTGGTAGTGGGTGAGAGGTCCTTGCTTTGCAGATTGCGGCGCTCCAAGACGGATCAAGTGGGGAGAGGGCGCTGGGTCACTATGGTTCCCTCATTATACTCCTGTAATCATATCACTATTACACCGTGTAATAACTATACCACAGGCCCGATTCCATCATTATACTCCTGTCTTCATATCACTATTACACCGTGTAATAACTATACCACAGGCCTGATTACCTTGTTATACTCCTATCATATCACTATTACACCGTGTAATAACTATACCACAGGCCTGATTCCCTCATTATACTCCTGTAATCATATCACTATTACACCGTGTAATAACTATACCACAGGCCCGATTCCCTCATTATACTCCTGTAATCATATCACTATTACACCGTGTAATAACTATACCAAAGGCCCGATTCCCTCATTATACTCCTGTAATTATATCACTATTACACCGTGTAATAACTATACCACAGGCCCGATTCCCTCATTATACTCCTGTAATCATATCACTAGTACACTGTGTAATAAATATACCACAGGCCTGATAACCTTGTTATAGTCTTATATTCCTATAATCAGGTCACTATTACACCGTGTAATAACTATACCACAGGCCCGATTCCCTCATTATACTCCTGTAATCATATCACTATTACACCGTGTAATAACTATACCACAGGCCTGATTCCCTCATTATACTCCTGTAATCATATCACTATTACACCGTGTAATAACTATACCACAGGCCCGATTCCCTCATTATACTCCTGTAATCATATCACTATTACACCGTGTAATAACTATACCAAAGGCCCGATTCCCTCATTATACTCCTGTAATTATATCACTATTACACCGTGTAATAACTATACCACAGGCCCGATTCCCTCATTATACTCCTGTAATCATATCACTAGTACACTGTGTAATAAATATACCACAGGCCTGATAACCTTGTTATAGTCTTATATTCCTATAATCAGGTCACTATTATACCAGATATCATTACAGGATTTGCCAAGCTAACTAACATGGGATGAAGTGAGGTCACTGTTTGATCAATTTATATATAAAATAACGGCGTCTTTTAGTATGTAATGTAATTTTTATGTGAGAGTCAAACCCACTTTATTTCAATGTCTGTCATTCATTCTGTATTAGGCAGCGTGGACTCGGTGCCTCTCCAGCGTTTGAGACTCATTAATACTAACTCTTCCTGAAATACCTACGGAGCCCAGGGAGGACACTGACAAGATGCAGGGTACAGAGTAGCTTCAGATAATAAGGCCCGGTACGCGCCCGGTACGCCTGAGGCATACTGACAGCGTTACACTGTAGTGTGGGGGTAATTCAGACCTGATTGCAGCAGCAAATTTGTTAGCAGTTGGGCAAAACCATGTGCACTGCAGGGGGGGGGGGGCAGATGTAACATGTGCAGAGAGAGTTAGATTTGGGTGGGGTGTGTTCAAACTGAAATCTAAATTGCAGTGTAAAAATAAAGCAGCCAGTATTTACCCTGCACAGAAACAATATAACTCACCCAAATCTAACTCTCTCTGCACATGTTGCATCTGCCCCCCCTGCAGTGCACATGGTTTTGCCCAATTGCTAACAATTTTGCTGCTGCGATCAGGTCTGACTTAACCGCTGTGTGTAATAGTTATATAGAGAGATGCAGTTTTTGGGGTTCCCTACTATAATATTGTTTATTGGGTCCTGACTGTAGGATGCTCCTCCCATAGACGTGCCATTGCGCAGGGATGGGCAAGGGTCAATGATTGAAGTTTAAAATATATAAATAAATAAATAAACGTTTGTCGAGGAGCCGATGCTTTTCTACTGATGACGATGTTTTTCTTCACCGGAGGACAAAATGATACTTATGAGCACGGACTGGCCTCCCGTAATTGTCATCCAAGCGTCAGAAGCCAATCTCTCCACACACACAAAAAAGTCCATGGTTCATAAGCAAAAAAAAAAAATCACCATTTTGTTGGTGATTGGTGTAGGATATTGATGACCATGCTTCGAAGGTAACATTGCGCCTTCTATACCCTATCCCTATGTGTTCCCAGTTACTGGTGATGGTTATAGCTGTACTGTGGTTTTGGCCACGTCCACTTATCTGGGAATGTTAGAAAGAAAAGGCGGTTGTGTCTATCCCGAGTGCCAGTTCTGCTGCTCTGCACGGTGACTGTGAGGAGAAGCTGCGTAGTGACTGAGGTACTGGTGACAGACAAGCTCCTCAGCTGATGGAATGAGGAAAACAGCTATTTATTTCCATCCTCTGGGTCGTTTCTTTGCAAATCACTAATTACCCTGAGGTGTTGTGCGTTCTCTGACACGTGTCCTGGTACAATGCTCCTTCTCTGTAATTATAGCACTTATACTGAGGGTAGACAATCGGCAACTCTCCAGCTGTCATACACTAGCGTCCCATGGTGTACCTGTAGTCCCACACCAGCTCAGGTTTCCTAAGCCTGCAATACAGTGGTGGAACTCCCATTGTTGCTGTTACACCATTGTTGGTGACTCAGAAGTGATAAAAACACGGCTCTACCCAATTTCTTCCTCGCCCATTATAATGTCTTCAACAACAAACATAAAACAAATAAAGTAAAAGTACAGAAGAGTTATTGAAGTGCCTCAGACCCAGTGACCTCTCCATGCAGTGCAGTTGGGTACGTTTCCTGCAGAGAGGTGGAAGTGAGGACTAGCAGGAGCTGAGTTCTGCGTTTCAGGAAGCGCCATTTTGTCTCTCTGAGCCGGAAGCCATCTGTGCTGATTGTATAACAGACACATAATAATGCAAATGTGGGGACACACAGACATCACAATCAGCACAATAGACATAAGGGGCTGATTCTGATCTGTGCCCCTGGGCAACTCCATACTGCATGGCCATAGCCAGAACTTTGTGGGCCCCAGAGCAACATTTTGAAGGGGCCCCCGTCCCAATGCTTCTAGAGAGACATCGCTAGGCGTATGCAGGCGGGAAGCCGGCGTTTGGGGGTGGTAACTGGCTGCTTTCTGGGAGTGTCAGGAAAAATGCAGGCGTTCCCAAGCGTTTTCAGGGCGGGTGTGTGACGTCAGCTCCGGCCCGATCAGCCTGTGTGTATCGTACTGTAGGAGTAAGTCCTGGGCTGCACCCACTGCACAGACTGGAAACTTCATTCCACGGTGAGTGAGTTGTGAACGGATTTGCAGCTGACCGGCGTATGCAGAGCTTTTCGTACGGCGTACGCAGACTTGCACAGGGCGGATTTTCACTCTGTCTGGGAGGCGACTGTCCGATCGCAGACCTCC
The DNA here is from genome assembly GCF_028390025.1 of Pseudophryne corroboree. NCBI lineage: Eukaryota > Metazoa > Chordata > Amphibia > Anura > Myobatrachidae > Pseudophryne > Pseudophryne corroboree. Next base: position 1,044,488,840 of record NC_086445.1, read on the forward strand.
GCAAATTCACAGAGGAGCGATCAGGTCTGAATTACCTCATTAGTTATTTATACCTCATAGCAGCGCCCTAGTTTATTTTATGAACTATAGTAGTTCCCTAGTTCACATTATGTCCCATTACAGTGCCCACTTCATATTGTGCCACATTACAGTGCCCCCAGGTCATATTATGTAACATTATAATGCCCTCCAGTTCCTTTTATACTACATTACAATGAGCAGGTCCGGGGCGTAACTAGATATAGTGTAGGCTACAGGCAAAAGTTGGTAAGGGTTACTATGTACCACCCAACGGTGTAAAATGTAGATAACACATGTAACTTTGACAGGGAACGTGGCCCCTCTCAAGTCTGGGCCCCATAGCCAGTGTCGGACTAGGGTACCAAGGGCCCACCAGGGAATGCAGTTAAGGGGCCCATGTTTATGGGCGTGGCCAGCTACCACAAATGTTTGGCTAACCATTAAAGAGGAAATAGTATAGTAAAGTATAGTCAGACCCTCCCCCAATTCAGTGATGCCCTATTACCCCTCTCCCACCCACACGTGTTCCCTCATGCTGCACAATGGCTGCACAGGGGAGGGGAGGAGGAACCGCCCCTCACCTAATGCCCTGCCCTATGACCTTCCTCTGCCCACGCCCTGCCCCCGTGACCCTCCTCTGCCTACACCCAGTCCTGCCCCTGTGACCCTCCTCTGCCCACACCCTGCCCCTGTGACCCTCCTCTGCCCACACCCATTCCTGCCCCTGTGACCCTCTGCCCACACCCAGTCCTGCCCCCATGAGCCTCCTCTGCCCACAGCCATGCCCTGCCCCCGTGACCCTCCTCTGCCTACACCCACGCCCTGCCCCCGTGACCATCCTCTGCCCACATTCATCTCCTCTATGAACTCTGACGCAGAACGTATCCGGGAACTCAGCTCAGGGACAGGAGTGATAATGACGGCACTATGTCTGGAGCGTGGGGACTGCTGTGAGGTGTGAGGCACTGTGACTGTTGTATGTAAGTAGAAGTTGTGGAACGGGGTGACATACTGAGCGGAGGGATATAATATCTGAGTACTATAACAGGATGCGTAGTCAGGTTACTAGGAATATAAAATAACAAAGAGAAAACACTGTACAATAATGTAATGGAAATTCAGTGTGAATAACAAAATACCCAAACATCTATTTATGTCCTATTGTGACGTCCCAGTCCCAGTGCAGCCAACGTATCCCAGTACTGAGCACAAGCTGCAAGTTATGCGTTTCGTTTCAGACATCTTTCATCCGGGGGTCTAACAATAGCCTCTAATGAATGCCCCCCGAGCACTGAGGCCGCAAGTGATTGTCCTCAGGGACAGGCACTCCCGGGAGACATCACCCAGGCTGGGAATGAGGTGCGAGGCTCAGGTAGAAACATGGACAGATTTGTTGCTACCCTTCCATGAAAAAGAAGAACCCACATTTTTCTCTGAAACTTGAAACCAACAAAAGTAATCGCCGTCCATCTTTGTTTACTCCATCTTTAGTAGAAATCAGACTTTGCATTTGATTTCTGATTACAGTATTTGAAATAATAAAACAAATAAAAATGGTAAAAATGAGGGGACCCGCAATCGAATACTTTGTTGCACAATCTTTAGCGGCAAACTTGGGATTACTGTAGCTCTCAGCAGTGCCGTTTCTTGCGGCGGCAGAGCTGTGCGATCGCACGGTGCACCCGCTACGACACTTTGTGTCCCCTATCCTGCTCCCCCTCCTCCCAATTTCCTAGTACTCATTCGGGGGAGGGGGGGGAAGTTTCGTGGAATGACACGGATGCGTTGTGACGTCACGATGCAACTGCATCATTCCACAAAACCCCCCGGACGGAATAGTAAAAGCGCCCGCCAGCGAATATACTTACAACCTTGGCAATGAGCATGGATCCCAGAGCATGAAACCCCTGGTTACGAGTATGACACCCAGCGCATGATAACCCTGGCAACAAGCAAGACACCCAGCGTGTAAAATCCCTGGCAACGTGCATGACACTCATCACGTGAAACCCCTGGAAATGAGCGTTACACCCAGCGCATGAAACCCCTGGCAATGAGCATGACACCCAGCACATGAAACCCCTGGCAATGAGCATAGCACCCAGCACATGAAACCCCTGGCAATGAGCATGACACCCAGTGCGTGAAACCCCTGGCAATGAGCATAATACCCAGCACGTGAAACCCCTGGCAATGAGCATGACACCCAGTGCATGAAACCCCTGACAATGAGCATGACACTCTGCACATCAAACCCCTGGCAATGAGCATGACACCCAGCACATGATACCCCTGGAAACAAGCATGACACCCAGCACATGAAACCCCTGGCAATGAGCATGACACCCAGCACATAATACCCCTGGCAATGAGCATGACACCCAGCACATGAAACCCCTGGCAATGAGCATGACACCCAGCGCATGAAACCCCTGGCAATGAGCATAACACCCAGCACATGAAACCCCTGGCAACAAGCATAACACCCAGTGCATGAAACCCCTGGCAAAGAGTGTGACACCCAGCACATGAAACCCCTGGCAACGAGCGTGACACCCAGCACATGAAACCCCTGGCAATGACTGTGGCACCCAGCACATGAAACCCCTGGCAACGAGCATGACACCCAGCACATGATACCCCTGGAAATGAGCATGACACCCAGTGCATGAAACCCCTGGCAACGAGCATGACACCAAGCACATGAAACCCCTGGCAATGAGCATGACACCCAGCGCATGAGACCCCTGGCAACGAGCATAACACCCAGTGCATGAAACCCCTGGCAACAAGCATGACACCCAGCGCATGAGACCTCTGGCAATGAGCATAACACCCAGCACATGAAAGCCCTGGCAACGAGTATGATGCCCAGCGCATGAAACCCATGGCAACGAGCATGAAACCCCTGGCAACGAGTATGACAACCAAAGCATGAAACTCCTGACAACGAGCATTAAACCCCTGGCAACGAGTACGACACCCAGCGCATGAAACCCCTGCAATAAGCATGACACCCAGCAAGTGAAACCCCTGGCAATGGGCAAGACACCCAGCGCATGAAACCCCTGCAATAAGCATGACACCCAGCAAGTGAAACCCCTGGCAATGGGCAAGATACCCAGCGCATGAAACCCCTGGCAATGAGCATGATACCTAACACATGAAACCCCTGGCAACAAGCATGACACCCAGTGCATAAAACCACTGGCAACAAGCATGACACCCAGCGCATGAAACCCCTGGTAACAAGCATGACAACCAGCGTGTGAAACCCCTGGCAATGGGCAAGACACCCAGCACATGAAACTACTGGCAACAAGCATGACACCCAGCGCATGAAACCCCTGGCAAAGGGCAAGAAACCCAGCACATGAAACCCCTGCAATAAGCATGACACCCATGACAATTCTAAATACTTTTGTCGTATAAACAACCCTTTATGAAGCTAAGAACACTGTACGCTGTTTACTTAAGAAGTACCGTAATGGTACGCTAGTTGCGTAACGATCGCTCAGCCGTAGGCGAGACGCTCAAGCGTCACGTTCGCTCACGGCCCAGGGATCACAGGACACGTTATTGGCTATGACTAGAGTAATGATTCGCTATGGCGTAGCTTACGCTCGAGACCACGAGGAGGTCACCAGCGGTGCAGACGCTCACAATGCTATACCTTTATGTCTAAACCTTATACCAAAGAAATACACAGAATACCTTAATGTGAGTACAGGGTGTAAGTGCAACCTTGTGTAACCTGACTAACTACAAAGCTGCTTGAGCGTCACCGACGCTCAAGTGAACACTTAACACTATAGAAAATACACAGATACTGGTTTAGGTTCCAAAGCCTATTAACTGTATTATATCTAATATACTTGTAAAAAGGGGATAACAGTACAAATGATACACTACAATATAACAAAGACTTCCTAACCACAGAACTAAACAATAAATACAAAAAGACAATACTACACTGACCTAAATGCAATACAGTACAATACTATAATACTATGAGAGATATAAGAGAAAAGAGGAGAGAGAGAGATAGAGAGAGAGAGAGAAATTGGCTCACAGAAAGACAATGATTACGGAGAGAAACTTACGCACAAAGGGTAACGATCGCATGCGCCTCGATATCCAGCTCCCGGCTATCAGCAGATAACCGTTGATGAGAGAGTGAGTGCTGGATGTGGTCGGCCTGCCTATTTATGCCCCACACACAATGCAATCTCATGGTCCTACAATCCCATTGTCCATTGGCCGAAGGAATTCGGCCCTGCATCATAACAAAAGGTCATAGGGTAATTCATACAGGTGGGCTGTGACGATTTCCAACAGCTCAGGTGGGTGGGAAACTGGGTTTCCCGCCGCATACCTGAGTATGTGTAAATAATAGAAATGGACATAAACTTCTTATGTCCATAACTATTCGCACGAGCGATTAATACGCTCCAAACCAACACCGGAATATTACTAATTAAATACTCTTCCGATGGGTACCAAACACTGCTGTATGATTCCTGTCAGACCCTTCGTACAATACAAAGAGGGATTCCTTTAACCAGGGACCTTCTATTTTAACCAAACTTTCAGAATCTATCAAAGAGATCATGATCTACAAACTACATTAATTGTGCAAATATGTAACGAATGAGTCGCACGCTACGACTACATAAACTCTACCGTAAATACGCATACCGCGCCTGCGAGTGCACGCTATTGCGGGTATGCGCCTCCACGGGAGAGCGCACGCATGCGCAGCACGGACCAGTGTGCGGTGCAAATATGGCAACGTGCATAGAGACATTTTTCTGACTTCGACAGTCCACCCTTTGGCAGTCAATAATAACTGCCACAAAACGTTTAAGGAGAAAAATGTAAGTCAGGGGTTAATTGATTTCCATGGTGGGGTAAGGAAGAAGAGAGGAGTAGGTGTGAAGAGGGTATGACCTAGTGAGAAAGTAGAAGCATGTGTGTATGAGTCCATGTTTGGAGGGTCATGTATCATCGTGCCGTACGTGTTGTAAATCAAGCTTCGAGGTATTGCGAAGTATACATTTGAATTCCTTCTTATCCTGTGGTACAGGTCTGTGGATGGGCTGTCAAACTTTACCGAGCTCTTTTCGGATTTTGAACAAAATGGGGAGCACATTTTAGTTGATGATACATGAATGGGGGAGGTATGTGGTTGCTGATATCTGTGCCTGTATTCCCTATCGTCTATGTGTGTCGTTACCTGAGGGTTGTAGAGATGAAGATAAAGAACACTTACGAAAAATGCAATGATATTCTATGTCAGGGAAATGTACATCTGTTGTTGAAGTTGTGTTCGGTATCTGTTGAGAGTCGTCTTCTTTGCGCTGTTTTGCTCCTTAGGCATGAGCAACAAGCTTTGTCAGTGCCATCAGATTTACAAAAATGTTGGGCTAGCGTGAGTTTAAAAATACTAGGGAAACTGGGGATCCATGGCAAAGTTCATCAAGTGTCCATATTTAAAGTTGTCAAATCTTCTTCTTTGGTGCTTGTCTGTTGTCTGTATAGCGTCTCGTCAACTTCCTCGTCCAAGGGGGTCTTTGTATCTTGGAGAAAAGCAGAAAAACAGGTGAAAGAAACGGACCGTATAATCGCATTTTCATCACATTCTGGTTTCTATCATTGGGTCATAAATCAAATCCAGGTTAATTACGGTTTCCTCGCTCCTCAAGCTCATCACTTTTGTACTTTGTTTGCACTTCATTAAAGCCTGCCCGCATCTAAATATCAATCCAATCGATATAACGACACCCAAGATACATAGTAGAAACTTTCCAACATCCATTATGACTCCTTGAGCCCAGTCTCCCAAACCGGAGAACCAATTTCGCGGGTTCAACCATGACACCCAACCAGTCAGCTCATTACCTACAGCAGCAAGGGTGAGATTGTGTTTTCGACGAAATTCCCACTTCAATTGGAGAATATCGTCCATCTTTTGGTCTATGACCTCTACCGGATCCTCGGTGCTATTCGTGATATACGTGCAACACTTTATGCCGTACTGTGTTGCCAATGTAACACAATATCCGCCTGTTACTGCTGTAAGATAATTAAGAACCATCCTATGCTGAACTAGTTCTGTTTTGTAAGCTTGAAGTTCTCTTCCAGTGTATCTAAACGTGTCATCATACATTTCAGTGATATTATCTAACAAATTGGCGAGTGCGGAAATGTATCTATAATTCATCACACCTCGAGCGGTGCGAGTGAAATCTAACGCTACCAGAACCTGAATCCCGGTGGATTCATGGATAAGATCAGAGGCCGGATGCTCTAACCTTTCTGACAGTTGTCTTTTAACTCGGTGCTCGTAATGAGTGTGAGTATAAGGAGCTTGGGCACCACGGTGTATGTCCTTCATTTTGTCATGTGTTACAGTCATCACTTCAGGCAATACTTTTCCAATATAACACAATCCTTCAGAGTTTGGGGCAAGCCACTTGTACGCCTTTCTCCCGCATATGAAATATGCATCATCGGGGAGAACATAAGGGACGGAGAAGGACATGATCATGTTACAAACCTTCCAGGTGAAATCTCCTGACCCTAATTCTTCCATCTGCTTAATGCACGTATCGGTTTGTACGATATGTGCACAGTATCCTGGTGATACCTCTCCAACTCTAGTAATCCTATTTCCTAAGGTATATCGATACCGGAAAGATTTTCCTCTACTGGCTATGTGGCGTACGAGCTCTGTATCTGTAGGCATTCTATCTGCTCTGTGTGAAAAGGTCATGGTAAGGTTGCTCCATGACACTTCCCAATTTCCCGGTTTTCTGGGATTGGAGATGTTAAAACATATGAGGGACCTATCCACATGGTATTGGTGGAGCTTCAAACTAGGAGGGCTGGAGATGTTAAACCTCCGATCCACCGGTCTCCCACCACTTAGCTCAAGTACCTCCCCTAACGTTAAAGGAAATGGTACTAGCCCTGATTTGCTGTGACCCTGAGGTACTTGAGAGCATACCCAACAATCTGTTTGGTTTAACACGTTACCCACTAAGGAGTGATAGTCACTCAATGGATGCCGGTCCATATGGATATTAAAACTAGATTGGCATTTCTTTATGCATCCATCTTCAACCAGATTATCACAGAGCCTACAGATACAATTTTCTTCAGCTAACAATCCATCACAATTTCTTCTATCGGATCGTTTTCTGATACTCGCCTTTGCTTGTTGGTTTGGTTGATCTTGGAAAACTACGCCTCCATCATCATAATCGGAACCCATTCCAGAACCTCTTTCGACCTCTATGGTACTCTCGCCGGAACAGACTGCTCTGGTCAACATCATGGTTAACATCAAAATCCGGATCACAGTCTCTTGGGGCAAGTCCATCTTTGAGGAGGAAATAGAGAAGAATGAGAAGGGGGAAAAAGAAATTTTAAGGGAGAGGGGCTGGGAAGTGGAGAAAAACAATAAAAGGGAGAAGGGAGTCGACAACTGCTTTCGGTCTTCAAGGCTCAGGTGCCGCCTCAGTCCTCCTGGAACAGACACTCCAGTGATACAACCTCTACCGTCTGTTCCTTATCACGGGACTTCTCTGGATCGGCAACCTTTTTGCAGTGAGATGAATGGACCCAAGTCTCTCTCTCAGCAACCTTCAATGTTGTGGTGCTAGTCAATAAGACCTGGTATGGTCCTTCCCATCTATCAATAAGACAACCTGAGCGTAGAAAATTTCGTATCATTACATAATCCCCAGGTTCAATGTCATGACAATTACTACCTGGTAAATCAGGAATCACCAACTTCAGATTATCATTTTGACTCCTCAACTGCTTACTCATGTTAATCAAGTACTTTACAGTTACTTCATTGTTACATTTCAAATCATCCTGAGGGTTAATCATGACATGCGGTTGTCGACCAAACAAGATTTCAAAAGGAGACAGATTAAGGGGGGACCTGGGAGTGGTTCTGATGCTATACAAAACAATGGGTAAAGCTTCTGGCCACGTCAATCCTGTCTCTGCCATTACTTTACTCAATTTATTTTTAATAGTGCTGTTCACTCTTTCGACCTTCGCACTCGCCTGTGGACGGTACGGAGTGTGCAGCTTACTATCAATTCCCATCAACTTACACATTCCTTGAAAGACATCACCTGTAAAATGGGTACCCCTATCACTTTCAATGATTCTAGGGATACCATATCTACATACAAATTCCTGCACAATTTTCTTAGCTGTAAACATAGCGGTATTTGTAGCTGCTGGAAAAGCTTCGACCCAATTCGAGAAAACATCTATACAAACAAGTACATATTTCAAATTTCGACATGGGGGTAATTGAATGAAGTCAATTTGTATTACCTGGAAAGGGCCGCCGGCAGGTGGGATATGGGATGGTTCTGTAGGTATTGCTTTTCCAACATTCTTTCTCAGACAGGTAAGGCATGACATTGCTCTTTTACTCGCATGAGAGGAGAATCCTGGGGCGCACCAGTATGCTCTTACCAATTTGCACATCCCCTCCTTGCCTAGATGAGTCAGCCCGTGAGCTGCTTCAGCCAGACATGGAAGGTATGCCCTGGGGGCCACCGGTTTACCATGTCCATCCGTCCAGAGCCCTGAGGACTCCTGGCCATATCCCTTTGCCTTCCAGACTGCTCTTTCCTGTGTGGAACACAAATTCTGCATCTCACACAACTTCTGTGTGTTGATGGTATTAAATACCATCAGTTGTGTGGTGTCTGTCTGTATGGGGGTAGCAGCTGCAAGCTTTGCGGCTTCGTCTGCTCGGCTGTTACCAAGGGATACTGGGTCTTGGCTATATGTATGTGCTTTACATTTGATAACAGCCACTCTGTCGGGTTCCTGTATCGCTGTTAGAAGCCTTTTTATATGAGCTGCATGCGCTATCGGTGTACCAGCCGCCGTCATGAAATTTCTGAGCCGCCATAGCGCTCCGAAATCATGGACTACCCCGAACGCGTATCTGGAATCGGTGTAGATATTGGCTGACTTACCCTTAGCCAATTCACATGCTCTGGTTAGGGCGACCAGTTCAGCAACCTGGGCTGAGTGAGGTGGGCCTAGCGGTTCCGCTTCTATGGTGTCTTGGTCATCTACGACTGCGTATCCAGTACACAAGTCTCCCGAGTCTGACTGTCTGTGACAACTACCGTCCGTGTAGAACGTGAGTTCTGCATCTTCCAGTGGATTGTCACTGATGTCAGGCCTTGCGGTAAAATTTTGGGTCAAATATTCCATACAATCATGTGTATCTTCCTTTGCATTAAATCCTCCTTCCCCATCACTCTCACCTTCCACCCTTTGTGTCTGACCAGGCACACCTGGGAGAAATGTTGCAGGGTTTAATGCACTGCATCTCCTTATGGTGATGTTTACTGGGGCCATTAATGCCAATTCCCATCTCGTAAACCTTGCTGATGAGACGTGTCTGGTTTGGGCAGAATTCAATAAGGCAGATACCGCATGCGGTGTATGGATTGTGAGGTTGTGGCCTAGCACAACATCTTCGCTTTTCGTCACTAGCAATGCTATCGCCGCAACGCTACGCAAGCATGTGGGGAGGGATCGTGCTACCGTGTCTAGCTGGGCGCTGTAGTATGCAATTGGCCTGCTGGCGTCACCGTGTTTTTGTGTTAGTACACCTGCTGCGCACCCAGCACTTTCTGTTCCGTATAGTTCAAAGGGTTTCCCATAGTCTGGCATACCTAGTGCTGGTGCCTGCGTTAGGCATTGCTTGAGTCTCTCAAATGCTGTTTCAGATTCGTCTGTATGCGAAATCCGATCAAGTTTGTTTGAAGAGACCATTTCCTGCAAAGGTAGCGCCAATATGGAAAACCCTGGGATCCAATTACGGCAATACCCACACATTCCTAGAAACGTCCTGATCTGTTGTTGGGTTTGTGGCAGTGTCATGTCTCTAATGGCTTGGATTCTATCAGCGGTCAGGTGTCTCAGTCCTTGTGTTAGACAGTGTCCCAAATATTTTACCTTAGCTTGGCATAATTGCAACTTGTCTTTGGAAACCTTGTGACCTGTGTCTGAAAGATGAAACAGGAGCTGTTTCGTATCCTTCAGAGATGCTTCCAGTGAATCTGAACACAGTAATAAATCGTCCACATACTGTATCAATACTGATCCACTGTCTGGTTGGAAAGACTGTAAACAATCATGCAAAGCCTGAGAAAATATACTTGGACTATCTATGAAACCTTGGGGTAACCGAGTCCACGTGTATTGGACTCCTCTGTATGTGGATGCAAACAAATATTGGCTGTCAGGGTGCAGAGGTACCGAAAAGAATGCGGAGCAGAGGTCAATAACAGTGAAAAATTTGGCAGTGGGAGGAATTTGCATTAGGATGACAGCTGGATTAGGCACTACGGGGAACTGACTCTCAACTATTTTGTTAATCCCCCTTAGATCCTGCACTAGCCTGTAACCCCTCCCCCCACTCTTTTTAACAGGGAAGATGGGACTATTTGCCGTGCTGGACGTTCTTACTAGAATGCCCTGTTGTAGCAAGCGCTCTATTACTGGGAAAACTCCTAACTCCACCTCTGGCTTCAGAGGATACTGTGGGATTTTTGGAGCTATCCTACCATCTTTTACTTGTACAACTACTGGAGCTACGTTTGCCATTAATCCAGTGTCCTGTCCATCTTTTGTCCAAAGTGACTCTGGTATCTGAGATGTCATCTCTTCTACTTGGGATGGATTCCTATTTGTCATAATGGAATGTGACATTAATTTTGATGGGGAGTCTAACATGTCTCGTACTTCCTGAGCGTGATTCTCAGGGATGTCCAAGAATACACCTTCAGGAGTACAATAAATGACGCAACCCATTTTACATAGTAAGTCTCTTCCCAGGAGATTAGTTGGTGCCGATGCAGCCAGCAAAAAGGAATGCTTGGTATGCAAAGGCCCTATTGTAATCTCGGCTGGTTTGCTAACAGGGTAGTGCTGGACTACTCCTGTTACTCCCATGGCTGGAATTGTCCTACCAGTGGTTCTCATGCCCACTGTCGAATTTATCACTGACTTGGCCGCCCCTGTGTCTACAAGAAAGTTTAAAGTTTTACCAGCTACATTGATTGCAATCTCTGGTTCGCTTCCAAGACTAGCAATCAACCTAACTGGGTGCAGATTACAGGTATGGCCACACCCCTATTGGGTATGCTGACCTCCCTGAATCCTGCTGGCAGCGACTACTTGTGAGGGAGTTAGCTGGGAACTACCAGAGGCATGCCAATCTCTGTTCGGGGGATATCTTTTTGTTTCCCCTGTATGTGGCTCAAAACTCCGCCTCTGTGGACCCTGCTCCCATTGTCGTGTGTTGTGTTGTTGTCTAGGGGGTTGAAAAGATCTTTGTACATTCTTTGTTCTACATTCTCGTGCAAAGTGTCCCGGTCTGTTACAAGAAAAACATGTTATTACACTTGCCTTACCCACAGGATTCGGTGGTACATACGCAGGCTGCCTTGTGGTCAGCGCCTGTATACTTACGGACATCAACTTATCACTTTGCGATTCCCTGTGCCTAGTGATGTTTCTGTCGTGATCAATAGCAGCCTCTCTCAATGTGGACACTGACAGACCTCGCCAACATGGCTGCGTGGTCTGTACCCTAGCTTTTAATGTTTCTTTCAAACCATCCATCAGTACAGATACTGCTACTTCTCGATGGTTTGGGTTGGTCTTAATGTCTTCTATACCAGTGTACTTTGCCATTTCTGATAGTGCCCGGTGGAAATATTCTGCTGCCGTTTCGGACTCCTTTTGCTTAATGGAAAATATTTTATTCCATTTAACAACGGCTGGGAAATACTCCTTTAGCTGTAAATTTATCCTTTTTACATTATCCTTGTTGTACACGTCTGTAAGCGGTACATCTCTATCCAAGGCGCAGTCAACTAAGAATTGAGTTGCGTCGACATTGGAAGGTAAACAAGCTCTTAGCAGTATCTGCCAATCCTTGTTGTTGGGTTCTACAGTGTTACCTAGATCCCTGATGTATTTTTGGCTAGCAACTAAGTCCTTTCTGGGGTCAGGAAATTCGGACACTATTGTTCTTAATTCCATTCTGGAAAATGGAGTGTACATGGCAATGTTCCTTATGGGAGTGGCTCCAGACACATCTGTTTTTCCATTGGGAACTGCTATTACCCTTACAGGAGCAATTCTAACAGCCTCTTCCTGTGTAGATTCTACAGCTTGTTGTGGTACAATTGTTTCAGTGTAGTGCATGGTGCCGTACTTACCCGTTGACACGACCTCACCTATCCCTCCGCTAGGGGCTTTCACTAATCTCGTGGGTGTCGCGGTGCCTACTGTGGTCTCTGCTATGGTGGCTGCAAGAGAGAGAGCTGAAATTGTTGCTGAATCGTCTTCTTGATCACACTCCTGAGGAAGGTTCAAAACAGGGTACATCTTGCACGGGTTAATACTTGCATGAGTTATTTGGTTAACATCATTAACATTTACAGGGTTACTAAGAGTTTGTGTTTTACAACCCAGTGCGTTTCTCTCCGCAATCAACTTCTCTCCTGCAATGTATGGTGGAGGAGGAGCTGTGGCTATCAGCTTCCTGACTGCCCCAGATCCTGCCGCCAGAGCCAAACCTCTCTGTATCTCACCTTCCTGGTGCCATAACTGTAAATAATCATGATGCTGAATTCGTCTCTTTGCTGATTTTACGAGACATATCCTCCTCCTTAAATTTTGTAACACGTCTGGACTGAAGCTACCTATTCTTGGGAATTTGTCCCTGTCTTGTACAGTCATTCTCTCCCATTCATCACATAAAGATTCTGTGTGACTTCCGTATTTTTCACACATCACATATCGTGCCGACCCAACTGGTCGGTTCACAGAATCAACCTGAACCAAGGTTGATCGCCCCCTACCTGAGCAACTGGCCCCCATAGTCTGCAGGTGTTGCTTAGTCCTCCTTGGATCTCTGTGTCAAGGTTTTCAGCAAGCCTTTACAGACAACCAAATTACTCCACAGTAGGCCGGCGGTGGCGGTTTACCGAGTACCCCACTCACTCGCCCACCTCGACCAATACGACCTGATCACACCGATATGGTGCTGGCGTACTCGATACAGGGCCCCTATGGAACCTTCAGTTTACTGGAACATATGAGGGTTACCCGCAGGACACTTACTCTTTCCAGTAAAGGTGGGGTTGTTAGATAGTTCCTGAGTGACCAGCGAACTTCCCTTCCAAAAATAAAAAATTACACAAATCACGTCAGAATGTACAAATAGCGTTAGTGACCACTTTACTCTAATGGTATTAGGTCAGATTACTAACTACTGCACACAATTACGTGTGGTCCAATCGTTCAGTACACAAGCACTACTTGTCATGTACTGAAAGATCAATGGAATCGATGTTTCCGGCCGCGATTCCTTCAGCAAGAGCTTATGGCCTATATGGGTTCTGCACCAACACCCCAGGCGTTGTGCCACTGGACTTTTATAGCGGACCTTTTACCTTACGACCTCCTGGTCTTGTTACCTTATGACCTCCTGGTCTTGTTACCTTATGGTCCGCTATACTCTAATGCTCAAATATTATTTAACCAGGGATGCCTCCCTAGCCACCGTATATGTCACTTACACGTATGTCCCTTGACGAGTACCCGGCTTTCCTTTTGGTTCCACCTTAAAGTTATATAAACTTTTGTATACAAAACACACTCACTCAACACATGTACACTTTTGTTTCTATATCTATTTCTGCGCAGAAATTGTCTTTAGGCCAAAAGTGTTACCAATTAGGAGCAGGATCTGTTAAACTAAATTTCAGATTTTTCCAAAAATAGATTTGCGTTATTTACCGCGTCGCGTTATCTACCGCTGTGCGTTAATTATTGCCTTTGCGTTACTTCACTTTATCACAGCTTGAGCTACGTGGGCGTAACCGGACGCTACGTTGCGTAATGTACGCTGCGTGCGTCTGCCTTTTGGATTGCGTACGCTAGTCTTTGTTAGCGACACGTGTACGTAATGCAAAGATCCACCGTAACACAATTTCTACCTTTATCAATGTAGGTGATCCCTGATCATCTACCGCACACCACACTGACTGTCTTATCTCCCAGACAAGCCGTGTGTTGGTCTATACTTTAACTATTACCTTTATTATGAAATAACAGCAAATCTCTTTTTAGCACTTTCTATCAACTATAAAACTTGGCAAACAGGAATAGTGATATACGAAATTTGAAAAAGAAATGCAGATAAATGTATGCGTGCGTGTATACGCAAGACAGAAGAGAAATAAAACAGTTTTAAAAGACACAAGCGTTTTGTTCTTACTTCCGGTTCCCGGATTCCTTCAGCACTCTTTATCTAAGCGAAGCAGACGCTTATCCCGTCAGCACAGCGAGACAACCTCCCACCCTTTGCTGGAGGGATAATGTCTGCTGATCTACCTAGTGCAGATATGAGAAGGATAGGACGAGTCCCCAATTGACAATTCTAAATACTTTTGTCGTATAAACAACCCTTTATGAAGCTAAGAACACTGTACGCTGTTTACTTAAGAAGTACCGTAATGGTACGCTAGTTGCGTAACGATCGCTCAGCCGTAGGCGAGACGCTCAAGCGTCACGTTCGCTCACGGCCCAGGGATCACAGGACACGTTATTGGCTATGACTAGAGTAATGATTCGCTATGGCGTAGCTTACGCTCGAGACCACGAGGAGGTCACCAGCGGTGCAGACGCTCACAATGCTATACCTTTATGTCTAAACCTTATACCAAAGAAATACACAGAATACCTTAATGTGAGTACAGGGTGTAAGTGCAACCTTGTGTAACCTGACTAACTACAAAGCTGCTTGAGCGTCACCGACGCTCAAGTGAACACTTAACACTATAGAAAATACACAGATACTGGTTTAGGTTCCAAAGCCTATTAACTGTATTATATCTAATATACTTGTAAAAAGGGGATAACAGTACAAATGATACACTACAATATAACAAAGACTTCCTAACCACAGAACTAAACAATAAATACAAAAAGACAATACTACACTGACCTAAATGCAATACAGTACAATACTATAATACTATGAGAGATATAAGAGAAAAGAGGAGAGAGAGAGATAGAGAGAGAGAGAGAAATTGGCTCACAGAAAGACAATGATTACGGAGAGAAACTTACGCACAAAGGGTAACGATCGCATGCGCCTCGATATCCAGCTCCCGGCTATCAGCAGATAACCGTTGATGAGAGAGTGAGTGCTGGATGTGGTCGGCCTGCCTATTTATGCCCCACACACAATGCAATCTCATGGTCCTACAATCCCATTGTCCATTGGCCGAAGGAATTCGGCCCTGCATCATAACAAAAGGTCATAGGGTGATTCATACAGGTGGGCTGTGACGATTTCCAACAGCTCAGGTGGGTGGGAAACTGGGTTTCCCGCCGCATACCTGAGTATGTGTAAATAATAGAAATGGACATAAACTTCTTATGTCCATAACTATTCGCACGAGCGATTAATACGCTCCAAACCAACACCGGAATATTACTAATTAAATACTCTTCCGATGGGTACCAAACACTGCTGTATGATTCCTGTCAGACCCTTCGTACAATACAAAGAGGGATTCCTTTAACCAGGGACCTTCTATTTTAACCAAACTTTCAGAATCTATCAAAGAGATCATGATCTACAAACTACATTAATTGTGCAAATATGTAACGAATGAGTCGCACGCTACGACTACATAAACTCTACCGTAAATACGCATACCGCGCCTGCGAGTGCACGCTATTGCGGGTATGCGCCTCCACGGGAGAGCGCACGCATGCGCAGCACGGACCAGTGTGCGGTGCAAATATGGCAACGTGCATAGAGACATTTTTCTGACTTCGACACCCAGCAAGTGAAACCCCTGGCAATGGGCAAGACACCCAGCGCATGAAACCCCTGGCAATGAGCATGATAGCCAGCGCATGAAACCCCTGGCAACAAGTATGACACCCAATGCATGAAACCCCTGACAACAAGCATTGAACCCCTGGCAATGAGTGTGACACCCAGTGCATTAAACCCCTGGCAATGAGTATGACACCCAGCGCATGAAACCCCTGCAATGAGCATGACACCCAGCACATGATACCCCTGGCAATGAGCATGGTACCCAGCACAGGAAACCCCTGGCAACGAGCAAGACACCCAGTGTGTGAAACCCCTGGCAACAAGCATGACACCCAGCATATGAAACCCCTGGCAACGAGCATGACACTCAGTGCATGAAACCCCTGGCAACAAGCATGACACCCAGCGCATGAAACCACTGGCAACAAGCATGACACCCAGCGCGTGAAACCCCTGGCAAGAGCATGACACCAAGCACATGAAAACCCTGTCAATGAGCATGACACCCAGCGCATGAAACACCTGCAATGAGCACAACACCCAGCACATGATACCCCTGGCAACGAGCATGGCACCCAGCACATGATACCCCTGGCAATGAGCATGACACCCAGCGCATGAGACACCTGCAATGAGCACGACACCCAGCACATGATACCCCTGGCAACGAGCATGGCACCCAGCACATGATACCCCTGGCAACGAGCATGACACCCAGCGCATGAAACACCTGCAATGAGCATGACACCCAGCGCATGAAACACCTGCAATGAGCACGACACCCAGCACATGATACCCCTGGCAACGAGTATGGCACCCAGCACATGATACCCCTGGCAATGAGCATGGCACCCAGCACATGATACCCCTGCCAATGAGCGTGACACCCAGCGCATGAAACACCTGCAATGAGCATGACACCCAGCACATGATACCCCTGGCAATGAGCATGGCACCCAGAACATGATACCCCTGGCAATGAGCATGGCACCCAGCGCATGATACCCCTGGCAACAAGCATAACACCCAGAGCATGAAACCCCTGGCAACGAGCATGACACCCAGCGCATGAAACCCCTGGCAATGAGCATGACACCCAGCGCATGAAACCCCTGGCACCGAGCATAACACCCAGCGCATAAAACCCCTGGCAACGAGCATGACACCCAGCGCATGAAACCCCTGGCAACAAGTATGACGCCCAGCGCATGAAACCCCTGGCAATGAGTGTGACACCCAGTGCATTAAACCCCTGGCAACGAGTATGACACCCAGCGCGTGAAACCTCTGGCAACGAGTATGTCGCCCAGCGCATGAAACCCATGGCAATGAGCATGACACCCAGCGCATGAAACCCCTGGCAACGAGCATGACACCCAGCATGTGAAACCCCTGGTAACGAGCATGACAACCAGCACATGAAATCCCTGGCAACGAGCATGACACCCAGCGCATGAAACCCCTGGCAACGAGTATGACACCCAACGCATGAAACCCCTGGCAATGAGCATTAAACCCATGGCAATGAGCATGGCACCCAGCACATGAAACCTCTGGCAACGAGCATGACACCCAGTGCATGAAACCCCTGGCAATGAGCATGGCACCCAGAACATGAAACCTCTGGCAACGAGCATGACACCCAGTGCATGAAACCCCTGGCAATGAGCATGGCACCCAGCACATGAAACCTCTGGCAACGAGCATGACACCCAGTGCATGAAACCCCTGGCAATGAGCATGACACCCAGCGCATGATACCCCTGGCAATAAGCATGGCACCCAGCGCGTGAAACCTCTGGCAACGAGTATGTCGCCCAGTGCATGAAACCCCTGGCAATGAGCATGACACCCAGCACATTTAACCCCTGGTAATGAGCATGGCACCCAGCACATGAAGCCCCTGGCAACGAGCATGACACCCAGCACATGATACCCCTGGCAACGAGCATGGTACCTAGCACATGAAACCCCTGGCAACGAGCAAGACACCCAGCGCGTGAAACCCCTGGCAACAAGCATGACACCCAGCGCATGAAACCTCTGGCAATGAGTGTGACACCCAGCACATGAAACCCCTGGCAACGAGCATGACACCCAGCGCATGAAACCCCTAGCAATGAGCATGACACCCAGCACATGAAACCCCTGGCAACGAGCATGACACCCAGCACATAATACCCCTGGCAATGAGCATGGCACCCAGCACATGAAGCCCCTGGCAATGAGTATGACACCCAGCACATGAAACCCCTGGCAATGAGCATGACAACCAGCACATGAAACCCCTGGCAATGAACATGGCACCCAGCACATGAAGCCCCTGGCAACGAGCATGACACCCAGCACATGATACCCCTGGCAACGAGCATGGTACCCAGCACATGAAACCCCTGGCAATGAGCAAGACACCCAGCGCGTGAAACCCCTGGCAACAAGCATGACACCCAGCATATGATACCCCTGGCAACGAGCATGACACCCAGCACATGAAACCCCTGACAACGAGCATGACACCCAGTGCATGAAGACCTACTTTAGGACATAATGTATCAAGGGTATGAAGTGTGGCATAATATGGTGGAATGTTTATTTTTTCCAATGGTGGCCGAGGTCTGTTGTTGCAGGGGCATGCGCCCCGGGTGCAGGATTTGAGGAGCGCCAAGGAGTTACAGAAGAGCAGGGTTTTTTTGTTTTGTTTTTTACCTGCAGTTCTGTGCTGCTCCAGTGAGACAGCAGACAGCTCCCACCTGTCTGCCCGCAGCTGACTCCGACGCTGTGCAGGTGAGCTCCAGAACCTGGGATCTCTCTTATGCCGGATACTGTCTTAAACTCTCTTCTTTGCCATGCAGTGCTGCGACTAGTGTGCGGTGCACCATACAAGCTGTAGAAGCGCACTGTGCTCCCAGTTAGCAGGATCAACCTCAACTTTGCCTCCCAGATGGGGGGATTTGATGTAGCATATAGGGGGGTGTATTAGTGTAGTAATGTATTGCAGTATATAGGGGCATGTAGTGCACTGATGTGGTGTAGCATATACAGGGATGTAGTGTAGTGGTGTAGTGTAGCATATAGGATATGTAGTGTAGCATATAGGGTATGTAGTGCAGTGTATAGGGGCGCAGGGACGGATTGGGATCGAAAACCAGCCCGGGAAATTTATGGAAGCAGTCCTAATAGGGGGGTGTGTCTGTGAAATGGCAGGGATTACTGCTCAGAAGGCCTGCCAATAAGTATGTATGGAAAGTGCGCGCCGCAGGTGTGCAGCAAAATTTTAGGGGTGTGGCTTAGTGGGGAAGGGGCGTGGCCACATAATAGCGCCAATTCACATTATACCACATAGTAGTGCCGCTTATACATATTGCTCCAGGTAGAACCTCCTATACACACTGCTCCAGGTAAAGGACGTTATACATATTCCGCCAGATAGAGCACGTTATACACTTTGCTCCAAGTAGTGCACGGTATACACTTTGCGCCAGGCAGAGCACATTATACACATTACACCAAGTACAGCACATTATACACACTGCAGCAGGTAGAGCACTTATACACTTTGCGCCAGGCAGAGCACATTATACACATTACACCAAGTACAGCACGTTATACACACTGCACCAGGTAGAGCATGTTATACACTTTGCGCCAGACAGAGCACATTATACACACTGCACCAGGTAAAGCACATTATACACTTTGCACCAGGTAGAGCATGTTATACACTTTGCGCCAGACAGAGCACATTATACACACTGCACCAGGTAAAGCACGTTATACACACTGCACCAGGTAAAGCACGTTATACACACTGCACCAGGTAGAGCACGTTATACAGTTTGCACCAGGTAGAGCACGTTATAGAAATTGCACCAGGTAGAGCACGTTATACACTTTGCGGCAGGCAGAGCACGTTATAGACATTGCGCCAGGCAGAGCACGTTATAGACATTGCACCAGGTAGAGCACGTTATACACTTTGCAGCAGGTAGAGCATGTTATACACTTTGTGCCAGACAGAGCACGTTATACACATTGCACCAGGTAAAGCACATTATACACTTTGCACCAGACAGAGCACATTATACACATTGCACCAGGTAAACCACATTATACACATTGCACCAGGTAGAGCACATTATACACATTGCACCAGGCAGAGCACGTTATAGACATTGCACCAGGTAGAGCACGTTATACACTTTGCGCCAGACAGAGCACATTATACACATTGCACCAGGCAGAGCACATTATACACATTGCACCAGGCAGAGCACTTATACACATTGCACCAGGCAGAGCACATTATACACATTGCACCAGGCAGAGCACATTATACACTTTGCACCAGGCAGAGCACATTATACACATTGCACCAGGCAGAGCACTTATACACATTGCACCAGGCAGAGCACTTATACACATTGCACCAGGCAGAGCACATTATACACATTGCACCAGGTAGAGCACGTTATACACATTGCACCAGGTAAAGCACGTTATACACTTTGCGGCAGGCAGAGCACGTTATAGACATTGCACCAGGCAGAGCACGTTATACACATTGCACCAGGTAAACCACATTATACACATTGCACCAGGCAGAGCACGTTATACACATTGCACCAGGTAAAGCACATTATACACACTACACCAGGTAGAGCACGTTATACACTTTGCGGCAGGCAGAGCACGTTATAGACATTGCACCAGGTAGAGCACGTTATACACTTTGTGCCAGACAGAGCACGTTATACACATTGCACCAGGTAAACCACATTATACACATTGCAGCAGGTAGAGCACGTTATACACATTGCACCAGGTAGAGCACGTTATACACATTGCACCAGGTAGAGCACGTTATACACTTTGCGCCAGACAGAGCACATTATGGCCCTCATTCCGAGTTGTTCGCTCGCAAGCCGCTTTTAGCAGCTTTGCACACGCTAAGCCGCCGCCTACTGGGAGTGAATCTTAGCTTATCAAAATTGCGAACGAAAGGTTCTCAAAATTGCGAAAAGACTTCTCTGTGCAGTTTCTGAGTAGCTCGAGACTTACTCTGCCAGTGCGATCAGTTCAGTGCTTGTCGTTCCTGGTTTGACGTCACAAACACACCCAGCGTTCGCCCAGACACTCCTCCGTTTCTCCAGCCACTCCCACGTTTTTCCCAGAAACGGTAGCGTTTTCTCCAACACTCCCATAAAACGGCCAGTTTCCGCCCAGAAACACCCACTTCCTGTCAATCACACTACGATCATCAGAACGAAGAAAAAACCTTGTAATGCCGTGAGTAAAATTCCTAACTGCATAGCAAATTTACTTGGCGCAGTCGCACTGCGGACATTGCGCATGCGTATTAGCGACTAATTGCTCCGTTGCGAGAAAAAAATAATGAATGAACAACTCGGAATGACCCCCTATACACATTGCACCAGGTAGAGCACGTTATACACATTGCACCAGGTAGAGCACGTTATACACTTTGCACCAGGTAGAGCACGTTATACACATTGCACCAGGTAGAGCACGTTATACACATTGCGCCAGGTAGAGCACGTTATACACTTTGCGGCAGGCAGAGCACGTTATACACTTTGCACCAGGCAGAGCACGTTATACACATTGCGCCAGGTAGAACACGTTATACACTTTGCGGCAGGCAGAGCACGTTATACACTTTGCGGCAGGCAGAGCACGTTATACACTTTGCGGCAGGCAGAGCACGTTATACACTTTGCGTCAGGCAGAGCACGTTATACACTTTGCACCAGGTAGAGCACGTTATACACTTTGCACCAGGTAGAGCACGTTATACACTTTGCACCAGGTAGAGCACGTTATACACTTTGCACCAGGTAGAGCACTTATACACATTGCGCCAGGCAGAGCACGTTATACACTTTGCGCCAGGCAGAGCACGTTATACACATTGAACCAGGTAGAGCACGTTATACACATTGCACCAGGTAGAGCACGTTATACACATTGCGCCAGGTAGAGCACGTTATACACATTGCGCCAGGTAGAGCACGTTATACACTTTGCGGCAGGCAGAGCACGTTATACACTTTGCACCAGGCAGAGCACGTTATACACATTGCGCCAGGTAGAGCACGTTATAAACTTTGCGGCAGGCAGAGCACGTTATACACTTTGCGGCAGGCAGAGCATGTTATACACTTTACGGCAGGCAGAGCACGTTATACACTTTGCGGCAGGCAGAGCACGTTATACACTTTGCACCAGGTAGAGCACGTTATACACTTTGCACCAGGTAGAGCACGTTATACACTTTGCACCAGGTAGAGCACGTTATACACTTTGCACCAGGTAGAGCACTTATACACATTGCGCCAGGCAGAGCACGTTATACACTTTGCGCCAGGCAGAGCACGTTATACACATTGAACCAGGTAGAGCACGTTATACACATTGCACCAGGCAGAGCACGTTATACACTTTGCGCCAGACAGAGCACATTATACACATTGCACCAGGCAGAGCCCATTATACTCATTGCACCAGGCAGAGCACATTATACACATTGCGCCAGGTAGAGCACATTATACACTTTGCGGCAGGCAGAGCACGTTATAGACATTGCACCAGGCAGAGCACGTTATACACATTGCACCAGGCAGAGCACATTATACACATTGCACCAGGCAGAGCACATTATACACATTGCGCCAGGTAGAGCACATTATACACTTTGCGGCAGGCAGAGCACGTTATAGACATTGCACCAGGTAGAGCACGTTATACACTTTGTGCCAGACAGAGCACGTTATACACATTGCACCAGGTAAACCACATTATACACATTGCAGCAGGTAGAGCACGTTATACACATTGCACCAGGTAGAGCACGTTATACACATTGCACCAGGTAGAGCACGTTATACACTTTGCGCCAGACAGAGCACATTATGGCCCTCATTCCGAGTTGTTCGCTCGCAAGCCGCTTTTAGCAGCTTTGCACACGCTAAGCCGCCGCCTACTGGGAGTGAATCTTAGCTTATCAAAATTGCGAACGAAAGGTTCTCAAAATTGCGAAAAGACTTCTCTGTGCAGTTTCTGAGTAGCTCGAGACTTACTCTGCCAGTGCGATCAGTTCAGTGCTTGTCGTTCCTGGTTTGACGTCACAAACACACCCAGCGTTCGCCCAGACACTCCTCCGTTTCTCCAGCCACTCCCGCGTTTTTCCCAGAAACGGTAGCGTTTTCTCCAACACTCCCATAAAACGGCCAGTTTCCGCCCAGAAACACCCACTTCCTGTCAATCACACTACGATCATCAGAACGAAGAAAAAACCTCGTAATGCCGTGAGTAAAATTCCTAACTGCATAGCAAATTTACTTGGCGCAGTCGCACTGCGGACATTGCGCATGCGCATTAGCGACTAATCGCTCCGTTGCGAGAAAAAAATAACGAATGAACAACTCGGAATGACCCCCTATACACATTGCACCAGGTAGAGCACGTTATACACATTGCACCAGGTAGAGCACGTTATACACTTTGCACCAGGTAGAGCACGTTATACACTTTGCACCAGGTAGAGCACGTTATACACATTGCACCAGGTAGAGCACGTTATACACATTGCGCCAGGTAGAGCACGTTATACACATTGCGCCAGGTAGAGCACGTTATACACTTTGCGGCAGGCAGAGCACGTTATACACTTTGCGGCAGGCAGAGCACGTTATACACTTTGCGGCAGGCAGAGCACGTTATACACTTTGCGGCAGGCAGAGCACGTTATACACTTTGCACCAGGTAGAGCACGTTATACACTTTGCACCAGGTAGAGCAGGTTATACACTTTGCACCAGGTAGAGCACGTTATACACTTTGCACCAGGTAGAGCACTTATACACATTGCGCCAGGCAGAGCACGTTATACACTTTGCGCCAGGCAGAGCACGTTGTACACATTGCACCAGGTAGAGCACGTTATACACTTTGCACCAGGTAGAGCACGTTATACACTTTGCACCAGGTAGAGCACGTTATACACTTTGCACCAGGTAGAGCACTTATACACTTTGCACCAGGTAGAGCACTTATACACATTGCGCCAGGCAGAGCACGTTATACACTTTGCGCCAGGCAGAGCACGTTATACACATTGCACCAGGTAGAGCACGTTATACACTTTGCACCAGGTAGAGCACGTTATACACTTTGCACCAGGTAGAGCACGTTATACACTTTGCACCAGGTAGAGCACTTATACACTTTGCGCCAGGCAGAGCACGTTATACACTTTGCACCAGGCAGAGCACGTTATACACATTGCACCAGTTAGAGCACGTTATACACTTTGCGGCAGGCAGAGCACGTTATACACTTTGCACCAGGTAGAGCACGTTACACACATTGCACCAGGTAGAGCACGTTATACACTTTGCGCCAGGTAGAGCACGTTATACACTTTGCGCCAGGCAGAGCACGTTATACACTTTGCGCCAGGCAGAGCACGTTATACACTTTGTGCCAGGTAGAGCACGTTATACACTTTGCGCCAGGCAGAGCACATTATACACTTTGCACTAGGCAGAGCACGTTATACACTTTGCACCAGGTAGATCACGTTATACACTTTGCGCCAGGCAGAGCACGTTATACACTTTGCGCCAGGCAGAGCACGTTATACACTTTGCACCAGGTAGAGCACGTTACACACATTGCACCAGGTAGAGCACGTTATACACTTTGCACCAGGTAGAGCACGTTATACACTTTGCACCAGGCAGAGCACGTTATACACTTTGCACCAGACAGAGCACATTATACACACTGCAGCAGGTAGAGCACTTATACACTTTGCACCAGGTAGAGAACATTATACACACTGCAGCAGGTAGAGCACTTATACACTTTGCACCAGGTAGAGCACTTATACACTTTGCACCAGGTAGAGCACATTATACACACTGCAGCAGGTAGAGCACTTATACACTTTGCACCAGGTAGAGCATGTTATACACTTTGCACCAGGTAGAGCATGTTATACACTTTGCACCAGGTAGAGCATGTTATACACTTTGCACCAGGTAGAGCATGTTATACACTTTGCACCAGGTAGAGCATGTTATACACTTTGCACCAGGTAGAGCATGTTATACACTTTGCACCAGGTAGAGCATGTTATACACTTTGCACCAGGTAGAGCATGTTATAGACTTATACACATATATAAGTATCTGCAGCAGAGCAGTGTAAGTCCACTAACAAATAGCCTATAATATATATATATATATATATATATATATATATATATATACACACACACTGTGTGTGTGTGTATATATATATATATATATATATATATACACACACATACATATATATATATATATATTTGGCGGCTCATCCTGGTGTGGACAGGACGCAGCTATCACTTTACTGTAGACTTGCCTGGCTGGCTGGAGGGAAACAGTTGGGGGCTGAAGGAAGCCTCAGGTCTAGAAGCGGTCCTGGAGGCGGAGCCGTTAGTGCTGACTGATGGCCCGGCCCTACAAAGGCTTATGGGGGAGCTGCTGCACATGCGCAGCAGCTCCCCCGGCGGCCATCTTTAATGTACCTGGAAGTTAATGCTGCCGCGATCGGAGCTAAGCTCCGCTCGCGGCAGCCGGCCAGAACGGGGGATGACGGCGGCCACTGAGGGATGTCTGGACCAGCCAAACGGAATCTGGTCCGGCGTCCCGGCGTGCCAATCCGCCGCTGTAGGGGCGTGTAGTGTAGTGATGTAGTCCAGCGTGTAGGGCAGGCATTCCCAACCACGGTCCTCAAGGCACACCAACAGTGCAGGTTTTAGGGATATCCAGGCTGCAGCACAGATGGTTAAATCAAACTAACTGAGGTACTAATTAAGTCACCTGTGCTGAAGCCTGGATATCACTAAAACCTGCCCTGCTAGTGTGCCTTGAGGACCGTGGTTGGGAATGCCTGGTGTAGGGGATGTAGTATAGTAGTGCAGTGGATACGGGAATGTAGGGCCTAATTCAGATCTAATCGCAGCAAATTTGTTAGCAGTTGGACAAAACCATGTGCACTGCAGGGGGGGGGGGCATATGTAACATGTGCAGAGAGATTTAGATTCGGGTGTGGTGTGTTCAATCTGCAATCTAAATTGCAGTGTAAAAATAAAGCAGCCAGTATTTACCCTGCACAGAAACAATATAACCCACCCAAATCTAACTCTCTCTGCACATGTTACATCTGCCCCACCTGCACTGCACATGGTATTGCCCAACTTCTAACAAATGTTCTGCTGCGATCAACTCTGAATTACCCCCGTAGTGCAGTTATGAAGTGTTACGATATAGGGGGGTAATTCCGAGTTAATCGTAGCTGTGCTAAATGTATCACAGCTACGATCATCTTCCCTGACATGCGGGGGGACGCCCAGCACAGGGCTAGTCCGCCCCGCATGTCAGTGCCGCCACCGCCGCCGCCCCACCCCCCCCACCCCCACCCAAATATAAAACTTTTGTATTTCAGGAGTAACTCCCGGCCAGCGCAGCTCCTGCAGCTGGCCGGGAGTTGTTTTCCGCTGTCGCTGGCCGCAGCAGCTGCGTGAGACGTCGAGCAGCCTCCGCGGCATGCCCCCCCCAACGGTCCGGCCATGCCTGCATTGGCCTCCCGCCCAGAGCAACCGCCTCTGCATGCGCAGTTCCGACCCGATCGCTGCGACATACTGCAGCGAGCGATCGGGTCTGAATGACCCCCATAGTGCAATGGGGGTCATTCCGAGTTGTTCGCTCGGTATTTTTTTCTCGCAATGGAGCGATTAGTCGCTAATGCGCATGCGCAATGTCCGCAGTGCGACTGCGCCAAGTAAATTTGCTATGCAGTTAGGTATTTTACTCACGGCATTACGAGGTTTTTTCTTCGTTCTGGTGATCGTAATGTGATTGACAGGAAGTGGGTGTTTCTGGGCGGAAACTGGCCGTTTTATGGGTGTGTGTGAAAAAACGCTACCGTTTCTGGGAAAAACGCGGGAGTGGCTGGAGAAACGGAGGAGTGTCTGGACGAACGCTGGGTGTGTTTGTGACGTCAAACCAGGAACGACAAGCACTGAACTGATTGCAGATGCCGAGTAAGTCTGGAGCTACTCAGAAACTGCTAAGAAGTGTCTATTCGCAATTCTGCTAATCTTTCGTTCGCAATTTTAATAAGCTAAGATTCACTCCCAGTAGGCGGCGGCTTAGCGTGTGCAAAGCTGCTAAAAGCAACTTGCGAGCGAACAACTCGGAATGACCCCCAATGTATGGAGACACACTAGAGGTGCATGTGACGCATGGGGCATTTGAGGCACATAGTTGAATATTGTCCAATAGTGCCCCCTTTTTTCAAAATTTTAAAAAATCTGATGACATTTAAGTCTAACAGGTTTTTTTTTTATTGTTTTGTTGTGTTGTTTTTGTGTTTCTTGGGGGGTGCGGCCAAATTACAGCCTTGCCCCGGGTGGTGAAAATCCTAGTTTCGGCCCTGGCTTTGGGTCGTTATCCTGTTGGAGGACCCAGGCCCTGTGTGTGAGACAGAGCTGTCTGACACTGGGCAGAGTGTGTGATTATGTTGTGCTCTTTTCTTTCACTGATTATTTTCCATCTGTGAACACAGAGCTAATGGGACTTGCCAGAAAGCTCCAGGTGTGACTCCTCGGTCCAAAGGACATTCCCCAAGAAGCATTGTGTCTAGACTCTATATACATTTTAGAATACTCCAGTTTGGATTTTTTAATGTTGTTTTTCCAAAAGTGGAGTCCTCCTAGGTCATCTTCCATGGAGCCCACCGTTACTCACGAAGCGTCGTACGGTGTGATCAGACACTGACGTACCAGGACCTTGAAGTTCAGATTGTATCTCTTTGGAAATTTTCCTTTGCTAAATTTCTTCCATTCTCAATATCATTCTGGATAATCTCGGATTGATTTTCCTCTTGCAGCCGGGTCCAGGGAAGTAAGTTGGCTACAGTCCCATGGACTTTAAACTTCTTAGTAATATTTGCAAGTGCAGTCACAGGGACAGCATGCTGCCTGCACATGGTTGTAAGGCTTTTACCTTTGATGTGCTTGTCTGTAATCTTTTTTCTGATCTCCTCAGACTGCTCTCTCTTTTGCTTTCTTTGGTCCACGTTCAGTGTGGTACACACGATGATACCAAACAACTGAGTGACTAGTTTTATTTGTTTCAAATGGGCTGAATGACTAATTAGAAGAATGAAGACATGTGTGATGAATATGTAAGAAAGCAATTAGTTTGTAATATCACTATAATCCATTTATTTATTATCTTTTGTAAGCGGTACCAACAAATCTGTCCAGTCCATTAAGCAATAATTTGTCTGATGTTTTCATGGTTTCTTTGCTTTATTCTATGACATAGCAAACGCATAAGACAATAGCTTTTCCTTTCAGCACTTTTCAGGAGGAATGAGCTGTAAGGGTTCCAGTGAATTTGTCCACGTCTGTATATTACAGGGAACACTAGTGACAAAATGACACTTAATGGAAGTATTGCAATGGGGTCTGCAGCTGCATCCGTTGACGTTACTGCAAATATTGGGGGTCATTCCAAGTTGTTCGCTCGCTAGCTGCTTTTAGCAGCATTGCACACGCTAGGCCGCCGCCCCCTGGGAGTGTATCTTAGCTTAGCAGAATAGCGAACGAAAGGTTAGCAGAATTGCTAATAAATAATTCTTTGCAGTTTCTGAGTAGCTCCAGACCTACTCCTAGATTGCGATCAGCTCAGTCCGTTTAGTTCCTGGTTTGACGTCACATACACGCCCTGCGTTCGGCCAGCCACTCCCCCGTTTCTCCAGCCACTCCCGCATTTTTCCCTGACACGCCTGCGTTTTTTAGCACACTCCCGGAAAACGCTCAGTTACCACCCAGAAACGCCCCTTTCCTGTCAATCATTTACCAAGCAGCAGAGCGACTGAAAAGCGCAGCAGAATCCACAGCAAATCTACTCAGCTTTTAGTTAAATAACTAAGCGCATGCACCCTGCGTGCTTTGCGCATGCGCAATTAGCAACAAATCGCAGCATAGCGAAAATCGGCAACTAGCGAACAACTCGGAATGACCCCCCTTGTGTTTTGCTCAAATTATCTGTTGTACGTCTCTGCTTCTCATGTCCCCTGGCAATGTCATGTTTTTAAACAGGGGCATATGGGCATTTGCCAACAGCCCACAGTCTTGATAAGAGAAGAGCTTAACAATGTCTGAAAGCCGCGAAGTGCATCATTTACGCCAGTGGTAAAGTATATAAAAGCGATATATATATATATATATTTTTTTTGCATTATATCCTCTCTTGCAGTTGCACCGGATGCAGTGGAGTCTGGCGCCCACTAGTTTTGTGAAACGGGCCTGAAGCTAGGGTTTGGGTACTGCGGAGAGACACTGGGACGTCACCAGGTAACATGGACCTGCTAGACTGGAATGTGTCTGTCACTGGTCGGGGAAGAGTCTGATTACCGTCTTCACTAAAAGCACCAGCTGGGGGACAGTGGAGGTTTCCTAGACAACATCAACACCTGGGCTATTGCGAGCCGTCCCTCCCTGCAGGTAGCGAGGTGTGTCCCAGCAAGGTGGATTTGGACTGGAATAGAGGTGACGACGGGCGAAGTGATGAGGAGTCTGTGTGTAACAGGGTGATGCGGATACACATTACCTGCCGGAGACACCTGTAACTTTATACCCCGCGACGGGCAGATCTCCTGTGCCACGGGGCATTCTCTGACAATGGGATGATGTGCACAGGCAGCCGGACATGTGAGTGACTATTATCCTATGGTTGTAAGACATTATCCCTGTCCTTCTACACAGTGCTGAGGATCATTGAGTTGGATCATCAGTGAGGTGGTGAGACAGGTGTGACGTAAGAGACCCTGAGGAGACCCTTTATAAGCCTTCCCGTCTTCATCTGCGCCAGGTGCCCCCCTTCTGTGTGCTGTTCCTAATATCCCTTTCTGTGGACAGGAGAACTAATGAACTCATTATTTAAGGCCATTTAATATTATTTCCAGCAATCACCCAATTTCCATTCATCGCGAAATACAATAATATCTCATTTGTAGATGACTGTGAGGCCATTTACGGGAAATAAGTTATTAATTCTAATGTGTGTGGGGAGTTGTGCGGCGGATTGCGGCTGGTGTCTCCGTTCTGTCGCACACGTGGGTGTGGTTCGTTTTATCGACAGTATCTAGGTCGACAATGTTTAGGTCGACCACTATAGGTCGACAGTCACTAGGTCGACATGGATGGAAGGTTGACAGGGTTTCTAGGTCGACATGTGCTAGGTCGACAGGTCAAAAGGTCGACACGAGGAATTTTTTTTTGTGTGTGTCGTTTTCTTCATAGAGTGACCGGGATCCCAAATTAGTGCACCGCGTCCCCTCGCATGGCTCGCTTCGCTCGCCATGCTTCGGGCATGGTGCCTTCGCTCCACTACCGCTTCGCTCGGCACACTTTACCGTTCCAATCGTAGTCCACGTGGATCGTTAAGTATGAAAAAATCCCCCCCAAAAAAAAAATTGTGAAAAACTCATGTCGACCTTTAGACCTGTCGACCTAGCACATGTCGACCTAGAAACCCTGTCGACCTTCCATCCATGTCGACCTAGTGACTGTCGACCTATAGTGGTGGACCTAAACATTGTCGACCTAGACACTGTCGATCTTCAGACCGGATCCCGCCACACGTAGCAATGTGACACCTGAGTATCAGCGATAGTACTGTATAATGTATAATACCAGCGACTGACATTCCCCGGCCGCTACCCGCGCTCATTACATCTCAGAATCCCGGAAAAGTCGCCATAAGCTACAGAAGTTCTCGCAGTTACACACTAGACTCAATGTTTCTCACCGATAAGTTCCTGAAGGTTACAGAGAAGTTATTAAGGGGGGTTCTGTGAGCAAAACGTGTCACATTATAATGTAATTTGCATTTTTACTGACATTGGGCCTAATTCAGATCTGATCGCTGGGCTGCGTGTTTTGCTGCCCTGCGATCAGATAGTCGCCGCCTACAGGGGGAGGGGAAAACGCTGTGCAAGTGTGCGATCGCTTCGTTAGCAGAGCTGCGCAAACATCAGTTTGTGCCGTCTCCGCGCAGCCCAGTACTTACTCATCCGATACGATTGAATCCTCCTGATCAGGGCTGGAGCCGACGTCAGACACCCTCCCTCATAACGCCTGAGCCCGCCTGCGTTTTTCTGGACATTCCCGGAAAACGCTCAGTTACCACCCGCAAACGGCCTCTTCCTGTCAATCTCCTAGCGACCGGATCCTTCGCACCATCCCGTCACAGGGCGCCAATCCCCGTAGCAGCTGCCCATAGTCAATGCAATGTCATGTTTACTTCCCATTGCTTGCTGTCAGCTTGTGACTGTCTAATAACCATATCATTCAGCCCTAGCACACAGTGTCACTGGTGGTCATTCCGAGTTGTTCGCTCGCAAGCTGCTTTTAGCAGCTTTGCACACGCTAAGCCGCCGCCTACTGGGAGTAAATCTTAGCTTATCAAAATTGCGAACGAAAGATTCGCAATATTGCGAAAAGACTTCTCTGTGCAGTTTCTGAGTAGCTCGAGACTTACTCTTCCAGTGCGATCAGTTCAGTGCTTGTCGTTCCTGGTTTGACGTCACAAACACACCCAGCGTTCGCCCAGACACTCCTCCGTTTCTCCAGCCACTCCCGCGTTTTTCCCAGAAACGGTAGCGTTTTTTCACACACACCCATAAAACGGCCAGTTTCCACCCAGAAACACCCACTTCCTGTCAATCACATTACGATCACCAGAACGAAGAAAAAACCTCGTAATGCCGTGAGTAAAATACCTAACTGCATAGCAAATTTACTTGGCGCAGTCGCAGTGCGAACATTGCGCATGCGCACTAAGCGGAAAATCGCTGCGATGCGAAGAAATTTACCGAGCGAACAACTCGGAATGACCCCCAGTGTGTCTGTGCCTCGTGTGTACCTCTACACAAGACTGGAGGGTTATTATGTGTTTCTTTTGATTCCTAATCATTTTCCTCTAGTATAAGGTAGGTTCCGCTCACTGTTGCAAAGAAATTTTGTCTCAGAATGAAGCTGAAAGTTCCACAACGGTGTGTAATACTTTGTATGTGAGTTGTATGTGATTTAGTGTCTCTGTGATTGCAGTTGTGACGTAGTTGCTGCAGTGTCAGTGTTGTTGTCACCTATATTGCACTTTTGTAACTTTCAGGTTTATCTATTTTATTCTGGAAAAAGGATGCTCCCAAAGTGCCAACACATTCTGTAGCGCTGTACAAGACATATAGGATTGGTAATCTTATTATCAGTGGACTTCAGAGCTTGCAATCGTAAAAGTGTTAAATGTAAGAAGTACCGAGGAAGAGGAGGGACCGGTTACCCCGTATAAGTAATGCTGTGCTGTTTTTTCCAGTCATGTATAGAAAGATGTGATGGAAATGCGGACAGCGTATTCTCTCTGGCGGTATAGGCCAGAGATAGGGTGATGTGGTGTGTGGGTGTGTGCGTGTCAGAGATAGAAAAGGGGCATACAACATCATCCAATCACCTGTAAGGCATTAATAAACCATACTATTAGATTGTCAGCTTCAGGGACCATCCTCCGTTACCTTATTTGGGGACTAGGGGGAAGGGGGGGGGGGATAGGAGGCAGGGGGCACAAGCCAGGACCCTTGGCTCTAGTTGGCCTTTCCAATGCTTTTCTCGTTGAATTGTAATAACACAAGAGCAATGAATAAGTGTTGCCTTTGAGCTGTATAAGACGGCATTGTGTAGTGACAGGCTGTCCGCAGCCCGTGCCTCAGTGTACAATTACCTCACTCACATGTGGCAGGCAGCTCACATATACATGTTACCGCAGCTCATATGTCATGCGTGCAGAGTTCCCGGACAGCCATCATTATATTCTGGGTCTAGTGTGTAGCCAGTGGCGGGACTAGCGAGTGGTGGGCCCAGGTGGGGAAATATGCCCTGTGCCCTCCCACCACCACTATGTGCTCACATTTCACATTATACTGCGTACAGTGCCCCTAATTCACATTATACTCTGTACAGTGCCCCTAATTCACATTATACTCTGTACAGTGCCCCCGATTCACATTATACTGCGTACAGTGCCCCTGATTCACATTATACCCTGTACAGTGCCCCTAATTCACATTATACTCTGTACAGTGCCCCCGATTCACATTATACTGCGTACAGTGCCCCTGATTCACATTATACCCTGTACAGTGCCCCTAATTCACATTATACTGCGTACAGTGCCCCTAATTCACATTATACTCTGTACAGTGCCCCTAATTCACATTATACTCTGTACAGTGCCCCTAATTCACATTATACTCTGTACAGTGCCCGTAATTCACATTATACTCTGTACAGTGCCCCCTAATTCACATTATACTCTGTACAGTGCCCCTGATTCACATTATACCCTGTACAGTGCCCCTAATTCACATTATACTGCGTACAGTGCCCCTAATTCACATTATACTCTGTACAGTGCCCCTAATTCACATTATACTCTGTACAGTGCCCCCTAATTCACATTATACTCTGTACAGTGCCCCTGATTCACATTATACCCTGTACAGTGCCCCTAATTCACATTATACTGCGTACAGTGCCCCTAATTCACATTATACTCTGTACAATGCCCCTAATTCACATTATACTCTGTACATGTACAGTGCCCCCGATTCACATTATACCCTGTACAGTGCCCCCAATTCACATTATACTGCGTACAGTGCCCCTAATTCACATTATACTCTGCACAGTGCCCCTAATTCACATTATATTCTGTACAGTGCTCCCGATTCACATTATACTGCGTACAGTGCCCCTGATTCACATTATACCCTGTACAGTGCCCCTAATTCACATTATACTGCGTACAGTGCCCCTAATTCACATTATACTCTGTACAGTGCCCCTAATTCACATTATACTCTGTACAGTGCCCCTAATTCACATTATACTCTGTACAGTGCCCCTAATTCACATTATACTCTGTACAGTGCCCCTGATTCACATTATACTCTGTACAGTGCCCCTGATTCACATTATACCCTGTACAGTGCCCCTAATTCACATTATACTGCGTTCAGTGCCCCTAATTCACATTATACTCTGTACAGTGCCCCTAATTCACATTATACTCTGTACAGTGCCCCTAATTCACATTATACTCTGTACAGTGCCCCTAATTCACATTATACTCCGTACAGTGCCCCTAATTCACATTATACTCTGTACAGTGCCCCTAATTCACATTATACTCTGTACAATGCCCCTAATTCACATTATACTCTGTACATGTACAGTGCCCCCGATTCACATTATACCCTGTACAGTGCCCCCAATTCACATTATACTGCGTACAGTGCCCCTAATTCACATTATACTCTGCACAGTGCCCCTAATTCACATTATACTCTGTACAGTGCCCCTAATTCACATTATACTCCGTACAGTGCTCCTAGTCCACATTATACTCTGTACAGTGCCCCTAATCCACATTATACTGTGTACAGTGCCCCTAATTCACATTATACTCCGTACAGTGCCCCTAATCCACATTATACTCCGTACAGTGCCCCTAATCCACATTATACTCCGTACAGTGCCCCTAATTCACATTATACACTGTACAGTGCCCCTAATTCACATTATACTCTGTACAGTGCCCCTAATTCACATTATACTGTGTGCATTGCCCCTAATTCACACTATTCTCTGTGCAGTGCTCCTAATTCACATTATACTCTGTACAGTGCCCCCGATTCACATTATACTCCTTACAGTGCCCGTAATTCACATTATACTCTGTACAGTGCCCCTAATTCACATTATACTGCGTACAGTGCCCCTAATTCACATTATACTCTGTACAGTGCCCCTAATTCACATTATACTCTGTACAGTGCCCCTAATTCACATTATACTCTGTACAGTGCCCCTAATTCACATTATACTCTGTACAGTGCCCCTGATTCACATTATACCCTGTACAGTGCCCCTAATTCACATTATACTGCGTTCAGTGCCCCTAATTCGCATTATACTCTGTACAGTGCCCCTAATTCACATTATACTCTGTACAGTGCCCCTAATTCACATTATACTCTGTACAATGCCCCTAATTCACATTATACTCCGTACAGTGCCCCTAATTCACATTATACTCTGTACAGTGCCCCTAATTCACATTATACTCTGTACAATGCCCCTAATTCACATTATACTCTGTACATGTACAGTGCCCCCGATTCACATTATACCCTGTACAGTGCCCCCAATTCACATTATACTGCGTACAGTGCCCCTAATTCACATTATACTCTGCACAGTGCCCCTAATTCACATTATACTCTGTACAGTGCCCCTAATTCACATTATACTCCGTACAGTGCTCCTAATCCACATTATACTCCATACAGTGCCCCTAATCCACATTATACTCCGTACAGTGCCCCTAATTCACATTATACTCCGTACAGTGCCCCTAATCCACATTATACTCCGTACAGTGCCCCTAATCCACATTATACTCCGTACAGTGCCCCTAATTCACATTATACACTGTACAGTGCCCCTAATTCACATTATACTCTGTACAGTGCCCCTAATTCACATTATACTGTGTGCATTGCCCCTAATTCACACTATTCTCTGTGCAGTGCTCCTAATTCACATTATACTCTGTACAGTGCCCCCGATTCACATTATACTCCTTACAGTGCCCGTAATTCACATTATACTCTGTACAGTGCCCCTAATTCACACTATTATCTGTGCAGTGCCCCTAATTCACATTATACTCTGTACAGTGCCCCTAATTCACATTATACTCTGTACAGTGCCCCAATTCACATTATACTCTGTACAGTGCCCCTAATTCACATTATACTCTGTACAATGCCCCTAATTCACATTATACTCTGTACATGTACAGTGCCCCCGATTCACATTATACCCTGTACAGTGCCCCCAATTCACATTATACTGCGTACAGTGCCCCTAATTCACATTATACTCTGCACAGTGCCCGTAATTCACAATATACTCCGTACAGTGCCCCTAATTCACACTATACTCCGTACAGTGCCCCTAATTCACACTATACTCCGTACAGTGCCCCTAATTCACATTATACTCTGTACAGTGCCCCTAATTCACATTATACTCCGTACAGTGCCCCTAATTCACATTATACTCTGTACAGTGCCATTAATTCACATTATACTATATGCAGTGCCCCTAATTCACATTATACTCCGTACAGTGCCCCTAATTCACATTATACACTGTACAGTGCCTCTAATTCACATTATACTCTGTACAGTGCCCCTAATTCACATTATACTCCGTACAGTGCCCCTAAATCCC
The DNA here is from genome assembly GCF_028390025.1 of Pseudophryne corroboree. Lineage (NCBI taxonomy): Eukaryota > Metazoa > Chordata > Amphibia > Anura > Myobatrachidae > Pseudophryne > Pseudophryne corroboree. The sequence goes on from NC_086445.1 coordinate 1,044,525,223, forward strand.
ATTATACTCCGTACAGTGCCCCTAATTCACATAATACTCTGTACAGTGCCCCTAATTCACATTATACTCCGTACAGTGCCCCTAATTCACATTATACTCTGTACAGTGCCCCTAATTCACATTATACTGCATACAATGCCCCTAATTCACATTATACTCTGTACAGTGCCCCTACTTCACATTATACTCTGTACAGAGCCCCTAATTCACATTATACTCTGTACAGTGCCCCTAATTCACATTATACTCTGTACAGTGCCCCTAAATCACATAATACTCCGTACAGTGCCCCTGATTCACATTATACTGCGTACAGCGGGGGTCATTCTGAGTTGATCGCTAGCTGAAAATGTTCGCTGCGCAGCGATGATGCAAAAAAAGACACTTCTGCACATGCGTATGCGGCGCAATGCGCACGCGCAACGTACTTTCACAACGGCCGATGTAGCTTTACACAAGGTCTAGCGATGCATTTCATTCGCACTGGCTGCCGCAGAGTGATTGACATGAAGTGGGCGTTTCTGGGTGGCAACTGACCGTTTTCAGGGAGTGTTAAAAAAAACGCAGGCGTGCCAGGAAAAACGCAGGCATGGCTGGGAGAACGCAGGGCGTGTTTGTGACGTCAAATCTGGAACTGAATGGTCTGAAGTGATCGCAAGCGCTGAGTAGGTCTGGAGCTACTCTAAAACTGCACAATATTTTTTTGTAGCTGCTCTGCGATCCTTTCGTACGCACTTCTGCTAAGCTAAGATACACTCTCAGTGGGCGGTGGCTTAGCGTTTGCACGGCTGCTAAAAACTGTTAGCGAGCGAACAACTCGGAATGACCCCCAGTGCCCTAATTCACATTATACTCTGTACAGTGCCCCTAAATCACATTATACTCCATACAGTGGGGGTAATTCCAAGTTGATCACAGCAGGATTTTTGTTAGCAGTTGGGCAAAACCATGTGCACTGCAGGGGGGCAGATATAACATGTGCAGAGAGAGTTAGATTTGGGTGTGGTGTGTTCAATCTGCAATCTAATTTGCAGTGTAAAAATAAAGCAGCCAGTTTTTACCCTGCACAGAAATAAAATAACCCACCCAAATGTAACTCTCTCTGCACATATTATATCTGCCTCCCCTGCAGTGCACATGGTTTTGCCCAACTGCTAATAAAAATCCTGCTGCGATCAACTTGGAATTACCCCCAGTGCCCCTAGTTCACATTATACTGCGTACAGTGGGGGTCATTCCGAGTTGTTCGCTCTGTATTTTTTTCTCGCAACGGAGCAATTAGTCGCTAATGCGCATGCGCAATGTCCGCAGTGCGACTGCGCCAAGTAAATTTGCTATGCAGTTAGTTATTTTACTCACGGCATTACGAGGTTTTTTCTTCGTTCTGGTGATCGTAATGTGATTGACAGGAAGTGGGTGTTTCTGGGCGGAAACTGGCCGTTTTATGGGAGTGTGTGAAAAAACGCTACCGTTTCTGGGAAAAACGCGGGAGTGTCTGGAGAAACGGAGGAGTGGCTGGGCGAACGCTGGGTGTGTTTGTGACGTCAAACCAGGAACGACACTGACTGAACTGATCGCAGATGCCGAGTAAGTCTGGAGCTACTCAGAAACTGCTAAGAAGTGTCTATTCGCAATTCTGCTAATCTTTCGTTCGCAATTTTAATATGCTAAGATTCACTCCCAGTAGGCGGTGGCTTAGCGTGTGCAAAGCTGCTAAAAGCAGCTAGCGAGCGAACAACTCGGAATGACCCCCAGTGCCCCTAATTCACATTATACTCTGTACAGTGCCCCTAAATCACATTATACCGTGCACAGCGTCCCTAATTCACATTATACGCTGTACAGCATCCCTAATATGCCTCAGCATGCCCCCAAATAACATAACCTCTAACTTACCCGCAAATCACACAATATGCCCCAGTGTGTCACCAAATCACACAATATGCCCCAGTGTGTCCCCAATTAACACAATATGCCCCAGTGTGTCCCCAAATCACACAATATGCCCCAGTGTGTCCCCAAATCACACAATATGCCCCAGTGTGTCACCAAATCACACAATATGCCCCAGTGTGTCACCAAATCACACAATATGCCCCAGTGTGTCCCCAAATCACACAATATGCCCCAGTGTGTCCCCAATTCTATTATGCTAATAGCATTACCCCACAATATAAAAATAATATTTGGATAACTTACCTATGCTGGATCAGTCATACATGGAGTCTGCTCACAAAGTGCCATCCAGCTCCATGTCCCTCCCCATGTGCAGCCAACTCCGGGTTGGGAGCCATTACAATCTGGGTATAGAGTGCAGACAACTCCGGGTTGGGAGCGTTAGATTATGAGTATAGAGTGCAGCCATCTCTATGGACTGGGATCATTTCATTTTGGGTATAGTGTGCAACCACATCATGGCTGGGATCATTATTTTCTGGGTCTAGCAGTGATCGCGCTTTTATAATGCAGTGAGCATCACAATGACCACAGTATAATGCACTGAACATCACAGTGACCACCAAAATATTGCAAAGAGCATCATAGTGACCAACTTATAATGCTCAGAACATTACAGTGAGCACAATGTAATGCAGAGAACATCACACTGACCACCAAATAATGCAAAGAGCATCACAGTGACTGCCTTATAATGCAGAGAACACCACAGTGACCGCCATATAATGCAGAGAACACCACAGTGACCGCCATATAATGCAGAGAACATCACAGTGACTGCCATATAATGCAGAGAACATCACAATGACTGCCATATAATGCAGAGAACACCACGGTGACCGCCATATAATGCAGAGAACATCACAGTGACTGCCATATAATGCAGAGAACATCACAATGACCGTCATATAATGCAGAGAACACCACAGTGACCGCCATATAATGCAGAGACCATCATAATGACTGCCATGCAATGCAGAGACAGTGACCGCAATATAATGCAGAGAACACCACAGTGACCGCCATATAATGCAGAGAACATCACAATGACCGCCATATAATGCAGAGAACACCACAGTGACCGCCATATAATGCAGAGAACATCACATTGATTGCCTTAAAATGCAGAAAACATCACAGTGTCCCCCATGCATTGCAGAGAACATGATAAAGACCACAATATAATGCAGAGAACATCACAATTATCACACTGTAATGCAGAGAACACCACAGTGACCACAATATATTGCAGAGAACATCACAATGACCACACTGTAATGCAGAGAACATCATAGTTACTGCCATATAATGCAGAGAACATCCCAGTGACCACCATACAATGCAGAGAACATCACAATGGCCACACTATAATGCAGAGAACATCATCGTTACTGCCATATAATGCAGAGAACATCCCAGTGACCACCATAAAATGCAGAGAAAATCACAGTGACCATCATATAATGCAGAAAACATCACACTGACTTCCACATAATGCCATATTATACGGAAAGTATTTTGATTGCCATCTATATATTAATATTGTAAGGATGATTTTTCTGAGTTACTTATTTCTATGATGCCGATGCCTGAGCAGGACACATCATATACCTAATGAAAGCTCTTTGTCCATAGATGTGCAGAATTATAATGGCATTGTAATCGGTTGCTTCATTTTGGGGTTATGTGGAAAAAACTTCTGCCAGCTAATTACAACGACCCCACCATTGAGCTCTTTGAAAATGTGACAGTTGGTGAACTCTCCCTGTGCACCTGCTGGGTGACCTGGACCATGTGACCTGCTGGGTGGTCTAGAAACTGTGACAGTTATTTGCAGCAACTCACTAAGCAGGAATACTACCGGTTATCGACTCCTAATGGGGTGAAAAAGGGTAAAATGTTCCACTCAGCAAACCTTTGCCTAGTTGAAACCGGACACATCAGCTGGTACAATATTATTCCCTCATCAATAATTAACCTCTACTTAAAAACCATTAACTACTTCAGCATCAACCCTATTCAATATAATTAATATCTTTACAATCATTACTTTGATAATCCCCACTATTAGCTCCAACATCAAATAATTCAACATATGTACATTAACCGCATAACAAAAACCTTCCTCTTAATTAACTTCATTAATGCATTAACCTTTTACGGCGGGCGTGCGGGATGTAGGCCCAACTCTGACTTTTTTAAAGTTTTTTTTTTTTGCCTTGTAAGTGATTGAAACTTTAAAAAAACGTCCGAGTTCGGCTGCCATCCCACACGGCTGCCGACCTCGGGCGGCATTACATCCCGCCGCTCATCTTTTTTTCTTCTTGTACTCTGTGCGGCCACCATGTTCTGAAAGTAGGTTCCACCGAGGCTGTGAGGAGAAGGAGCCATCAAAAAGTTTATAGGGGCTGTAGCCCCCATTGCATGGATAGGATGATGATTCCCTCCTTCCATGTTCTCACCCCTTCCCCATCCGCAGTTTTACAGTAAAATATAACACTGAATATTACCCCCCCCCCCCCCCACCCCACCTCAACCTTACCCTTCCCGGGGGTGCCTAAACCTAATTCCCCCCCCCCCCCCCCCCCCCTCCCCGCAGCACAGCCCAGCCCTATCCCTGCCCCTGTAGCCTAAACTTAACCTCCCCACACGGCGTAACCTTTCAGATGGGCTGGCACACGCGCATTCGGGATTCCGGCGCCAGTCTTGTGACCCTAGTTGGGATGATGGTGTCAGTGTTTCGAGTAGTGTGGGATTCCAGCGTTGGTATTTGGACTGCCGGGATCCCAAACCGCCGAGATCCTGACCGGATCCTGTAGTGAATACACCATAGTTCTGTGCAGTATTATGTAACATATGTGTGGCCGGAGAGACAAACCAGCCACACGTGTAATGGCGGCCGAGACACTGAAGGGGTTAATCCTCAGCTGCCAGTCACCATTTGGACAATAGGCGCTTGTCACTGTGAAACGTACTTACGGCGCTGGGCGTGGACTGTTTAAAAGTATGTTTAATGATGTGTTTTAACATGACATATGTAGTGCTCTGTGCACAAATATAGGATTGCATGTTTAAATGTATTTGTATTTGAGATGTGGTCACCTGTATTTTAAAGGGAAAAATGCACTTACTATATCTGTCTGAATTAGCATCTCCTATCCTCTGGAAATAGGAAGTGGCTTGCTAATGGCCTTGTCCTAGCAGAGAGGTATGAATGACAAAAACCCTTTTGATGTTGGACAATGCACGGCAGGTAGTAGCTGTGAGTGTCAGATTGGGTTGGGAACCTGTATTTATTTATGTAGCTGGTTTCATTGATATATGAATCCTGAATGGTAGATGCAGGAAAAAATAACATTTGTTTGGGAAATAAAATACAAACCGCATTTGGAGCTATGTGATAAATTTATCAATAGTGAATGTTAAACTGATAGCAAACGTCTGTGTGACAGGAAAGAGGAAATTGTTTTATTAATTTATTTGTATTTTGTAAGATATCCTGATTGGATAGAAAGGGCTCAGGGAGGACATGACCCCCTGTTGTACTGTGTGGAAAATTGACATAAAAACGAGGCATGCGAGCATCCAGAGTGTATTGTACCATCTTCATTCTGCTGTAAACATCTCGCTGTATTGCTGAAGTTCTTTTAAGAACTATTTGTTGGCATTAAAAGTTTAAAACATCATCTGCCTCAAGAAGATTGCTTCATCTTGTGACCTGCAGGCCTATGCAAAACATAGCCCCGTTCTCCGGCTGTCCAGGGAGCACCCCAACGTCTCCAAGTTCCGCCTTCCGCCAGCTATCGGTAGAGGACTAGTGGGGATTCGTCAATACCACACAGGTGTGGTAAGGCAGCGTGTCGGTTCATACAGAGCAGAACCGTGGTTCCAAACGCCACAGCAGGTTAGGAGTTTGGTGGTGGCAGTATACACCCACTCAAGGCGCAGTGGGTGGAGTCAGTAACAGGCAGTTACTGACGGTAAGCGGGAATCCCCTATGTGGCCAGGTCCCGTGTAACCTAAGCATCCCTTCTGTGTACTGGGGAAGGGACCGTCCGGTCACAGGAATTGGTGGCATAGCAGTGGGATAATCCCAGGCGGCTTTTCGGTCACCCGATTGGAGAAGCCGAGTTACTCAGGAGAGGAGTAACTGCAGCGCAGGAGAATGCACAAGATGGCGGACTTCAGCGGAATGTCCAAGGATAATTTGGAGATCGTGTGTCGGCAGAAGGGTGTGCAGATTCCTTCCAACGCATCCAAGAGCGTCATGAGGGCGGCGCTCATGAGCTTGGAGGAGTCCCGCCGGGGGAGGTGGAAAGCGCTGAGGGCGTCAGCAACGGAGAGGATGGCCCACCAGTGGACCTTCGTACGGAACAGGTAAGGCCCACAAGCCCTGCCCCCTCTATCAACAGCCATGTTTCCCAGCAATCCCTAGCAGGGCCAGGATCCCAACGTCCCAGGAGGGGCGGCACGGATACCCTAGCAGATCGGCTAGCGGAATTGGGGGAAAGGGCAACGGAGCAAGAACGCATGCTTGTCATTCGGATGTGGCATGCGGAGTGGGCATCACAAGCCGTGGTACCCCGGGAGCCGTTGACCACTGCTGTACATAGATCGGGACGCATTCAGTTTGCCAAGTTTGCAGACAGTGATGGGAACATTGATGGACATTTGCAAGTTTTTGAAAGGACTTGTAAACTACATGATTTACCTATGTCGGAGTGGGTGAGACACCTTGTGCCCACTCTGCATGGAGAGGCCTTGGAGGCCTATCGAGGAGTGGCCACGGAGGACTGTGGGAATTACGACGAAGTCGCGAAGGCCCTCCTCCAGTGATTCTTCATCACTCCAGAGTCTTACAGGAAGAAGTTCAGAGACTTGCCCAAGAACCCTAGCAGCACCCATGAGCAGTTCGCCACCCAGCTGCGGAATTACGTGGTGAAGTGGGTGAAGGATTCTGAAGCCACTACATAGGATGCACTGATCGACCTGATCTGCAGGTAGAAGTTCTACCGCAGGTGCGCCCCAGAAGTGAAGGAGTGGGTGCTAGACCGGGGGCCACCCAGCTTAAAGATGGCTGCCCAGTTAGCAGATAAGTATGTGGCAATTCGGCCACAGGGGCAGAAGTGCCCAGCCAGCAGCCAGCTCCAAAAGACTGTACCACCAGGGGGACACCCCTCTTCAGCTCATCGCCCCCCAAAGCAAGCATCCTCCAAACCGGGTGCTCTTGGCCAGCAACTGCACCGCAGTGTCTCTGCAAGTGATCAGAGATCATCGGTGCCAAGACTGGAGAAGAAGTGCTACGGCGGAGGGAAAATCGGACATCTGAGGATGAACTGTCCTGCATCCCAAGCACCCCAGACTCGTGCCCCAAATCCGAGTGCTGGAGCCCGGCTCGCTTGTTTGACGAGTGGAGATGAGCCTACAGAGACTGTTCCCCCTCCAGTCAGTCCGATGGAGTGTGGCGAGAGACAGGTGCACTCTGCGGAGAGAGTCACCTGCATGGCCAAACAGCCCCTACACAACATGTGGAGGCACCTGCAGCCAGTCCACGTGGGACCCCTGCAGGGGGAAGGCCTAAGAGACTCTGGGGCCTCAATCACTGTAGTGAGCCCTCACCTTATAGATCCTGCTGCAGTATTGCAGGGTCGCACTGCCAAGGTCACCCTGGCAGATGGAACGGAGAAAGCGGTTACCATGGCAAGAGTCTACCTGGACTGGGGAGCTGGACCATAGTTGCGAGAAGTTGCCGTCATGGATGGTCTCCCAACTGATGTGGTCCTAGGAAATGACCTGAGTGGTGGGATCGTCACCACGTTTGCTGGCGCCATTCCCCGGAGTCAAGTTCCACAACCACCGTTGACATCAGCTACTCCAGCATAGCCCAGCCCAGAGGAAAAGACTACAGCTGCTAGACAACTGCCAGCACAGCCAGCCACAGCATCAACCAGCCCAGAGGAAAAGATTACAGCGGCTAGATCGGCACATCGACCCCGCATGACTTTTGCCTCTGGTATGCCTATGTCCCCTAGCAACGCAGAGGATGTTGGTTCCAGCTCGTTTGATCCTGTGGGGGTGCCCAATGATGCTCCTGACCCAAGTGGTTTGCCAACTCCGGCGGTGAGTATGAGAAACCACACTGACCTTTCCGTGACTGACCCCTACCAGCCTGACCCTAGTAGTCCCCACCTAGATCCCCCTGTAGTGTGTCCCAATTTAGGAGAGATTGAGGGCCGCAGGCAGGAGTTTAGGGAGGCTCAACTCTCTGACCCATCCCTGAAAGGCATGAGGCGCCACTCTGGCAGCGGCCTTGAAAGGGTTGGGGCAGGAAGTTTGACCTGGCGGGAAGGGTTAGTTTACAGGGTAGCCAGGAAAGTGGGAATGGATAGACCAGATAGGGAACGTGTCCAACTGGTCCCCCCAGGGAACTTTCCTGTGCAACCGGTGTCGGTTGCCAGCGAAATCCCTTTGGACAGTAACCCGGAGACAGACCGTACCCTGAAGTGCCAGTCACAGAGCTTACCCTGGTCTGGAATGTCGGATGATGCCCAGACCAACTGTAAGGCTGGTGCCATGCGTTGGCAGCTGGGGCACTCCAGCGGTTGTGTTGTCTCTGGGCCTCTGCCCATAGGAGAACCTTTACAGCAAGTTGCTGTGGACATAGCAGGTCCCCTGCCTGCGCGCAGTAGATCGGGGAAGACACGCAACCTCCCTGTAGTAGATGCCACACAAGATTCTGAGGCTGGTGGTCTGGCCGCCATCACTGTGGCACAGGTAGCGTACGAGGAGGAAAGAGTAGGCCTAGGTGACAGGGTAGGTTTCCCGAGTCATAGGTCGACAGAGGAGGATTGGAGGGCAGGTCTGACAGTTCGGGCAGACAGTTGCCAGATAGGTATGACGGAGGAGCAGTGCCTGGGACACCATGTGTGAGGAGACAGGGGTAGGCCCAAACCAGAGGGGGTGGAGGCAACCAGAGGCTGTCCCCGACCCACATCACCCAGACAGGTACTGACCTTAGGACCTGTAAAGCCCTACGGACACGTTGTCATTGACTTTAGTCCTGTAGTGAACCCCTTGACAGAGATGGCTAGGAAGGGCATTCCCAAGTCAGTGGACTTTGCACCCGCTTGCGAGTTGGCATTCCAGTCATTGAAGGAGGCTCTGGTACCCGCTCCAGTGCTGATGGCGCACATTCTTGACCAGGACTGTGTTTTACGAACTACTGCGCCACTGCACGGACTGGGAGCAGTACCGAGCCAGAAAGAGCCATATGGGCGGGAGCACCCTGTGGCCTGTTTGAGCAGAATATTGCTATGGTGGGAGGTGGGGGATACCACAATTGGGACACCTTGGGTGGCACTTGTGTGTACACTGGACCAGTTTTTACTCTGCTTGTGTAACTGGCCCCCCACAGTGGTGACTTACCACCCAAGACTTGGACTTCATGTGGACTATTTGAACATTGTGTCCCCACAAGAATCGGGCCACCATAATATGGATGAACTGTCTAGGCCGGAGCCTACACCCCCTAGGTAGCGTCCCCTGCAACACAAGGGACTGCGGGACCAGGAGCCATATCGTTGGGACATGACTTGCTGGTTTTCCCGCTTGAATTGGGGGGGGGGGGGGAGTGTGGCCAGAGTGACTAACCAGCCACACGTGTAATGGCGGCCGCGGCACTGAAGGGGTTATCCTCAGCTGCCAGGCACCATTTGGACAATAGGCTCTTGGCGTCACTGTGAAATGTACTTACGGCGCTGGGCGCGGACTGTTTTAAAGTATGTTTAATGATGTGTTTTAATGTCATATGTAGTGCTCTGTGTACAGTTATAGGATTGCATTTTTAAATGTATTTATATTTAAGATGTGGTCACCTGTATTTTAAAGGGAAAAATGCACTTACTGGGGGAGATTCAATTCTTTTCACCCCTTTTCACACCCATTCTGTTTCTGCCCTCAGGGGCGTGGTATCATTATTTCAGCTTGCTACCTCCGGAGTATGGAGGCACCCAACCCTTTACACAGCTAAACCTGATCACTATGGGCGCAATTGCGCAATAACGGAGATCATTTTAGAAGGAAATTGGGCGTGATATGTCATTTGAATCTCACCCACTATATCTGTCTGAATTAGCATCTCCTATCCTCTGGGAATAGGAAGTGGCATGCTAATGGCCCTGTCCTAGCAGAGAGGTGTGAATGACAAAACCCTTTTGATGTTGGACAATGCACGGCAGGTAGTGGCTGTGAGTGTCAGATTGGGTTGGGAACCTGTATTTATTTATGTAGCTGGTTTCATTGATATATGAATCCTGAATGGTAGATGCAGGAAGGAATAACATTTGTTTGGGAAATAAAATACAAACCGTATTTGAAGCTATGTGATAAATTTATCAATAGTGAATGTTAAACTGATAACAAAGGTGTGTGTGACAGGAAAGAGGAAATTGTTTTATTAATTTATTTGTATTTTGTAAGATATCCTGATTGGATAGAAAGGGCTCAGGGAGGACATGACCCCCTGTTGTACTGTGTAAAAAAATTGACATAAAAGGGAGGCCTGCGAGCATCCAGAGTGTATTGTACCATCTTCATTCTGCTGTAAACATCTCGCTGTATTGCTGAAGTTCTTTTCAGAACTATTTATTGGCATTAAAACATCATCTGCCTCAAGAAGATTGCTTCATATTGTGACCTGCAGGCCTATGCAAAACATAGCCCCGTTCTCCGGCTGTCCAGGGAGCACCCCAACGTCTCCAAGTTACGCCTTCCGCCAGCTACCGGTAGAGGACTAGTAAGGATTCGTCAATACCACACAGGTGTGATAAGGCAGCGTGTCGGCTCATACAGAGCAGAACCGTGGTTCCAAACGCCACGGCAGGCTAGGAGTTTGGTGGTGGCAGCATAAACCCACTCAAGGCGCAGTGGGTGAAGTCAGTAACAGGCAGTTACTGACGGTAAGCGGGAATCCCCTATGTGGCCAGGTCCCGTGTGACCTAAGCATCCATTCTGTGTACTGGGGACGGGATCGTCCGGTCACAATATGTATAATCATTCAATTGCGGAATCTGTTCCCTAGAGGAAGGGGTGGGCCCCCAGGCAGTGGGGCCCACCAGGGGTTTCCCCGTACCCCTGTGGGCCAGTCTGACCCTGAATCAGGCCATATGTATGTGTGAGTAGAATGCTCTCTGTATCATACACTGGTTTTATTATATGTAGAGAGCGGATTACTGTACTGTACTGTAGGTGTGACTAGAATGTTCTCTGTATCGTACACTGGTTGTATTATATGTAAAGAGCGGATTACTGTACTGTACTGTAGGCGTAACTAGAATGTTCTCTGTATCATACACTGATTGTATTATATGTAGAGAGCGGATTACTGTACTGTACTGTAGGTGTGACTAGAATGTTCTCTGTATCGTACACTGGTTGTATTATATGTAGAGAGCAGATTACTGTACTGTACTGTAGGCGTAACTAGAATGTTCTCTGTATCATACAGTGATTGTATTATATGCAGACAGCGGATTACTGTACTGTAGGTGTGACTAGAATGCTCTCTGTATTGTACACTGGTTGTATTATATGTAGAGAGCGGATTACTGTACTGTACTGTAGGTGTGACTAGAATGTTCTCTGTATCGTACACTGGTTGTATTATATGTAGAGAGCGGATTACTGTACTATACTGTAGGTGTGACTAGAATGTTCTCTGTATCGTACACTGTTTGTATTATATGTAGAGAGCGGATTACTGTACTGTACTGTAGGCGTAACTAGAATGTTCTCTGTATCATACACTGATTGTATTATATGCAGACAGCAAATTACTGTACTGTACTGTGGGTGTGACTAGAATGCTATATGTATCGTACACTGGTTGTATTATATGCAGACAGCGGATTACTGTACTGTACTGTAGGTGTGACTAGAATGCTCTCTGTATCATGCACTGGTTGTATTATATGTAGAGAGCGGATTACTGTACTATACTGTACTGTAGGTGTGACTAGAATGCTCTCTGTATTGTACACTGGTTGTATTATATGCAGACAGCGGATTACTGTACTGTACTGTATGTGTGACTAGAATGCTCTCTGTATCATACACTGGTTGTATTATATGCAGAGAGCGTATTACTGTACTGTACTATACTGTAGGTGTGACTAGAATGCTCTCTGTATCGTACACTGGTTGTATTATATGCAGACAGCGGATTACTGTACTGTAGGTGTGACTAGAATGCTCTCTGTATTGTACACTGGTTGTATTATATGCAGACAACGGATTACTGTACTGTACTGCAGGTGTGACTAGAATGCTCTTTGTATCATACACTGAGTGTATTATATGCAGAGAGTGGATTACTGTACTGTAAGTGTGACTAGAATGCTCACTGTAGTGTACACTTGTATTATATGCAGAGAGCGGATTACTGTACTGTACGACTAGAATGCTCTCTGTATTGTACACTGGTTGTATTATATGCAGACAGCGGATTACTGTACTGTACTGTACTGTGTGACTAGAATGCTCTCTGTATCGTACACTGGTTTTATTTTATGTAGACAGCAGATTACTGTACTGTACTGTAGGTGTAACTAGAATGCTCTATGTATCATACACTGGTTGTATTATATGCAGATAGTGGATTACTGTACTGTACTGTAGGTGTGACTAGAATGATCTCTGTATCGTACACTGGTTGTATTATATGCAGACAGCGGAATACCGTACTGTACCGTACTGTACTGTAGGTGTGACTAGAATGTTCTTTGTATCGTACACTGGTTGTGTTATATGCAGACAGCGGATTACTGTACTGTACTGTAGGTGTGACTAGAATGTTCTTTGTATCGTACACTGGTTGTGTTATATGCAGACAGCGGATTACTGTACTGTACTGTAGGTGTGACTAGAATGCTCTGTGTATCGTACACAGGTTGTATTATATGCAGACAGCAGATTACTGTACTGTACTGTAGGTGTGACTAGAATGTTCTCCCTATCGTACACTGGTTGTGTTATATGCAGACAGTGGATTACTGTACTGTACTGTACTGTACTGTAGGTGTGACTAGAATGTTCTCTGTATCGTACACTGGTTGTATTATATGCAGACAGCGGATTACTGTACTGTACTGTAGGTGTGACTAGAAAGCTCTCTGTATCGTACACTGGTTGTATTATATGCAGACAGATTACTGTGCTGTACTGTAGGTGTGACTAGAATGCTCTCTGTATCGTACACTGGTTGTATTATATGCTGACAGCGGATTACTGTACTGTAGGTGTGACTAGAATGTTCTCTGTATCGTACAATGGTTGTATTATATGCAGACAGTGGATTACTGTACTGTACTGTAGGTGTGACTAGAATGGATACCTTTGATAAAGCTGCCCCTTGTGACAGTGACACGCGTCAGGAACTTCATTTGGACTCTAAAGAAAAGGACTTTTACTGCAATATCCAGACAATCGGACAGTGGACCTTATAGCCTGGGATTTACAATTCTGGTGTGCCATCCAGCTCACATCCACCTTCCAACTCCCTCAACTTTTGCGTCGGAGTTCGTGCCATCCGAACCTTCGCTAAGGGAATATTCCATCTCTAGGAGTGGTAATTATTGTGGAGAAATTCAATTTTACCCAAAAGGCTTAACATCTTCTAGGTCCACCTACCACTGGATAACACTGTCATTTGTCCTTAGATGTCCAAATATACCAGAGACTGGTTTCTATCAATTGGCTCCATTTTTTAATGTTCTAGATATAGATTTTATATTGAATAATTTTGAATAATTAATGAGTATTTAATGTCAAAATAAATCTTTTTATTTATCATTTACACCTGTCTGCTTATAACATTAACTCTACATATATTTTTTAAGCGCTGTGTATTGTTTATGTATAGTGACTAGAATGTTCTCTGTATCGTACACTGGTTGTATTATATGCAGACAGCGGATTACTGTACTGTACTGTAGGTGTGACTAGAATGCTCTGTGTATCGTACACTGGTTGTATTATATGCAGACAGCAGATTACTGTACTGTACTGTAGGTGTGACTAGAATGTTCTACGTATCGTACACTGGTTGTATTAAATGCAGACAGTGGATTACTGTACTGTACTGTACTGTAGGTGTGACTAGAATGTTCTCTGTATCGTACACTGGTTGTATTGTATGCAGACAGCGGATTACTGTACTGTACTGTACTGTAGGTGTGACTAGAATGCTCTCTGTATCGTACACTGGTTGTATTATATGCAGACAGTGGATTACTGTACTGTAGGTGTGACTAGAATGTTCTCTGTATCGTACACTGGTTGTATTATATGCAGACAGATTACTGTGCTGTACTGTAGGTGTGACTAGAATGCTTTCTGTATCGTACACTGGTTGTATTATATGCAGACAGTGGATTACTGTACTGTAGGTGTGACTAGAATGTTCTCTGTATCGTACACTGGTTGTATTATATGCAGACAGCGGATTACTGTACTGTACTGTAGGTGTGACTAGAAAGCTCTCTGTATCGTACACTGGTTGTATTATATGCAGACAGATTACTGTGCTGTACTGTAGGTGTGACTAGAATGCTCTCTGTATCGTACACTGGTTGTATTATATGCTGACAGCGGATTACTGTACTGTAGGTGTGACTAGAATGTTCTCTGTATCGTACAATGGTTGTATTATATGCAGACAGTGGATTACTGTACTGTACTGTAGGTGTGACTAGAATGGATACCTTTGATAAAGCTGCCCCTTGTGACAGTGACACGCGTCAGGAACTTCATTTGGACTCTAAAGAAAAGGACTTTTACTGCAATATCCAGACAATCGGACAGTGGACCTTATAGCCTGGGATTTACAATTCTCGTGTGCCATCCAGCTCACATCCACCTTCCAACTCCCTCAACTTTTGCGTCGGAGTTCGTGCCATCCGAACCTTCGCTAAGGGAATATTCCATCTCTAGGAGTGGTAATTATTGTGGAGAAATTCAATTTTACCCAAAAGGCTTAACATCTTCTAGGTCCACCTACCACTGGATAACACTGTCATTTGTCCTTAGATGTCCAAATATACCAGAGACTGGTTTCTATCAATTGGCTCCATTTTTTAATGTTCTAGATATAGATTTTATATTGAATAATTTTGAATAATTAATGAGTATTTAATGTCAAAATAAATCTTTTTATTTATCATTTACACCTGTCTGCTTATAACATTAACTCTACATATATTTTTTAAGCGCTGTGTATTGTTTATGTATAGTGACTAGAATGTTCTCTGTATCGTACACTGGTTGTATTATATGCAGACAGCGGATTACTGTACTGTACTGTAGGTGTGACTAGAATGCTCTGTGTATCGTACACTGGTTGTATTATATGCAGACAGCAGATTACTGTACTGTACTGTAGGTGTGACTAGAATGTTCTACGTATCGTACACTGGTTGTATTAAATGCAGACAGTGGATTACTGTACTGTACTGTACTGTAGGTGTGACTAGAATGTTCTCTGTATCGTACACTGGTTGTATTGTATGCAGACAGCGGATTACTGTACTGTACTGTACTGTAGGTGTGACTAGAATGCTCTCTGTATCGTACACTGGTTGTATTATATGCAGACAGTGGATTACTGTACTGTAGGTGTGACTAGAATGTTCTCTGTATCGTACACTGGTTGTATTATATGCAGACAGATTACTGTGCTGTACTGTAGGTGTGACTAGAATGCTTTCTGTATCGTACACTGGTTGTATTATATGCAGACAGTGGATTACTGTACTGTAGGTGTGACTAGAATGTTCTCTGTATCGTACACTGGTTGTATTATATGCAGACAGTGGATTACTGTACTGTACTGTAGGTGTGACTAGAATGTTCTCTGTATCGTACACTGGTTGTATTATATGCAGACAGCGGATTACTGTACTGTAGGTGTGACTAGAATGTTTTCTGTATCGTACACTGGTTGTATTATATGCAGACAGCGGATTACTGTACTGTACGTGTGACTAGAATGCTCTATGTATCGTACACTGGTGACTGCAATGCTCTCTGTATCGTACACTGGTGACTGGAATGCTCTCTGTATCGTACACTGGTGACTGGAATGCTCTCTGTATCGTACACTGGTGACTGGAATGTTCTCTGTATCGTACACTGGTTGTATTATATGCAGACAGCGGATTACTGTACTGTACTGTACTGTAGGTGTGACTAGAATGCACTCTGTATTGTACACTGGTTGTATTATATGCAGACAGATTACTGTACTGTACTGTAGGTGTGACTAGAATGCTCTCTGTATCGTACACTGGTTGTATTATATGCAGACAGCGGATTACTGTACTGTAGGTGTGACTAAAATGTTCTCTGTATCGTACACTGGTTGTATTATATGCAGACAGTGGATTACTGTACTGTACTGTAGGTGTGACTAGAATGTTCTCTGTATCGTACACTGGTTGTATTATATGCAAACAGCGGATTACTGTACTGTAGGTGTGACTAGAATGTTTTCTGTATCGCACACTGGTTGTATTATATGCAGATAGCGGATTACTGTACTGTACTGTAGGTGTGACTAGAATGCTCTCTGTATCGTACACTGGTTGTATTATCTGCAGACAGATTACTGTGCTGTACTGTAAGTGTGACTAGAATGCTCTCTGTATCGTACACTGGTTGTATTATATGCAGACAGCGGATTACTGTACTGTAGGTGTGACTAGAATGTTCTCTGTATCGTACACTGGTTGTATTATATGCAGACAGTGGATTACTGTACTGTACTGTAGGTGTGACTAGAATGTTCTCTGTATCGTACACTGGTTGTGTTATATGCAGACAGCGGATTACTGTACTGTACTGTAGGTGTGACTAGAATGCTCTGTGTATCGTACACTGGTTGTATTATATGCAGACAGCGGATTACTGTAATGTAGGTGTGACTAGAATGTTATCTGTATCGTACACTGGTTGTATTATATGCAGACAGTGGATTACTGTACTGTACTGTAGGTGTGACTAGAATGTTCTCTGTATCGTACACTGGTTGTATTATATGCAAACAGGGGATTACTGTACTGTAGGTGTGACTAGAATGTTTTCTGTATCGTACACTGGTTGTATTATATGCAGACAGCGGATTACTGTACTGTACTGTACTGTAGGTGTGACTAGAATGCTCTCTGTATCGTACACTGGTTGTATTATCTGCAGACAGATTACTGTGCTGTACTGTAGGTGTGACTAGAATGCTCTCTGTATCGTACACTGGTTGTATTATATGCAGACAGCGGATTACTGTACTGTAGGTGTGACTAGAATGTTCTCTGTATCGTACACTGGTTGTATTATATGCAGACAGTGGATTACTGTACTGTACTGTAGGTGTGACTAGAATGCTCTCTGTATCGTACACTGGTTGTATTATATGCAGACAGCTGATTACTGTACTGTAGGTGTGACTAAAATGTTCTCTGTATCGTACACTGGTTGTATTATATGCAGACAGTGGATTACTGTACTGTACTGTAGGTGTGACTAGAATGTTCTCTGTATCGTACACTGGTTGTATTATATGCAAACAGCGGATTACTGTACTGTAGGTGTGACTAGAATGTTTTCTGTATCGTACACTGGTTGTATTATATGCAGATAGCGGATCACTGTACTGTACTGTAGGTGTGACTAGAATGCTCTCTGTATCGTACACTGGTTGTATTATCTGCAGACAGATTACTGTGCTGTACTGTAAGTGTGACTAGAATGCTCTCTGTATCGTACACTGGTTGTATTATATGCAGACAGCGGATTACTGTACTGTAGGTGTGACTAGAATGTTCTCTGTATCGTACACTGGTTGTATTATATGCAGACAGTGGATTACTGTACTGTACTGTAGGTGTGACTAGAATGTTCTCTGTATCGTACACTGGTTGTATTATATGCAAACAGGGGATTACTGTACTGTAGGTGTGACTAGAATGTTTTCTGTATCGTACACTGGTTGTATTATATGCAGACAGCGGATTACTGTACTGTACTGTACTGTAGGTGTGACTAGAATGCTCTCTGTATCGTACACTGGTTGTATTATCTGCAGACAGATTACTGTGCTGTACTGTAGGTGTGACTAGAATGCTCTCTGTATCGTACACTGGTTGTATTATATGCAGACAGCGGATTACTGTACTGTAGGTGTGACTAGAATGTTCTCTGTATCGTACACTGGTTGTATTATATGCAGACAGTGGATTACTGTACTGTACTGTAGGTGTGACTAGAATGTTCTCTGTATCGTACACTGTTTGTATTATATGCAGACAGCGGATTACTGTACTGTAGGTGTGACTAGAATGTTTTCTGTATCGTACACTGGTTGTATTATATGCAGACAGCGGATTACTGTACTGTACTGTAGGTGTTACTAGAATGCTCTCTGTATCGTACACTGGTGACTGCAATGCTCTCTGTATCGTACACTGGTGACTGGAATGTTCTCTGTATCGTACACTGGTTGTATTATATGCAGACAACGGATTACTGTACTGTAGGTGTGACTAGAATGCTCTCTGTATCGTACACTGGTGACTGCAATGCTCTGTGTATCGTACACTGGTGACTAGAATGCTATCTGTATCCTACACTGGGTGTATTATATGCACACAGTGGATTACTGTACTGTTCCTGGACATGGAGAATGGAGTTTGCATGGCATTGGGAAGTGGTTACTGTATCGTGCTGGTGACAGGAGAGCTGATGTGAGTGTGACGGCCACTGAAGTGTTACAGGTAACTGTATCTGTTCTGAGTGACAGACGGTAATGAGATCCGCACAGCCATCATCCTCTGTCTAAACAATTGTTGTGGTTCTGGGGAATTGACTCTGATCTGTTGCTAGGAGCTGTCCAGTGGGCAATAAACTGCCTCATTGTCTGTCTGCTAACAACCCCTGTATTACATGAAGTTACAATGTATCAGCCTATACTTATGGCGAGACAATAGGGGCGACCTGTCTATCTAGATCAGCCATGTAACTCCAAGACACGTGACCCCCCCCCCTTCCTTCCCATAGCCCAGCTGCAAGACGCACTGCTACTGCATTTCCCACTTATTTTCCAGTTGCATGCATCCGAAATTAATAGAAAACAATTAAAAAATTGAAAAAAAAGTTATTATAAATAACAATTCTGAGGCTGCTGCCCGTACATGTGAGTAATAATTGTTATACTGACGCAAACCCGTCATCTGAGCACAAAAGCGGCAACTTCTGATTCCTGTGCTGGCTATCCGGCTCCTACAGGGAAGACAGGAGCGCTTCCTATTTACTATGCAGCATGTGTGTCTGCGGCGTTCCACTTTATAAGGCGGATCTGCATCCCCTGGCTGAGACACTAATGCCTGGAAGAGCGCTGGATTTGTTATGGATGTTAGAACTGGATACAATGGGGGTCATTCTGACCTGATCGCTCGCTACAGTTTATCGCAGCGCAGTGATCAGGTCAGAACTGCACATGTGCCGACGCCCAGTGCGCTGGCGCATGGCTGACAGCCGACGGCTGTTGTTGTCTAGCAATCGCCTCTGCCTGATTGACAGGCAGAGGTGGTTGCTGGGTGGAAGGGGGCGGCACGGCGGCGTTTGGCCGCCGTTTTGTGGTCGCGGTCCGGTCAACGCAGGCATGGCCGAACTGTGCGGGGGGCGGGCCATAGCAGCTGCGTGTCATCACACACAGCCGCTGTGACCCAGGGCAGTGACGAGTAACTGTGCCGCTGTGCAATGCTTTTGTACTTGTGCGGGGGGGGGGCGATCTGACATGCGGGGCGTACTAGTCCTGTGCTGGGCGTCCCTCCCGCATGTTAGTGTAAGTAATCATAGCTGTGCTAAATTTTGCAGGGCTAAGATCAGGTCGGAATGACCCCCAGGGTCCGGTGAGGGTCCTCCAGGTAGAACAGACTTTTTCCCGGGCACTGGAGAATTCCCAGAAAGAATAAGGAAAGGTTTTGATAATAGAGGGCAAATGCAAAACCTGACACATCCAGAAACACTGGGCGCTGCGGCTATATGGAGAAGACGCACAACTCATGGCTGTCTCTGTGACTTTTGCTGCAGCTGCAACTTTATGGGAACGCCACTACAAAGTCCCTCCCTGGCATACATCCGTGCGTCCCAGGTGGAAAGAACAGAGGGCCAAATTCAGACCTGATCGTTCCTCGGTGAATTTGCAGAAGTTTGAGATCAGGAAGTCGCCGCCGAGACGGAGTGAAAAACCGCCCCGTGCAAGTCTGGTACGCTATGCAAAAAGTTTTGCAAACACCGACCAGCTGCAAATCCGTTCACAACTCGCTCACCATCTAATGATTTTTCCAGTGTGTGCAGCCCAGAACTTACTCCTACAGTGCGATGAGAACAGGATGATCGGGGTTGGGTCTGACATCACACACCCGCCCTGATAACGCTTGGGCACGCCTGCGTTATTCCTGACAATCCTAGAAAATGGGCAGTTACCACCCCCAAACGTCGGCTTCCTGTCAATCAACCTGCGTACGCCTAGCGATCAAAAAAGACAAAGGATTTTTTTGCAGTTTGGCCTCACGCCCGGGCATTGCGGTCTCTACGCATGCGCAGTCGTTTGATAATCAGCCGCCTTGCAATTTTTCACGACAGCGATCAGGTCTGAATTAGGCCCTAAGGTGCCACCGTCAGCGCCCACAGATGCTGTAATATCACCCTGTGCTGCGAGGCTTGATAATCTGCCCCAAAATGGCCTCCTACGTGAGCGGATGCGCACTACTGTATGCAACTGCTTTTAGCAACACGTCTGCGATGAGGACGCAACATCTCCTCGCAGGTTTAGATACTCCCGTTACCTCCGAGTCACCGTCCAGGAACGCCCCTTACACGTCTGCTACTCTGCGTCTACATTTGTATTGTGACTCTGTATGGTCAATATTGTAACGCATTCGTCGTGCAACACCGTTACTTACACGGCGGAAAAACCTTGCTTCACTGCGTCCAACATTGCCACTGCGCCCGACATCGCCACTCCGCCCAACATCGCCACTGCGTCCAACATCGCCACTGCGTCCGACATCGCCACTGCATCCAACATCGCCACTGCGTCCAACATCGTGACTGCGTCTGACATCGCCACTGCATCCAACATCACCACTGCGTCCAACATCGCCACTGCGTCCAACATCACCACTGCGTCCAACATCGTCACTGCATCCAACATCGTCACTGCGTCCAACATCGTCACTGCGTCCAACATCATCACTGCGTCCAACATCATCACTGCGTCCAACATCACTGTGTCCAACATCATTACTGCGTCCAACATCACTGTGTCCAACATCGCCACTCCGCCCAACATCGCCACTGCGTCCAACATCGCCACTGCGTCCGACATCGCCACTGCATCCAACATCGCCACTGCGTCCAACATCGTGACTGCGTCTGACATCGCCACTGCATCCAACATCACCACTGCGTCCAACATCGCCACTGCGTCCAACATCGCCACTGAGACCAACATCATCACTGCGTCCAACATCGCCACTGCGTCCAACATCGCCACTGCGTCCAACATCGCCACTGCGTCCAACATCTCCACTGCGTTCAACATCGTCACTGCGTCCAACATCGCCACTGCGTCCAACATCGCCACTGCGTCCAACATCGTCACTGTGTCCAACATCGTCACTGTGTCCAACATCGTCACGGTGTTCAACATCGCCACTGCGTCCAACATCGCCACTGCGTCCAACATCGTCACTGCGTCCAACATCTCCACTGCGTTCAACATCGTCACTGCGTCCAACATCTCCACTGCATCCAACATCGCCACTGCGTCCAACATCGTCACTGTGTCCAACATCACCACTGCGTCCAACATCGCCACTGCATCCAACATCGTCACTGTGTCCAACATCGTCACTGTGTCCAACATCACCACTGCGTCCAACATCGCCACTGAGTCCAACATCATCACTGCGTCCAACATCGCCACTGCGTCCAACATCGCCACTGCATCCAAAATCATCACTGCGTCCAACATCACCACTGCATCCAACATCGTCACTGTGTCCAACATCGTCACTGCGTCCAACATCACCACTGCATCCAACATCGTCACTGCGTCCAACATCACCACTGCATCCAACATCGTCACTGCGTCCAACATCGCCACTGCGTCCAACATCGCCACTGAGTCCAACATCATCACTGCACCCAACATCGAGACTGCGTCCAACATCGCCACTGTGTCCAACATCGCCACTGCGTCCAACATTACCACTGCGTCCAACATCGTCACTTCGTTTAACTCAGGTTCAGGCCCATAGACAAATACTGGTGTAATGTAATATGGTGGTCATTCCGAGTTGTTCGCTCGCTAGCAGTTTTTAGCAGCCGTGCAAACGCTATGCCGCCTCCCACTGGGAGTGTATTTTAGCTTAGCAGAAGTGTGAATGAAAGGATCGCAGAGCGGCGGCAAAGTTTTTTGGTGCAGTTTCAGAGTAGCTCAATACCTACTCAGCGCTTGCGATCACTTCAGACTGTTCAGTTCATGTTTTGACGTCACAAACACGCCCTGCGTTCGCCCAGCCACACCTCCGTTTCCCCAGCCACGCCTGCGTTTTTAACTGGCACGCCTGCGTTTTCCACACACTCCCTGAAAACGGTCAGTTGACACCCAGAAACGCCCACTTCCTGTCAATCACTCTGCGGCCAGCAGTGCGACTGAAATGCATCGCTAGACCCTGTATGAAACTACATTGTTCGTTGCAATAGTACGTCGCACGTGCGCATTGTGCCGCATACGCATGCGCAGAACTGCCATTTTTTGCCTGATCACTGCGCAGCGACTGAATGCAGCTAGCGATCAACTCGGAATGACCACCTGTGTCTGCTGCGCGTGAATCAGGCCCAGGATTGTTGTTGCTCTCAGTGCAGAACAATTGCTAATATAACTGTAATTCCTCAGCATAATGTCTCATCTTTCTGATGTCTGTAAGACAATTCTGAGTCCTGCGGGAGAAAAGTGTTATATAAATAAATGACTATTGTCGTTATTAGGGCAGCAATAGGTACATAGATGACGGTGGGGTCTAAGTCTCCGGGGGCTTTTATAGACGTGTGCCCCGTATGTTGGTCAGGGAAAGTGTGGGTTCTGCAGAATTGTGTGAGCACATGTCTCTGCTGGTGATGGATCTGCGCCCCCCCCCCTAGTGACTGCGGCAGGTCACACCGTTCTAATGAGCCTGGTCCCATGTGGAGCTGCCAGTGCCCTGACATGTGAAGAGTGCGTCTCCACGTTACATATGAAGCTGTGTCTGGCGTCTCCTGCTGGGAATTATATCAGCTCAGAGAACAATCCCAGAACTACCCCAGGCACTCACTGCCCCTGACGCTCACAGCCTGCCCGGACTGGAGACGGCGGAGGTAAGAGTATGACCGGGGGCTTCACACCCAGGGAAGGAGCAGTGGATGGAAGGGAACCGGTTCTGGGCCTATGTGCTGGCCGCATGATTCCGGGTCACAGCTGTTGTGTTAGTTGGGTGCATTCTGCAGTAACTTTGCCTCTTGGAATGATTTAATCACATTTTTATTGTGTTCATTCATTAATTTTTCAAAGCTCTGTAGCAGGGAAAAGGAAATAAGTGTAACAGGTTGGGGCATATGTGTCTGAGTCATGGAAGCTTCAGCAGCACACTATGTACAGAAGAACAATAGTAGAGGGGCACAAACATCACAGGGCTGCAGACAGGTAAGGCACCAGGACGGCATATTGTACCCAGGCACCTGACCTGTACTATCCCTGGGCTGGGACGTGCCAGGAGCCGGTGTGATTCCAGCAACGACTACTCCCCTACAGGTCTGACCTCGGCCGCTGGTCCCGTCTCTTGGGAGGTAACCAGCCTGTGGTCACTAGTTCTACAACTGATGGTGACCCAAAAAAGGGCCTTTCCACCTCCAGACACCCTTATTGGTATGTACATGCCCTCCTGCCTTCTCTGCTTTGTAGCCATGTGTATATAGCATCTGCCATGTGTTTCTTGTTGCTGTCCTCTAGTAGGACACAGAGCTGTTATACATACACCACTATAGCCAATGCAGGAAGTGCAGCAACACTCTGCAGTAATTAGAATAAGCAATGCTGTATATTAGGCTGGGAATCTCTGCTTTGTAGCCATGTGTATATAGCATCTGCCATGTGTTTCTTGTTGCTGTCCTCTGGTAGGACACAAAGCTGTTATACAGACACCACTATAACCAATGCAGGGAGTGCAGCAACACTCTACAGTAATAAGAATAAGCAATGCTGTATATTAGGCTGGGAATCTCTGCTTTGTAGTCATGTGTATACAGCATCTGCCATGTGTTTCTTGTTGCTGTGCTCTGGTAGGACACAGAGCTGTTATACAGACACCACTATAGCCAATGCAGGGAGTGCAGCAACACTCTACAGTAATAAGAATAAGCAATGCTGTATATTAGGCTGGGAATCTCTGCTTTGTAGTCATGTGTATATAGCATCTGCCATGTGTTTCTTGTTGCTGTCCTCTGGTAGGACACAGAGCTGTTATACAGACACCACTATAGCCAATGCAGGGAGTGCAGCAACACTCTGCAGTAATAAGAATAAGCAATGCTGTATTTTAGGCTGGGAATCTCTGCTTTGTGGCCATGTGTATATAGCATCTGCCATGTGTTTCTTGTTGCAGTCCTCTGTTAGGACACACAGCTATTATACAGACACCACTATAGCCAATGCAGGGAGTGCAGCAACACTCTGCAGTAATAAGAATAAGCAATGCTGTATATTAGCTGGGAATCTCTGCTTTGTAGCCATGTGTATATAGCATCTGCCATGTGTTTCTTGGTGCTGTCCTCTGGTAGGACACAGAGCTGTTATACAGACACCACTATAGCCAATGCAGGGAGTGCAGCAACACTCTGCAGTAATAAGAATAAGCAATGCTGTATATTAGGCTGGGAATCTCTGCTTTGTAGCCATGTGTATATAGCATCTTCCATGTGTTTCTTGTTGCTGTCCTCTGGTAGGACACAAAGCTGTTATACATACACCACTATAGCCAGGGGCGGATCCAGAAGAAAATGATAGGGGGGGCACCATGGAAGGGGCAAGTACATTTGCGTGCGGCTTCAGTGCATGTGAGGTGGCGCTTCTTATACAATGCCCATAGTTGTAGCGCTCATTATGCAATGTCCACTGTACTGGTAGTGCCCCTTATATAGACCCCATAGTAGTGGTGCCCCTTTTGCAATGCCCGTATTGCCCCCAGTAGTAATGTTGCCTGTAGTAATGCCCCCAGTCATTATGCCCCCAGTGGTAATTCCCCTGCAGTTATGACCCCAGTAGTTTAACCCCCCCCCCCCTTTAGTTTAGCCTCCCAGTGGTAATGCCCCCAGTAGTTTAGCCACCAGTAGTAATGCCCCCCTGTAGTTTGCCCCATTGTAGTTTAGCCCCTGTAGTTATGCCCCCTTGTAGCTTAGCCTTCAGTAGTAATGCCCCCAGTAGTTTGGCCCCTGTAGTTAAGCCCCCAGTAGTTTGGCCGCCCTGTAGTTTAGCTCCCAAGTAGTAATGCCCCTGTAGTTAAGCCGCCAGTAGTAATGCCCCTGTAGTTACGCCGCCAGTAGTTAGCACCTTTGTAGTTGGCCCCCAGTAATAGTCCCCCAGTAGTTTGCCCCCAGTAGATGCCACCCAGTAATAATATCCCCCAGTAGTTTGCCCCAGTAGATGCCCCCCAGTAATAATGTCCCCCAGCAGTTTGCCCCCAGTAGATGCCCCCCAGTAATAATGTCCCCCAGCAGTTTGCCCCCCAGTAATAATGTCCCCCAGCAGTTTGCCCCCAGTAGATGCCCCCCAGTAATAATGTCCTCCAGTAGTTTGCCCCCAGTAGTAATGCCCCCTAGGAGTTTGCCCCCAATAGATGACCCCCAGTGGATGCCCCCCAGTAATAATGCCCCCAGTAGATGGCCCCCAGTAAAAATGTCCCCCAGTAGCTGCCCCCAATAGATGACCCCCCAGTAGTAATGCCCCCAGTAGATGCCCCCCCAGTAATAATGCCCCCAGTAGCTGCCCCCAATAGATGACCCCCCAGTAATAATGCCCCCTACGAGTTTGCCCCAATAGATGACCCCCCTGTAGTAATACCCCCAGTAAAAATGTCCCCCAGTAGCTGCCCCCAATAGATGACCCCTGTGTAGTGATGCCCCCCAGTTATAATGCCCCCAGTAGTTTGCCCCCCCCCAGTAGTAATGCCCCTTGTTGATGCCCCCCCAGTAGTAATGTCCCCCATAGTTTGCCCCCAGTAGATGCCCCCGCTGCATTAAGGAAGAAAAAAACATACTTACCGAGCCCCGTTCCCGCTTCCAGGCCGCTGCAGTCCTCCTCCTCCCTGGGCGTCCGCTCCTCAGTCAGCACTATGAGAGAGACGTCATGACTGACGCCTCTCCCATAGCGCACGGCGCACAGTGACAGCGCCGGAAGCCGGAGCTCAGTACTGAGCTCCTGCCTCCAGCTGCCGCTATGCAGGGAGACGGGTGCCCGCTGGTAACACAATCTCAGCGGGCGCCCGTCATCTCCCTGTGTGGTGCCGGCGCCGGGTGGGGGTGACGGGGGACAGAAGGCCGCAAATGACAGGGGGGCACGGGCCCGAGTGCCCCCCCCCCCCTGGATCCGCCACTGACTATAGCCAATGCAGGGAGTGCAGCAACACTCTGCAGTAATAAGAATAAGCAATGCTGTATATTAGGCTGGGAATCTCTGCTTTGTAGCCATGTGTATATAACATCTGCCATGTGTTTCTTGTTGCTGTCCTCTGGTAGGACACAGAGCTGTTATACAGACACCACTATAGCCAATGCTGGGAGTGTAGCAACACTCTGCAGTAATAAGAATAAGCAATGCTGTATATTAGGCTGGGAATCTTTGCTTTGTAGCCATGTGTATATAGCATCTGCCATGTGTTTCTTGGTGCTGTCCTCTAGTAGGACACAAAGCTGTTATACAGACACCACTATAGCCAATACAGAGGGTGCAGCAACACTCTGCAGTAATAAGAATAAGAATAAGCAATGCTGTATATTAGCTGTGAATCTCTGCTTTGTGGCCATGTGTATATATCATCTGCCATGTGTTTCTTGTTGCTGTCCTCTGGTAGGACACAAAGCTGTTATACAGACACCACTATAACCAATGCAGGGAGTGCAGCAACACCTGCAGTAATAAGAATAAGCAATGCTGTATATTAGGCTGGGAATCTCTGCTTTGTAGCCATGTGTATATAGCATTTGCCATGTGCTTCTTGTTGCTGTCCTCTGGTAGGACACAGAGCTGTTATACAGACACCACTATAGCCAATGCAGGGAGTGCAGCAACACTCTACAGTAATAAGAATGAGCAATACTGTATATTAGGCTGGGAATCTCTGCTTTGTAGCCATGTGTATATAACATCTGCCATGTGTTTTTTGGTGCAGTCCTCTGGTAGGACACAGAGCTGTTATACAGACACCACTATAGCCAATGCAGGGAGTGCAGCAACACTCTACAGTAATAAGAATAAGTAATGCTGTATATTAGGCTGGGAATCTCTGCTTTGTAGTCATGTGTATATAGCATCTGCCATGTGTTTCTTGGTGCTGTCCTCTGGTAGGACACAAAGCTGTTATACATACACCACTATAGCCAATACAGAGGGTGCAGCAACACTCTGCAGTAATAAGAATAAGCAATGCTGTATATTAGGCTGGGAATCTCTGCTTTGTAGTCATGTGTATATAGCATCTGCCATGTGTTTCTTGTTGCTGTCCTCTGGTAGGACACAAAGCTGTTATACAGACACCACTATAGCCAATGCAGGGAGTGCAGCAACACTCTACAGTTATAAGAATAAGCAATGCTGTATTTTAGGCTGGGAATCTCTGCTTTGTAGTCATGTGTATATAGCATCTGCCATGTGTTTCTTGTTGCTGTCCTCTGGTAGGACACAAAGCTGTTATACAGACACCACTATAGCCAATGCAGGGAGTGCAGCAACACTCTACAGTAATAAGAATAAGCAATGCTGTATATTAGGCTGGGAATCTCTGCTTTGTAGTCATGTGTATATAGCATCTGCCATGTGTTTCTTGTTGCTGTCCTCTGGTAGGACACACAGCTGTTATACAGACACCACTATAGCCAATGCAGGGAGTGCAGCAACACTCTACAGTAATAAGAATAAGCAATGCTGTATATTAGGCTGGGAATCTCTGCTTTGTAGTCATGTGTATATAGCATCTGCCATGTGTTTCTTGTTGCTGTCCTCTGGTAGGACACAAAGCTGTTATACAGACACCACTATAGCCAATGCAGGGAGTGCAGCAACACTCTACAGTAATAAGAATAAGCAATGCTGTATATTAGGCTGGGAATCTCTGCTTTGTAGTCATGTGTATATATCATCTGCCATGTGTTTCTTGTTGCTGTCCTCTGGTAGGACACAAAGCTGTTATACAGACACCACTATAGCCAATGCTGGGAGTGTAGCAACACTCTACAGCAGAGATTTTCAACCTTTTACAACTCGCGGCACACTGAACAAGATTTAAATATTGCCAAGGCACACTCAAATATAATGGTGATGCATGGTGCAGTTGCGTGTCCTAGGATGTCATGTCGCAGCTTCTCCATAGGTAATGCCTAAGCCACATCTGAGAAAGCCAGAAGAGCCCAACACTGCCCGGGCCCATAAATAGAACTGGCTCTGCAACCACTAAACCCACCAGTATTGATCGTTCCAGGGCCTCAGTAGCGGCAAAACACTGACGGGCCTGGCTGTGCTTCTATGGCGGCACACCTGGAGACTGCTCAGGGCACAACAGTGTGCCACGGCACAGTGGTTGAAAAACACTGCTCTACAGTAATAAGAATAAGCAATGCTGTATATTAGGCTGGGAATCTCTGCTTTGTAGCCATGTGTATATAGCATCTGCCATGTGTTTCTTGTTGCTGTCCTCTGGTAGGACACAGAGCTGTTATACAGACACCAATATAGCCAATACAGAGGGTGCAGCAACACTCTGCAGTAATAAGAATAAGCAATGCTGTATATTAGCTGGGAATCTCTGCTTTGTAGCCATGTGTATATATCATCTGCCATGTGTTTCTTGTTGCTGTCCTCTGGTAGGACACAAAGCTGTTATACAGACACCACTATAGCCAATGCAGGGAGTGCAGCAACACTCTACAGTAATAAGAATAAGCAATGCTGTATATTAGGCTGGGAATCTCTGCTTTGTAGTCATGTGTATATAGCATCTGCCATGTGTTTCTTGTTGCTGTCCTCTGGTAGGACACAGAGCTGTTATACAGACACCACTATAGCCAATGCAGGGAGTGCAGCAACACTCTACAGTAATAAGAATAAGCAATGCTGTATATTAGGCTGGGAATCTCTGCTTTGTAGCCATGTGTATATAACATCTGCCATGTGTTTCTTGGTGCTGTCCTCTGGTAGGACACAGAGCTGTTATACAGACACCACTTATAGCCAATGCTGGGAGTGCAGCAACACTCTGCAGTAATAAGAATAAGCAATGCTGTATATTAGGCTGGGAATCTCTGCTTTGTAGCCATGTGTATATAGCATCTGCCATGTGTTTCTTGTTGCTGTCCTCTGGTAGGACACAGAGCTGTTATACAGACACCACTATAGCCAATGTTGGGAGTGTAGCAACACTCTGCAGTAATAAGAATAAGCAATGCTGTATATTAGGCTGGGAATCTTTGCTTTGTAGCCATGTGTATATAGCATCTGCCATGTGTTTCTTGGTGCTGTCCTCTAGTAGGACACAAAGCTGTTATACAGACACCACTATAGCCAATACAGAGGGTGCAGCAACACTCTGCAGTAATAAGAATAAGAATAAGCAATGCTGTATATTAGCTGTGAATCTCTGCTTTGTGGCCATGTGTATATATCATCTGCCATGTGTTTCTTGTTGCTGTCCTCTGGTAGGACACAAAGCTGTTATACAGACACCACTATAACCAATGCAGGGAGTGCAGCAACACCTGCAGTAATAAGAATAAGCAATGCTGTATATTAGGCTGGGAATCTCTGCTTTGTAGCCATGTGTATATAGCATTTGCCATGTGCTTCTTGTTGCTGTCCTCTGGTAGGACACAGAGCTGTTATACAGACACCACTATAGCCAATGCAGGGAGTGCAGCAACACTCTACAGTAATAAGAATAAGTAATGCTGTATATTAGGCTGGGAATCTCTGCTTTGTAGTCATGTGTATATAGCATCTGCCATGTGTTTCTTGTTGCTGTCCTCTGGTAGGACACAAAGCTGTTATACAGACACCACTATAGCCAATGCAGAGGGTGCAGCAACACTCTACAGTAATAAGAATAAGCAATGCTGTATTTTAGGCTGGGAATCTCTGATTTGTAGTCATGTGTATATAGCATCTGCCATGTGTTTCTTGTTGCTGTCCTCTGGTAGGACACAAAGCTGTTATACAGACACCACTATAGCCAATGCAGAGGGTGCAGCAACACTCTACAGTAATAAGAATAAGCAATGCTGTATTTTAGGCTGGGAATCTCTGCTTTGTAGTCATGTGTATATAGCATCTGCCATGTGTTTCTTGTTGCTGTCCTCTGGTAGGACACAAAGCTGTTATACAGACACCACTATAGCCAATGCAGGGAGTGCAGCAACACTCTACAGTAATAAGAATAAGCAATGCTGTATATTAGGCTGGGAATCTCTGCTTTGTAGTCATGTGTATATAGCATCTGCCATGTGTTTCTTGTTGCTGTCCTCTGGTAGGACACAAAGCTGTTATACAGACACCACTATAGCCAATGCAGAGAGTGCAGCAACACTCTACAGTAATAAGAATAAGCAATGCTGTATTTTAGGCTGGGAATCTCTGCTTTGTAGTCATGTGTATATAGCATCTGCCATGTGTTTCTTGTTGCTGTCCTCTGGTAGGACACAAAGCTGTTATACAGACACCACTATAGCCAATGCAGGGAGTGCAGCAACACTCTACAGTAATAAGAATGAGCAATGCTGTATATTAGGCTGGGAATCTCTGCTTTGTAGTCACGTGTATATAACATCTGCCATGTGTTTCTTGGTGCTGTCCTCTGGTAGGACACAAAGCTGTTATACAGACACCACTATAGCCAATGCAGGGAGTGCAGCAACACTCTGCAGTAATAAGAATAAGCAATGCTGTATATTAGGCTGGGAATCTCTGCTTTGTAGTCATGTGTATATAGCATCTGCCATGTGTTTCTTGGTGCTGTCCTCTGGTAGGACACAAAGCTGTTATACATACACCACTATAGCCAATACAGAGGGTGCAGCAACACTCTGCAGTAATAAGAATAAGCAATGCTGTATATTAGGCTGGGAATCTCTGCTTTGTAGTCATGTGTATATAGCATCTGCCATGTGTTTCTTGTTGCTGTCCTCTGGTAGGACACAAAGCTGTTATACAGACACCACTATAGCCAATGCTGGGAGTGCAGCAACACTCTGCAGTAATAAGAATGAGCAATGCTGTATTTTAGGCTGGGAATCTCTGCTTTGTAGTCATGTGTATATAGCATCTGCCATGTGTTTCTTGTTGCAGTCCTCTGTTAGGACACAGAGCTGTTATACAGACACCACTATAACCAATGCAGGGAGTGCAGCAACACTCTGCAGTAATAAGAATGAGAAATGCTGTATTTTAGGCTGGGAATCTCTGCCTGTGGTAGGCATGGTGACAACTTAGTACCTGGATATAAAGGAGCTCTGATTCCTAAACGATATTATTATTACTAGTTATTTATATAGCGCACACATATTCCGCAGCGCTGTACAGAGAATATTTCCCCATTCACATCAGTCCCTGTCCCAGTGGAGCTTACACTCTATATTCCCTATCACATTTACACACACACACACACACACATACACACTAAGGTAAATTTGTTTTGTTTTGTTGGAAGCCAATTATCCTACCAGTATATTTTTGGGATTGTGGGAGGAAACCGGAGTACCCGGAGGAAACCCACGCAGCACAGTTAGGGCCATGGTGGGAATCAAACCCATGACCTCAGTGCTGTGAGGCGGTAATGCTAACCACTACACCATCCGTACTGCCCTGATATATAAGGTAACTGATGGAGGAGATTAGTCTATTTGCCATTTTTGAGTCCAGGAAGGACTTTTGTTGCCGTATGTGAAAGTCGCCTCTGTACGGAGTGTTACCTCCTTCTGGATCAATATCTATTGAACTTAATAATAATAATAATAATAATAATAATAGGGTAGACTAGATATACTGACTTTTTTACCCTTACTATGTAGCTTTCTGTAAGTACAATGCTACATGATGGCACATTATGAAACTAGTGAGATGATGCTATGCATTTAGTCAAAGTGGCAGCAGGGCATACACACGCCACGAAAGTGATCTGAAGGTGGACATCCCTTCTCCAGTACCTGAGAGCAGACGTGGCATAGCTGCATTACATGCTGCCCTGGCTGTTGGTCCTGCGGCTTATGCTGTATGTTGTGTAGATGTAACCTAGTTGTCTACTTTTTGTATTTCAGAGCCACATTATTATCAGTCTGCTGAGCCTTCTGTATGTGATGTGAGTGAGAACATCCATTCATCAATAATGCTGGCACATGCCGCCATCTTGTGTTACATCTGAGGTACTGCACCAGCAGCTACTACAACTGAGAAGCACAATGTCACCTTTATAGAAAGTAATGGGGGACCTGACGCAAACAAAGGAACTGTCCTTCTGATCAAGAGTAATTTCCTGCAGGTGGCTGGGCGCACCGTCTGGATTTCTGAATTCCAGGGAATGGAGGAGCTACAAGGGTTGCAGTGACTGCACATTTCTAATACCTTTATGATCTGTTAGATAAGAAACTTTATTGGTGGATCTGCGTGTATCAGATACAGATGGAGACATAGAGATGTCTGTGACGTGCTGCTAGCAGGAGTATGACGGAACGTGCGACTCCCATGGTTCGGAGGCAGTGCCGTATTCTGCATGCCAGTGTATGACCTCGGCTATGGAGCCCACCCTGAATTGCAGTCTGTTGTCAGAGAGTCACATTGACACATCGCTGGACAGGACGGAGGCTCTGTGGGTGCTGCTAGAACTCTGCCGGCTGTCCAGGGTGAGATGAGGCGCTCTCTTCTGTGTGCAAACATCCTCACTGTATACACTATACTGCATATAATGTCATAGAACCACAGCGGTACACGCCAGGGGCCCAGTGTACACACACGCCACATCCTCACTGTATACACTATACTGTATATAATATTATAGAACCACAGCGGTACATGCCAGGGGCCCAGTGTACACACACGCCACATCCTCACTGTATACACTATACTGTATATAATATTATAGAACCACAGCGGTACACGCCAGGGGCCCAGTGTACACACACGCCACATCCTCACTGTATACACTATACTGTATATAATATTATAGAACCACAGCGGTACATGCCAGGGGCCCAGTGTACACACACGCCACATCCTCACTGTATACACTATACTGTATATAATATTATAGCACCACAGCGGTAAACGCCAGGGGCCCAGTGTACACACACGCCACATCCTCACTGTATATACTATACTGTATATAATATTATAGAACCACAGCGGTAAACGCCAGGGGCCCAGTGTACACACACGCCACATCCTCACTGTATATACTATACTGTATATAATATTATAGAACCACAGCAGTACATGCCAGGGGCCCAGTGTACACACACGCCACATCCTCACTGTATACACTATACTGTATATAACATTATAGAACCACAGCGGTACATGCCAGGGGCCCAGTGTACACACACGCCACATCATCACTGTATATACTATACTGTATATAATATTATAGAACCACAGCGGTACATGCCAGGGGCCCAGTGTACACACACTCCACATCCTCACTGTATACACTGTACTGTATATAATATTATAGAACCACAGCGGTACATGCCAGGGACCCAGTGTACACACACGCCACATCCTCACTGTATACACTATACTGTATATAATATTATAGAACCACAGCGGTACATGCCAGGGGCCCAGTGTACACACACGCCACATCCTCACTGTATACACTATACTGTATATAATATTATAGAACCACAGCGGTACATGCCAGGGGCCCAGTGTACACACACGCCACAACGTCACTGTATACACTGTACTGTATATAATATTATAGAACCACAGAGGTACACGCCAGGGGCCCAGTGTACACACACGCCACATCCACACTATATACAGTATACTGTATATAATATTATAGAACCACAGCGGTACATGCCAGGAGCCCAGTGTACACACACGCCACATCCTCACTGCATACACTATACTGTATATAATATTATAGAACCACATCGGTACATGCCAGGGGCCCAGTGTACACACACGCCACATTCTCACTGTATACACTATACTGTATATAATATTATAGAACCACAGCGGTACATGCCAGAGGCCCAGTGTACACACACGCCACATCCTCACTGTATACACTATACTGTATATAATATTATAGAACCACACCGGTACACGCCAGAGGCCCAGTGTACACACACGCCACATCCTCACTGTATACACTATACTGTATATAATATTATAGAACCACAGCGGTACACGCCAGGGGCCCAGTGTACACACACGCCACATCCTCACTGTATACACTATACTGTATATAATGTCATAGAACCACAGCGGTACATGCCAGGGGCCCAGTGTACACACACGCCACATCCTCACTGTATACACTATACTGTATATAATGTCATAGAACCACAGCGGTACATGCCAGGGGCCCAGTGTACACACACGCCACATCCTCACTGTATACACTATACTGTATATAATATTATAGAACCACAGCGGTACATGCCAGGGGCCCAGTGTACACACACACACCACATCCTCACTGTATACACTATACTGTATATAATATAATAGAACCACAGCGGTACATGCCAGGGGCCCAGTGTACACACACGCCACATCCTCACTGTATACACTATACTGTATATAATATTATAGAACCACAGCGGTACACGCCAGGGGCTCAGTGTACACACACGCCACATCCTCACTGTATACACTATACTGTATATAATATTATAGAACCACAGCGGTACATGCCAGGAGCCCAGTGTACACACACGCCACATCCTCACTGTATACACTGTACTGTATATAATATTATAGAACCACAGCGGTACATGCCAGGGGCCCAGTGTACACACACGCCACATCCTCACTGTATACAGTATACTGTATATAATATTATAGGACAACACCGGTACATGCCAGGAGCCCAGTGTACACACACGCCACATCCTCACTGTATATACTATACTGTATATAATATCATAGAACCACAGCGGTACATGCCAGGGGCCCAGTGTACACACACGCCACATCCTCACTGTATACACTATACTGTATATAATATTATAGAACCACAGCGGTACACGCCAGGGGCCCAGTGTACACACACGCCACATCCTCACTGTATACACTGTACTGTATATAATATTATAGAACCACAGCGGTACATGCCAGGGGCCCAGTGTACACACACGCCACATCCTCACTGTATACACTATACTGTATATAATATTATAGAACCACAGCGGTACATGCCAGGAGCCCAGTGTACACACACGCCACATCCTCACTCTATACACTATACTGTATATAATATTATAGAACCACAGCGGTACATGCCAGGGGCCCAGTGTACACACACGCCACATCCTCACTCTATACACTATACTGTATATAATATTATAGAACCACAGCGGTACATGCCAGGGGCCCAATGTACACACACGCCACATCCTCACTGTATACACTATACTGTATATAATATTATAGAACCACAGCGGTACACGCCAGGGGCCCAGTGTACACACACGCCACATCCTCACTGTATACACTATACTGTATATAATATTATAGAACCACAGCGGTACATGCCAGGGGCCCAGTGTACACACACGCCACATCCTCACTGTATACACTATACTGTATATAATATTATAGAACCACAGCGGTACATGCCAGGGGCCCAGTGTACACACACGCCACATCCTCACTGTATACACTATACTGTATATAATATAATAGAACCACAGCGGTACATGCCAGGGGCCCAGTGTACACACACGCCACATCCTCACTGTATACACTATACTGTATATAATATCATAGAACCACAGCGGTACATGCCAGGGGCCCAGTGTACACACACGCCACATCCACACTGTATACACTATACTGTATATAATATTATAGAACCACAGCGGTACATGCCAGGGGCCCAGTGTACACACACGCCACATCCTCACTGTATACACTATACTGTATATA
The DNA here is from genome assembly GCF_028390025.1 of Pseudophryne corroboree. Classification (NCBI taxonomy): domain Eukaryota; kingdom Metazoa; phylum Chordata; class Amphibia; order Anura; family Myobatrachidae; genus Pseudophryne; species Pseudophryne corroboree. Next base: position 1,044,561,680 of record NC_086445.1, read on the forward strand.
ATATTATAGAACCACAGCGGTACATGCCAGGGGCCCAGTGTACACACACGCCACATCCTCACTGTATACACTATACTGTATATAATATTATAGAACAACAGCGGTACATGCTAGGGGCCCAGTGTACACACACGCCACATCCTCACTGTATACACTATACTGTATATAATATTATAGAACCACAGCGGTACATGCCAGGGGCCCAGTGTACACACGCGCCACATCCTCACTGTATACACTATAATGTATATAATATTATAGAACCACAGCGGTACACGCCAGGGGCCCAGTGTACACACACGCCACATCCTCACTGTATACACTATACTGTATATAATATTATAGAACCACAGCGGTACACGCCAGGGGCCCAGTGTACACACACGCCACATCCTTACTGTATATACTATACTGTATATAATATTATAGAACCAAAGCGGTACATGTCAGGGGTCCAGTGTACACACACGCCACATCCTCACTGTATACACTATACTGTATATAATATTATAGAACCACAGCGGTACATGCCAGGGACCCAGTGTACACACACGCCACATCCTTACTGTATATACTATACTGTATATAATATTATAGAACCACAGCGGTACATGCCAGGGGCCCAGTGTACACACACGCCACATCCTCACTGTATACACTATACTGTATATATTATAGAACCACAGCGGTACATGTCAGGGGTCCAGTGTACACACACGCCACATCCTCACTGTATACACTATACTGTATATAATATTATAGAACCACAGCGGTACATGCCAGGGACCCAGTGTACACACACGCCACATCCTTACTGTATATACTATACTGTATATAATATTATAGCACCACAGCGGTACACGCCAGGGGCCCAGTGTACACACACGCCACATCCTCACTGTATACACTATACTGTATATAATATTATAGAACCACAGCGGTACATGCCAGGGGCCCAGTGTACACACACGCCACATCCTCACTGTATAAACTATATACTGTATATTATATTACAGAACCACAGCGGTACACGCCAGGGGCCCAGTGTACACACACGCCACATCCTCACTGTATACACTATACTGTATATAATATTATAGAACCACAGCGGTACATGCCAGGAGCCCAGTGTACACACACGCCACATCCTCACTGTATACACTATATACTGTATATAATATTACAGAACCACAGCGGTACACGCCAGGGGCCCAGTGTACACACACGCCACATCCTCACTGTATACACTATATACTGTATATAATATTACAGAACCACAGCGGTACATGCCAGGAGCCCAGTGTACACACACGCCACATCCTCACTGTATACACTATACTGTATATAATATTATAGAACCACAGCGGTACATGCCAGGGGCCCAGTGTACACACACGCCACATCCTCACTGTATACACTATACTGTATATAATATTATAGAGCTACAGCGGTACATGCTAGGGGCCCAGTGTACACACACGCCACATCCTCACTGTATACACTATACTGTATATAATATTATAGAACCACAGCGGTACATGCCAGGGGCCCAGTGTACACACACGCCACATCCTCACTGTATACACTATACTGTATATAATATTATAGAACCACAGCGGTACATGCCAAGGGCCCAGTGTACACACACGCCACATCCTCACTGTATACACTATACTGTATATAATATTATAGAACCACAGCGGTACATGCCAGGGGCCCAGTGTACACACACGCCACATCCTCACTGTATACACTGTACTGTATATAATATTATAGAACCACAGCGGTACATGCCAGGGGCCCAGTGTACACACACGCCACATCTTCACTGTATACACTATACTGTATATAATATTAAAGAACCACAGCGGTACATGCCAGGGGCCCAGTGTACACACACGCCACATCCTCACTGTATATACTATACTGTATATAATATTATAGATCCACAGCGGTACATGCCAGGAGCCCAGTGTACACACACGCCACATCCTCACTGTATACACTATACTGTATATAATATTATAGAACCACACCGGTACACGCCAGGGGCCCAGTGTACACACACGCCACATCCTCACTGTATATACTATACTGTATATAATATTATAGAACCACAGCGGTACACGCCAGGGGCCCAGTGTACACACACGCCACATCCTCACTGTATACACTATACTGTATATAATATTATAGAACTACAGCGGTACATGCCAGGGGCCCAGTGTACACACACGCCACATCCTCACTGTATACACTATACTGTATATAATATTATAGAACCACAGCGGTACATGCCAGGGGCCCAGTGTACACACACGCCACATCCTCACTGTATACACTATACTGTATATAATATTATAGAACCACAGCGGTACACGCCAGGGGCCCAGTGTACACACACGCCACATCCTCACTGTATACACTATACTGTATATAATATTATAGAACCACAGCGGTACACGCCAGGGGCCCAGTGTACACACACGCCACATCCTCACTGTATACACTATACTGTATATAATATCATAGAACCACAGCGGTACACGCCAGGGGCCCAGTGTACACACACGCCACATCCTCACTGTATACACTATACTGTATATAATATCATAGAACCACAGCGGTACATGCCAGGGGCCCAGTGTACACACACGCCACATCCTCACTGTATACACTATACTGTATATAATATTATAGAACCACAGCGGTACATGCCAGGGGCCCAGTGTACACACACGCCACATCCTCACTGTATACACTATACTGTATATAATATTATAGAACCACAGCGGTACATGCCAGGGGCCCAGTGTACATACATGCCACATCCTCACTGTATACACTATACTGTATATAATATTATAGAACCACAGCGGTACATGCCAGGAGCCCAGTGTACACACACGCCACATCCTCACTGTATATACTATACTGTATATAATATTATAGAACCACAGCGGTACATGCCAGGGGCCCAGTGTACACACATGCCACATCCTCACTGTATACACTATACTGTATCTAATATTATAGAACCACAGCGGTACACGCCAGGGGCCCAGTGTACACACACGCCACATCCTTACTGTATACACTATACTGTATATAATATCATAGAACCACAGCTGTACATGCCAGGGGCCCAGTGTACACACACGCCACATCCTCACTGTATACACTATACTGTATATAATATTATAGAACCACAGCGGTACATTCCAGGGGCCCAGTGTACACACACGCCACATCCTCACTGTATACACTATACTGTATATAATATTATAGAACCACAGCGGTACACGCCAGGGGCCCAGTGTACACACACGCCACATCCTCACTGTATACACTATACTGTATATAATATTATAGAACCACAGCGGTACATGCCAGGGGCCCAGTGTACACACACGCCACATCCTCACTGTATACACTATACTGTATATAATATTATAGAACCACAGCGGTACATGCCAGGAGCCCAGTGTACACACACGCCACATCCTCACTGTATATACTATACTGTATATAATATTATAGAACCACAGCGGTACATGCCAGGGGCCCAGTGTACACACACGCCACATCCTCACTGTATACACTATACTGTATATAATATTATAGAACCACAGCGGTACATGCCAGGGGCCCAGTGTACACACACGCCACATCCTCACTGTATACACTATACTGTATATAATATTATAGAACCACAGCGGTACATGCCAGGGGCCCAGTGTACACACACGCCACATCCTTACTGTATATACTATACTGTATATAATATTATAGAACCACAGCGGTACATGCCAGGGGCCCAGTGTACACACACGCCACATCCTCACTGTATACACTATACTGTATATAATATTATAGAACCACAGCGGTACATGCCAGGGGCCCAGTGTACACACACGCCACATCCTCACTGTATACACTATACTGTATATAATATTATAGAACCACAGCGGTACATGCCAGGGGCCCAGTGTACACACACGCCACATCCTCACTGTATACACTATACTGTATATAATATTATAGAACCACAGCGGTACATGCCAGGGGCCCAGTGTACACACACGCCACATCCTCACTGTATACACTATACTGTATATAATATTATAGAACCACAGCAGTACATGCCAGGAGCCCAGTGTACACACACGCCACATCCTCACTGTATACACTATACTGTATATAATATTATAGAACCACAGCGGTACATGCCAGGGGCCCAGTGTACACACACGCCACATCCTCATTGTATACACTGTACAGTATATAATATTATAGAACCACAGCGGTACATGCCAGGGGCCCAGTGTACACACACGCCACATCCTCACTGTATATACTATACTGTATATAATATTATAGAACCACAGCGGTACATGCCAGGGGCCCAGTGTACACACACGCCACATCCACACTGTATACACTATACTGTATATAATATTATAGAACCACAGCGGTACATGCCAGGAGCCCAGTGTACACACACGCCACATCCTCACTGTATACACTATACTGTATATAATATTATAGAACCACAGCGGTACATGCCAGGAGCCCAGTGTACACACACGCCACATCCTCACTGTATACACTATACTGTATATAATATTATAGAACCACAGCGGTACATGCCAGGGGCCCAGTGTACACACACGCCACATCCTCATTGTATACACTGTACAGTATATAATATTATAGAACCACAGCGGTACATGCCTGGAGCCCAGTGTACACACACGCCACATCCTCACTGTATACACTATACTGTATATAATATAATAGAACCACAGCTGTACATGCCAGGGGCCCAGTGTACACACACGCCACATCCTCACTGTATACACTATACTGTATATAATATTATAGAACCACAGCGGTACATGCCAGGGGCCCAGTGTACACACACGCCACATCCTCACTGTATACACTATACTGTATATAATATTATAGAACCACAGCGGTACACGCCAGGGGCCCAGTGTACACACACGCCACATCCTCACTGTATACACTGTACTGTATATAATATTATAGAACCACACCGGTACACGCCAGGGGCCCAGTGTACACACACGCCACATCCTCACTGTATATACTATACTGTATATAATATTATAGAACCACAGCAGTACATGCCAGGGGCCCAGTGTAATAATAATTACTAATAATAATTTTATTTACATAGCGCGTTTTCTCCAACAGGACTCAAGGCGCTTACACAAATGCGTGTGTACACAAATGCCACCAAATTTACAACCCCAGGTATTTAATAGGGCACCATGAACACCTTGAATTCATGGTACAGGGAAGTTACAGTACAGTATATACTATGCACACAGGGTTGGACTGGCCCACTACTACCCCCCACCCTTCCCCCACCCACCCACCCCCTCCCCACCCCCCCACCCCAAACCCCCCCAACTTCAGCCTCTAGGGATCAGGTTCCAGACTTTGCACTTCAATTATACATTATACATATGTTACCTGGTACCGCACAGGACTATGGTGTATTCTCTACAGTGCATTATACATTATACATATGTTACCTGGTACAGCACAGGACTATGGTGTATTCTCTACAGTGCATTATACATTATACATATGTTACATTATACTGCACAGGACTACGGTGTATTCTCTACAGTGCATTATACATTATAAATATGTTACATTATACTGCACAGGACTATGGTGTATTCTCTACAGTGCATTATACATTATACATTTGTTACATTATACTGCACAGGACTATGGTGTATTCTCTACAGTGCATTATACATTATACATACGTTACATTATACTGCACAGGACTGTGGTATATTCTCTATAGTACATTATACATATGTTACATTATACTGCACAGGACTATGGTGTATTCTCTAAAGTGCATTATACATTATACATATGTTACATTATACTGCACAGGACTGTGGTGTATTCTCTACAGTGCATTATACATTATACATATGTTACATTATACTGCACAGGACTATGGTGTATTCTCTACAGTGCATTTTACATTATACATATGTTACCTTATACTGCACAAGACTATGGTGTATTCTCTACAGTGCATTATACATTATACATATGTTACATTATACTGCACAGGACTATGGTGTATTCTCTACAGTGCATTATACATATGTTACATTATACTGCACAGGACTATGGGGGTCATTCCGAGTTGTTCGCTCATTTTTTTCTCTCGCAACGGAGCGATTAGTCGCTAATGCGCATGCGCAATGTCCGCAGTGCGACTGTGCCAAGTAAATTTGCTATGCAGTTAGGTTTTTTACTCACGGCATTACAAGGTTTTTTCATCGTTCTGGTGATCGTAATGTGATTGACAGGAAGTGGGTGTTTCTGGGTGGAAACTGGCCGATTTATGGGAGTGTGTGAAAAAACGCTACCGTTTCTGGGAAAAACGCGGGAGTGGCTGGAGAAACGGAGGAGTGTCTGGGCGAACGCTGGGTGTGTTTGTGACGTCAAACCAGGAACGACACTGACTGAACTGATCGCAGATGCCGAGTAAGTCTGGAGCTACTCAGAAACTGCTAAGAAGTGTCTATTCGCAATTCTGCTAATCTTTCGTTCGCAATTTTGATAAGCTAAGATTCACTCCCAGTAGGCGGCGGCTTAGCGTGTGCAAAGCTGCTAAAAGCAGCTTGCGAGCGAACAACTCGGAATGACCCCCAATAATGTATTCTATACAGTGCATTATACATTATACATATGTTACATTATACTGCACAGGACTATGGTGTATTCTCTACAGTGCATTATACATTATACACATGTTACATTATACTGCACAGGATTATGGTGTATTCTCTACAGTGCATTATACATATGTTACATTATACTGCACAGGACTATGGTGTATTCTCTACAGTGCATTATACATTATACATATGTTACATTATACTGCACAGGACTATGGTGTATTCTCTACAGTGCATTATACATATGTTACATTATACTGCACAGGACTATGGTGTATTCTCTACAGTGCATTATACATTATACATATGTTACATTATACTGCACAGGACTATGGTGTATTCTCTACAGTGCATTATACATTATACATATGTTACCTTATACCGCACAGTACTATGGTGTGCTCTCTACAGTGCATTATACATTATACATATGTTACCTTATACTGCACAGGACTATGGTGTATTATACATATGTTACATTATACTGCACAGGACTATAGTGTATTCTCTACAGTGCATTATACATAATACCTACGTTACATTATACTGCACAGGACTGTGGTATATTCTCTACAGTACATTATACATATGTTACATTATACTGCACAGGACTATGGTGTATTCTCTAAAGTGCATTATACATTATACATATGTTACATTATACTGCACAGGACTGTGGTGTATTCTCTACAGTGCATTATACATTATACATATGTTACATTATACTGCACAGGACTATGGTGTATTCTCTACAGTGCATTATACATTATACATATGTTACCTTATACTGCACAAGACTATGGTGTATTCTCTACAGTGCATTATACATTATACATATGTTACATTATACTGCACAGGACTATGGTGTATTCTCTACAGTGCATTATACATAAGTTACATTATACTGCACAGGACTATAATGTATTCTCTACAGTGCATTATACATTATACATATGTTACATTATACTGCAGAGGACTATGGTGTATTCTCTACAGTGCATTATACATATGTTACATTATACTGCACAGGACTATGGTGTATTCTCTACAGTGCATTATACATTATACATATGTTACATTATACTGCACATGACTATGGTGTATTCTCTACAGTGCATTATACATTATACATATGTTACATTATACTGCACAGGACTATGGTGTATTCTCTACAGTGCATTATACATATGTTACATTATACTGCACAGGACTATGGTGTATTCGCTACAGTGCATTATACATTATACATATGTTACATTATACTGCACCGGACTATGGTGTATTCTCTACAGTGCATTATACATATGTTACATTATACTACACAGGACTATGGTATATTCTCTACAGTGCATTATACATATGTTACATTATACTGCACAGGACTATGGTGTATTCTCTACAGTGTATTATACATTATACATATGTTACATTATACTGCACAGGACTATGGTGTATTCTCTACAGTGTATTATACATTATACATATGTTACATTATACTGCACAGGACTATGGTGTATTCTCTACAGTACATTATACAGTAGAAATATGTTACATTATACTGCACAGGACTATGGTGTATTCTCTACAGTGCATTATACATATGTTACATTATACTGCACAGGACTATGGTGTATTCTCTACAGTGCATTATACATTATACATATGTTACATTATACTGCACAGGACTATGGTGTATTCTCTACAGTGCATTATTCATATGTTACATTATACTGCACCGGACTATGGTGTATTCTCTACAGTGTATTATACATTATACATATGTTACATTATACTGCACAGGACTATGGTGTATTCTCTACAGTGCATTATACATGTGTTACATTATACTGCACAGGACTATGGTGTATTCTCTACAGTGCATTATACATTATACATATGTTACCTTATACCGCACAGGACTATGGTGTGCTCTCTACAGTGCATTATACATTATACATATGTTACCTTATACTGCACAGGACTATGGTGTATTCTCTACGGTGCATTATACATTATACATAAATTACATTATACTGCACAGGACTATGGTGTATTCTCTACAGTACATTATACATTATACATATGTTACATTATACTGCACAGGACTATGGTGTATTCTCTACAGTGCATTATACATGTGTTACATTATACTGCACAGGACTATGGTGTATTCTCTACAGTGCATTATACATTATACATATGTTACCTTATACCGCACAGGACTATGGTGTGCTCTCTACAGTGCATTATACATTATACATATGTTACCTTATACTGCACAGGACTATGGTGTATTCTCTACAGAGTATTATACATTATACATATGTTACATTATACTGCACAGGACTATGGTGTATTCTCTACAGTGCATTATACACTATACATATGTTACATTATTCTGCACAGGACTATGGTGTATTCTCTACAGTGCATTATTCATATGTTACATTATACTGCACAGGACTATGGTGTATTCTCTATAGTGCATTATACACTATACATAAGTTACATTATACTGCACAGGACTATGGTGTATTCTCTACAGTACATTATACATTATACATAAATTACATAATACTGCACAGGACTATGGTGTATTCTCTACAGTGCATTATACATGTGTTACATTATACTGCACAGGACTATGGTGTATTCTCTACAGTGCATTATACATTATACATATGTTACCTTATACTGCACAGGACTATGGTGTGCTCTCTACAGTGCATTATACATTATACATATGTTACCTTATACTGCACAGGACTATGGTGTATTCTCTACAGAGTATTATACATTATACATATGTTACATTATACTGCACAGGACTATGGTGTATTCTCTACAGTGCATTATATATTATACATATGTTACCTTATACTGCACAGGACTATGGTGTATTCTCTACAGTGCGTTATTCATATGTCACATTATACTGCACAGGACTATGGTGTATTCTCTACAGTGCATTATACATTATACATAAGTTAGATTATACTGCACAGGACTATGGTGTATTCTCTACAGTGCATTATACATTATACATAAATTACATTGTACTGCACAGGACTATGGTATATTCTCTACAGTACATTATACATTATACATAAGTTACATTATACTGCACAGGACTATGGTGTATTCTCTACAGTGCATTATACATGTGTTACATTATACTGCACAGGGTTATGGTGTATTCTCTACAGTGCATTATACATTATACATATGTTACATTATACTGCACAGGACTATGGTGTATTCTCTACAGTGCATTATACATGTGTTACATTATACTGCACAGGATTATGGTGTATTCTCTACAGTGCATTATACATTATACATATGTTACATTATACTGCACAGGACTATGGTGTATTCTCTACAGTGCATTATACATTATACATATGTTACATTATACTGCACAGGGCTATGGTGTATTCTCTATAGTGCATTATACATTATACATATGTTACATTATACTGCACAGGACTATGGTGTATTCTCTACAGTGCATTATACATTATACATTATACATATGTTACATTATACTGCACAGGACTATGGTGTATTCTCTACAGTGCATTTCTGGTATTAATCATTATCATGCATGCACTACAGTATTTACTATATATATTTATCAAGAGGCCCACACCATGCACTCTGTACTGGTTAGGCAAGCCAATGTGGCAGCTGACCACACCCACTTGAGACTGTCCACACCTCTAAACATGGACCCCAGCCACTGCATTCCCCCATTGGGCCCTACATGCCCTAGTCTGACATTGTATGCACAGCATATTATATTATATTATATACCTATACAATAATAACACATTGCCTGAAGTGTACATAACAATGCAAACCAATTACTGCTGAAATGTATGCAAAACATATTCAATATTAAACCTATTTTAATGCCAGCATTATCCATGGTCTTGAATATATGTATTATAGAGGTTATAGAGTCCAGTCCTTGAACAACCTAATCGGGAGCAAACTCAGTGCAGGAATGTGAATATGGGCCCTCATTCCGAGTTGTTCGCTCGTTAGCTGCTTTTAGCAGCATTGCACACGCTAGGCCGCCGCCCTCTGGGAGTGAATCTTAGCATAGCAGAATAGCGAACGAAAGATTAGCAGAATTGCGAATAGAAATCTCTTAGCAGTTTCTGAGTAGCTCCAGACCTACTCACAAATAGCGATCAGCTCAGGCCATTTCGTTCCTGGTTTGTCGTCACAAACACGCCCAGCGTTCGCCCAGCCACTCCCCTGTTTCTCCAGACACTCCCGCGTTTTATCCTGGCACGCCTGCGTTTTTCCGCACACTCCCAGAAAACGGTCAGTTTCCGCCCAGAAACATCCACTTCCTGTCAATCACACTACGATCACTTCAACGATGAAAAATCTTCGTTCGGGCGTGAGTAAATCTACTAAGTTTTGTGGTAAAATACTAACCGCATGCGCACTGCGAACCATGCGCATGCGCATTTTAGCCTTAATCGCTCCGTTGCGAAAAACGGCAACGAGCGAACAACTCGGAATGACCCCCATGGTCCCATCTGTATACAGATACACAAGCTATGGGTATGTTGTATATATCAGTGACGTCCCTGGTATATACTCTGCTGTATAGGTGGCTGGGGATAGTATTATATAATAACACCCTCATGAATATTCAGCAGAGAGAACTGAATTATAATCCCCAAATACAAAGTAACACCCGCCGGGGTCACTGCGTCACCATGCCTGACCTCCCATGTAATGACTTCTATGTGACATTTCCCCATGTAGAGAGTGATGCTCAGTGTCTCCCCCTGCAGGCACCAGACACCTCACCCATCTCAGATGCTGTACATGGCGTATTGGGTACACTGCTCACCTGCGGACTCCTCCTGTCGCTCTTCTTCTTCATCTTCACTGTGCGTTTCCGGAGAAACAGGTACTGGCGGGCTTCTCTGGAAGAGAGAGTGTTAAACATGCACTGCGGTTATCAGACATCTGTAGTGTGGGGTTACACTGAGCAGCAGAGCAGACATCTGTAGTGTGGGGTTACACTGAGCAGCGGAGCAGACATCTGTAGTGTGGGGTTACACTGAGCAGCAGAGCAGACATCTGTAGCGTGGGGTTACACTGAGCAGCGGAGCAGACATCTGTAGTGTGGGGTTACACTGAGCAGCGGAGCAGACATCTGTAGTGTGGGGTTACACTGAGCAGCAGAGCAGACATCTGTAGTGTGGGGTTACACTGAGCAGCGGAGCAGACATCTGTAGTGTGGGGTTACACTGAGCAGCGGAGCAGACATACATAGCGTGGGGTTACACTGAGCAGCGGAGCAGACATCTGTAGTGTGGGGTTACACTGAGCAGCGGAGCAGACATCTGTAGTGTGGGGTTACACTGAGCAGCGGAGCAGACATCTGTAGTGTGGGGTTACACTGAGCAGCGGAGCAGACATCTGTAGTGTGGGGTTACACTGAGCAGCGGAGCAGACATCTGTAGTGTGGGGTTACACTGAGCAGCGGAGCAGACATCTGTAGTGTGGGGTTACACTGAGCAGCGGAGCAGACATCCGTAGTGTGGGGTTACACTGAGCAGCGGAGCAGACATCTGTAGTGTGGGGTTACACTGAGCAGCGGAGCAGACATCTGTAGTGTGGGGTTACACTGAGCAGCGGAGCAGACATCTGTAGTGTGGGGTTACACTGAGCAGCGGAGCAGACATACATAGCGTGGGGTTACACTGAGCAGCGGAGCAGACATCTGTAGTGTGGGGTTACACTGAGCAGCGGAGCAGATATCTGTAGTGTGGGGTTACACTGAGCAGCGGAGCAGACATCTGTAGTGTGGGGTTACACTGAGCAGCGGAGCAGACATCCATAGCGTGGGGTTACACTGAGCAGCGGAGCAGACATCTGTAGTGTGGGGTTACACTGAGCAGCGGAGCAGACATCTGTAGTGTGGGGTTACACTGAGCAGCGGAGCAGACATCTGTAGTGTGGGGCTACACTGAGCAGCGGAGCAGACATCCATAGCGTGGAGTTACACTGAGCAGCGGAGCAGACATCCGTAGTGTGGGGTTACACTGAGCAGCGGAGCAGACATCTGTAGTGTGGGGTTACACTGAGCAGCGGAGCAGACATCCGTAGTGTGGGGTTACACTGAGCAGCAGAGCAGACATCTGTAGTGTGGGGTTACACTGAGCAGCAGAGCAGACATCTGTAGTGTGGGGCTACACTGAGCAGCAGAGCAGACATCCATAGCGTGGGGTTACACTGAGCAGCGGAGCAGACATCTGTAGTGTGGGGTTACACTGAGCAGCGAAGCAGACATCTGTAGTGTGGGGTTACACTGAGCAGCGGAGCAGACATCCATAGCGTGGGGTTACACTGAGCAGCGGAGCAGACATCTGTAGTGTGGGGTTACACTGAGCAGCGGAGCAGACATCTGTAGTGTGGGGTTACACTGAGCAGCGGAGCAGACATCTGTAGTGTGGGGTTACACTGAGCAGCGGAGCAGACATCCATAGCATGGGGTTATACTGAGCAGCGGAGCAGACATCTGTAGTGTGGGGTTACACTGAGCAGCGGAGCAGACATCTGTAGTGTGGGGTTACACTGAGCAGCGGAGCAGACATCTGTAGTGTGGGGTTACACTGAGCAGCGGAGCAGACATCTGTAGTGTGGGATTACACTGAGCAGCGGAGCAGACATCTGTAGTGTGGGGCTACACTGAGCAGCGGAGCAGACATCTGTAGTGTGGGGCTACACTGAGCAGCGGAGCAGACATCCATAGCGTGGAGTTACACTGAGCAGCGGAGCAGACATCCGTAGTGTGGGGTTACACTGAGCAGCGGAGCAGACATCTGTAGTGTGGGGTTACACTGAGCAGCGGAGCAGACATCCGTAGTGTGGGGTTACACTGAGCAGCAGAGCAGACATCTGTAGTGTGGGGTTACACTGAGCAGCAGAGCAGACATCTGTAGTGTACATCTGTAGTGTGGGGTTACACTGAGCAGCGGAGCAGACATCTGTAGTGTGGGGTTACACTGAGCAGCGGAGCAGACATCTGTAGTGTGGGGTTACACTGAGCAGCGGAGCAGACATCTGTAGTGTGGGGTTACACTGAGCAGCGGAGCAGACATCCATAGCGTGGGGTTACACTGAGCAGCGGAGCAGACATCTGTAGTGTGGGGTTACACTGAGCAGCGGAGCAGACATCTGTAGTGTGGGGTTACACTGAGCAGCGGAGCAGACATCTGTAGTGTGGGGTTACACTGAGCAGCGGAGCAGACATCTGTAGTGTGGGGTTACACTGAGCAGCGGAGCAGACATCTGTAGTGTGGGGTTACACTGAGCAGCGGAGCAGACATCTGTAGTGTGGGGTTACACTGAGCAGCAGATTCTCAATGAAACCCTTCAGAGTGACAGTGTTACATGAATCTCTAAACCCTTTCATTGCCCGGGCACTGAGTTATGCACTGTACTAAATGACTGTTATTGTCTGATGCAACGCGCCTGCGTCCTGTGCCCAGTACCGGGACATGGAAATTCAGCAGTCAGCGCACCAGTCATATCTGGTGTAATGATAATCTTCAGGCTGCAGTTATGGTAAAGGGAGCAGTGATGAGTCAGGGCGTATGTGGGTCTGGCGCACAGGATCCTGGGGGTGGGTTTTGCTGTTCCACTGGGGAGTGGGGGTGGGGTTTGCTCAGCGGTGCAAGTATGCGGGTACGCTCGGGTACGGAGTACCCTTAAGTATTTGGCAGCGGGTACGCAGTACCACCTGCCACACACATTTTGCCATTACCTCAATTATAATGTACCTCAAAGCAACAAGACCATGGTGCTCGGCAGCATGACGGCTCCTCCCACTTTGCTAGGGTTACTGGGAGTGTGACAGTGGCTGTATTTTCCTGTTATACTGGAGGCATCACTATATATTTCTATTATACTGGAGGTATCACTATATATTTCTATTATACTGGAGGTATCACTATATATTTCTATTATATTGGGGGCATTACTATATATTTCTATTATACTGGAGGCATTACTATATATTTCTATTATACTGAGGCATCACTATATATTTCTATTATACTGGAGGTATCACTATATATTTCTATTATACTGGAGGCATTACTATATATTTCTATTATACTGGAGGCATCACTATATATTTCTATTATACTGGAGGTATCACTATATATTTCTATTATACTGGAGGTATCACTATATATTTCTATTATACTGGAGGTATCACTATATATTTCTATTATACTGGAGGTATCACTATATATTTCTATTATACTGGGGGCATTACTATATAGTGTTATTACATTGGGGGCATTACTATATATTTCTATTATACTGGGGGCATTACTATATAGTGTTATCACATTGGGGGCATTACTATATATTTCTATTATACTGGGGGCATTACTATATAGTGTTATTACATTGGGGGCATTACTATATATTTCTATTATAGTGGAGGCATTACTATATATTGTTATTACATTGGGGGCATTACTATATATTTCTATTATAGTGGAGGCATTACTATATATTGTTATTACATTGGGGGCATTACTATATATTTCTATTATAGTGGAGGTATCACTATATATTTCTATTATACTGGAGGTATCACTATATATTTCTATTATACTGGAGGTATCACTATATATTTCTATTATACTGGAGGTATCACTATATATTTCTATTATACTGGAGGCATTACTATATATTTCTATTATACTGGCGTATCACTATATATTTCTATCATAGTGGAGGTATCACTATATATTTCTATTATACTGGAGGTATCACTATATATTTCTATTATACTGGAGGTATCACTATATATTTCTATTATACTGGAGGCATTACTATATATTTCTATTATACTGGAGGTATCACTATATATTTCTATTATACTGGAGGTATTACTATATATTTCTATTATACTGGAGGCATCTCTATATATTTCTATTATACTGGAGGTATCACTATATATTTCTATTATAGTGGAGGCATTACTATATATTTCTATTATACTGGAGGCATTACTATATATTTCTATTATACTAGAGGCATTACTATATATTTCTATTATACTGGAGGTATCACTATATATTTCTATTATACTGGCGGTATCACTATATATTTCTATTATACTGGAGGTATCACTATATATTTCTATTATAGTGGAGGCATTACTATATATTTCTATTATACTGGCGGTATTACTATATATTTCTATTATACTGGAGGCATCACTATATATTTCTATTATACTGGAGGTATTACTATATATTTCTATTATACTGGAGGTATCACTATATATTTCTATTATACTGGAGGTATTACTATATATTTCTGTTATACTGGAAGAATTACTATATATTTCTATTATACTGGAGGCATTACTATATATTTCTATTATACTGGAAGCATTACTATATATTTCTATTATACTGGAGGTATCACTATATATTTCTATTATACTGGAGGTATCACTATATATTTCTATTATACTGGAGGTATTACTATATATTTCTATTATACTGGAGGCATTACTATATATTTCTATTATACTAGAGGCATTACTATATATTTCTATTATACTGGAGGTATCACTATATATTTCTATTATACTGGCGGTATTACTATATATTTCTATTATACTGGAGGCATCACTATATATTTCTATTATACTGGAGGTATTACTATATATTTCTATTATACTGGAGGTATCACTATATATTTCTATTATACTGGAGGTATTACTATATATTTCTATTATACTGGAAGCATTACTATATATTTCTATTATACTGGAGGCATTACTATATATTTCTATTATACTGGAAGCATTACTATATATTTCTATTATACTGGAGGTATCACTATATATTTCTATTATACTGGAGGCATTACTATATATTTCTATTATACTGGAGGCATTACTATATATTTCTATTATACTGGAGGCATTACTATATATTTCTATTATAGTGGAGGTATTACTATATATTTCTATTATAGTGGAGGTATCACTATATATTTCTATTATACTGGAGGTATTACTATATATTTCTATTATACTGGAGGTATCACTATATATTTCTATTATACTGGAGGTATTACTATATATTTCTATTATACTGGAAGCATTACTATATATTTCTATTATACTGGAGGCATTACTATATATTTCTATTATACTGGAGGTATCACTATATATTTCTATTATACTGGGGGCATTACTATATATTTCTATTATACTGGAGGTATTACTATATATTTCTATTATACTGGGGGCATCACTATATATTTCTATTATACTGGAGGCATTACTATATATTTCTATTATACTGGAGGCATCACTATATATTTCTATTATACTGGAGGTATCACTATATATTTCTATTATACTGGGGGTGTCACTATATATTTCTATTATACTGGAGGTATCACTATATATTTCTATTATACTGGAGGCATTACTATATATTTCTATTATACTGGAGGCATTACTATATATTTCTATTATACTGGAGGCATCACTATATATTTCTATTATACTGGAGGTATCACTATATATTTCTATTATACTGGGGGCATTACTATATATTTCTATTATACTGGAGGTATCACTATATATTTCTATTATACTGGGGGCATTACTATATATTTCTATTATACTGGAGGCATTACTATATATTTCTATTATAGTGGAGGTATCACTATATATTTCTATTATACTGGAGGTATCACTATATATTTCTATTATACTGGAGGTATCACTATATATTTCTATTATACTGCAGGCATTACTATATATTTCTATTATACTGGAGGCATTACTATATATTTCTATTATAGTGGAGGTATCACTATATATTTCTATTATACTGGAGGCATTACTATATATTTCTATTATATTGGAGGCATTACTATATATTTCTATTATACTGGAGGTATCACTATATATTTCTATTATACTGGAGGCATTACTATATATTTCTATTATACTGGAGGTATCACTATATATTACTATTATACTGGAAGCATTACTATATATAATAGCCCTATTCTGTGACCTTGTGATTCATTTGCTAACGCTGGGCGGAGTTACAACAGTAGGCGGAGTTAGTCAAATGAGTCACAGAGATCTGGCCAAATCTACAGGAGACTAGGAGCAGCAGCAGATAGCATGGGCATTGGGCATGGCACAGGCAGGGGTGCAGACCTCCCAGCTTAACGCAGGAGCTTTCTCCAGGCAGAAGGAGGGAAATACACTCGGCAAAAAGGGGGCGTGGCTTCACGGGAGGGCCCCGTTTTCGTCAGTGAGGGGGCATGCCCAGCGCTCTGTGAGCTGCTGGCATGCCCCCAGGGGCTGATTATGAGTCCGGGGGGCCCAGGGCACTTGTGACAGGGGAGCCCTATCTCATTGCTGTGCCTGCTGTGGGGTTGGGGGCGTGGCCTAATCGCGGCCCGCGCGGCCACGCCCCCTTATGCAAATTTCGATTTTTATTTTTATTTTTTTGATGGGATTTTGGCCCCTCAGCTAGGGCTAAATCCAGAGGACGTGGACGCTCCCCCCTACACACCCGCACAGGCAGAAGAAAGCAGGGAGACTGCTGCCTCCCTGCAACACCACAGACCTGCCTACACGTAGCAGCGTGTGCTGACTGTAGCACAATGCTGCCGCTGTTACTGGCAGGACGGGGGGGGGGAGCTTCTGAGCTGGGACAGAGCTACTCCAGCCGGGGAGTCCCCTAAAACTGTGGGGCCAACGGTACGTATCCCCTGCCCCCCCCCCCCCACCCACCTTAATCCGGCTCTGCTGCTGGAACCCCCCCATTAATCCGTACCCCCTGATGCCCCCTCTCCCTCTGTCTCCACTATTCACCGCTGCTCTGCTAAGCAGAACAGCGAGTACAGGAGCTATCCAACTGCCCCCCCCCCCCCCACCGCCGGACACTGCGACCCGCGGGTGGGACAGCGGGACAGACCCCAAAAAATGGGACTGTCCCGCGAAAATCGGGACATTTGGGAGGTATGGGGGTGTGTGAGGGGTATGTCATACAGACAGACGGGCACCGGCTCACTGTGTGCTTGACCCCCCACATCGGCATACTCAGCAGGGTCTCTCTGATGCGGAGGAGCGTCACTTTCTGGCACACTCCACGCTTCTTAGCTGCAGTTTAGTGGGGCACCTGCCGCTGTGCAGGTTCCATACTGCCTCTGTTATCTCCAGCCCCGGCAACCCCACCACTAGCTGCAGCGCTGCCACCCGCAGTGAGGTGCGCCCAGCTCATTCACACACTTTAGCTGGCGGGTAGCGCTGCAGAAATCCGAGCTGCTTGCAGGCTCTGACCCACTCCTCCCTCCAGCCGCAGCGTCTCCTGGGAGCTAACCAGTCACTCCCAGTCTCCCCTTACCACAGTGCCCGGAAGCCGTGAGGTCCGCGCCATGTGCATGCTATGACCCCCTCCTCCCTCCAGCCACAGCATCTCCTGGGGGCTAACCAGTCATTTCCAGTCTCACCTTACCACAGTGCCCGGCAGCTGCGCGAGGTCTGCGGTGTGTGACTGAGGAGGGGGGGAGGGATGCGGACGGGCAGAGGAAGCAGGACTCCAGCCTGAGAGAGTCAGCCATGCCAAGTCTCCAGCAGCAGCAGATCCCAACAGGTTGGAGTGGAACAGCAGCAGCCAGCAGCAGTGACTCCGGTAAGACACATCTGTCTGTCACCACTGTTTTGTCCCTAATACCAATCTCTCCCGTGCCCTGTGTTCTGTCATGTCCCTGTCACCCCTGGCCTTGCCCTGCCACACTTATCCTGGCCCTTTCACCCTTATCCTGGCCCTGTCACCCTTATCCTGTCCCTATCATTTCTGTCCTGGCCCCGTCACCCCTGTCCTGGCCCCGTCACCCCTGTCCTGGCCCCGTCAACCCTGTACTGACCCTGTCACCCCTGTCCTGGCTCTGTTACTGCATACCCTCCAACTACCTTTTATGGCATGTACAGTACCCGCAGCGCCTCCAGACCTCTCCCCAATGCACCACACCTCCGCACCTTCCCCTCCACCACATGCGGCACTCCACCCCTCCCCCACATGCTGTGCCTCCAGACCTCCTTCACCACCCGTGGCTCCCACTCCTCCACCCCTTCACCACCCACAGCACCTCCAGGCCCCTTCCACCATTCACCCCCCTTATATGTCTCCCCCAACACCTGCTCCCCTCCACCCGCAGCATCTGCAGACACCCTCCTCCATCAGCGGTCCCCCCCTCACCCACCCCTCCCCCACCAATGGCACCCCCGCACCTGCCCCTGCAGCACCTACGGACCTCCTTTCCCATCCGCCGCAACACCCGTACCTGCCCCTACCCTACCCATGGTGCCTGCGGTCCCCTACCCAACCTCCGGCACTCCCGTCCCTTCCCATCCAACAGCACCTCCGGAACCCTTCATCCATCCACAACATCCCCACACCTGCCCCTCTCCCACCCGTGGCACCCCTGCCCCTCCCCCACCTTCAGTGCCTCCGGACCCCTCCCCCATCTGCATCCCCCACTCCTCTGCCCCTCCCCCACGCGCAGCACCTCCCGAACCTTCCCCATCCGGGCCCCACCCCCACTTCTGCCTCCCTCCACCCGCAGCATCTACAGACACCATCCGCAGTCCCCCCCACACCCGCTACATTCTGTACATCGTGCCCTGCAGGTGCTGTTCACGCCGTCGCAAGGGGCTGCGCCTCCTTCACCATCGCACGCCCTTTCATTGTGCAATATTTAACAACTAACAAAGGAATGCAGGTAATACTCCATATAATACAAATATTAAACCCCAGAAAGGCATGCAAGGGTTAAGGGGGTGTAGCCCCTTGCGACGGTGTGAAGAGCGCCCGTAGGGCGCGATGAAGCACCTAGTTACTATATATTTCTATTATACTGGAGGCATTACTATATATTTCTATTATAGTGGAGGTATCACTATATATTTCTATTATACTGGAGGCATTACTATATATTTCTATTATACTGGAGGCATTACTATATATTTCTATTATACTGGAGATATCACTATATATTTCTATTATACTGGAGGTATCACTATATATTTCTATTATACTGGAGGCATTACTATATATTTCTATTATACTGGAGGCATTACTATATATTTCTATTATACTGGAGGCATTACTATATATTTCTATTATACTGGAGGCATTACTATATATTTCTATTATACTGGAGGCATTACTATATATTTCTATTATACTGGAGGCATTACTATATATTTCTATTATACTGGAGGTATTACTATATATTTCTATTATACTGGAGGCATTACTATATATTTCTATTATACTGGAGGTATTACTATATATTTCTATTATACTGGAGGTATCACTATATATTTCTATTATACTGGAGGCATTACTATATATTTCTATTATACTGGAGGTATTACTATATATTTCTATTATAGTGGAGGCATTACTATATATTTCTATTATAGTGGAGGTATCACTATATATTTCTATTATACTGGAGGCATTACTATATATTTCTATTATAGTGGAGGTATCACTATATATTTCTATTATACTGGAGGCATTACTATATATTTCTATTATACTGGAGGTATTACTATATATTTCTATTATAGTGGAGGCATTACTATATATTTCTATTATAGTGGAGGTATCACTATATATTTCTATTATACTGGAGGCATTACTATATATTTCTATTATAGTGGAGGTATCACTATATATTTCTATTATACTGGAGGCATTACTATATATTTCTATTATAATGGAGGCATTACTATATATTTCTATTATACTTGAGGTATCACTATATATTTCTATTATACTGGATTTATCACTATATATTTCTATTATATTGGAGGTATTACTATATATTTTTAGCCTCGCTTCCAGATTCCCCAAAAAAAGGGACTGTGTCGTGTGGCCACGATGCTAGTGTCATGTAGTCACTCCCACTAGCAGCATGTGGCCACGCCCCCTCACAACACATGACCACGCCCATTTTTTGGCACTCAGTACCACTAAGAAAATATTTCTACTTGCACCACTGGGTTTGCTGTTCCACTGGGGAGTGGGGGGTGGGGTTTGCTGTTCCACTGGGGAGTGGGGGTGGGGTTTGCTGTTCTGCTGGGTAGTGGGGGGTGGGGTTTGCTGTTCTGCTGGGCAGTGGGGGGTGGGGTTTGCTGTTCCGCTGGGGAGTGGGGGTGGGGTTTGCTGTTCTGCTGGGGAGTGGGGGTGGGGTTTGCTGTTCCGCTGGGGAGTGGGGGTAGGGTTTGCTGTTCCGCTGGGGAGTGGGGGTGGGGTTTGCTGTTCCGCTGGGGAGTGGGGTTTGCTGTTCCGCTGGGGAGTGGGGTTTGCTGTTCCGCTGGGGAGTGGGGTTTGCTGTTTCGCTGGGGAGTGGGGCTGGGGTTTGCTGTTCCGCTGGGGAGTGGGGGTGGGGTTTGCTGTTCTGCTGGGGAGTGGGGTGTGGGGTTTGCTGTTCCGCTGGTGAGTGGGGGTGGGGTTTGCTGTTCCGCTGGGGAGTGGGGTGTGGGGTTTGCTGTTCCGCTGGGGAGTGGGGTGTGGGGTTTGCTGTTCCGCTGGGGAGTGGGGGTGGGGTTTGCTGTTCTGCTGGGGAGTGGGGTGTGGGGTTTGCTGTTCCGCTGGTGAGTGGGAGTGGGGTTTGCTGTTCCGCTGGGGAGTGGGGGTGGGGTTTGATGTTCCGCTGGGGAGTGGGGGTGGGGTTTGCTGTTCCGCTGGGGAGTGGGAGATATCTATGAAGTGATGTGCTGTATGATGACTGATGATTTATGTGTCTGTGGGTCAGGATTGTGAAGATGTCCAGCCCTAACCTGAACCTGGTGACCGTGCTGGGCAGCGTCTGTGCGTACATCAGCGCTTTCATGTTTGCGGTGCAGGAAAACGCCTCCTCCGTGGAAACGGTGATGCAGGTGAGTGACAGCGATGCCATACCTCCTACACCTCTCTCCTCTCCTACAGGTAGAACGTTATTAACCACCGAGATCTCAGCATAGTCATTAGATGCCTCCTCATGTCATATGAGGCTCAGACTCATCCCCTGATATTACCCTGTACAATAAACAACCCGAGAGTCATCGCCCCCTGATATGACGCACCAGTGTGGCCCCTCCCACCCAAACTGCTACTGGTAAAATCGTATTCTAGGGCCCGCCCAGCACAGAGCAAGGCCGCCCAGCGATGCGATCAGAATTCAATGGCGACTGCATCTCAGAAACCTCGGAATAGAGGTAGACACCTATACACGCAGTCAGGCTGCATATACAGGCGCATAGCTGCCATGTCTCCTATCGCGGGAAATGCAGACGACTTCATCTGACCGCCCCGAAAACGGCCATGACATGCCTGCGTTTCCCGCGTCACTCCCCCCCCCCCAATGGCGCAATGATGCCATTGACCGTCTGACGCCTGTAAATCACCTTCCGGGGTGCGATCGCACAGTGAAAGTCTGCGCATGCGCAATGCGGCTGCAGCGCAGGTGGCCGATACACGATCATTTGTGATTTTATTAACATTGCGTCCACCTCTGAATAGTCCCCAATATTTGGTTATTCAGCCCTGGAAACTGTAATAGAAAATGAGATAAGAATTTTTCGGGTGGAAACTGTGAAATTAGTTAATTGGAAGATCAACAATGGTGATGAATATTCTCCGTTCCTATAATACCCGCCTCACCATGGAGGATTGGGGCAGGACTTATGGTATACTCGGTAATCTGATATATAGCTGTATATATTTATATAAATGAGGTGATAACGCGATAGGTAAATTCATTCTGCAACACCAAGCGCTGTAAATGGTTCTTATACTTCCACTCACGATTCCCCATTTAGGTCCGGATCAGCCTCCTGTACGTTGGTGTCACGCTGGTGTTCGGGCCATTGTTGGGGAAGAGTTGGAGACTTCACCGGGTATTTACCCACAGGGTGCCCGATAAACGAGTGGTGAGTACTGCTGAGCCTCACTGTTATCACCATAATCATTTTCCTGTATTGGCATCCGCTAGAGAAATTAATATCTTGTATTGTCTACTCTTGTGCTACCTGAAGATTTTCCAACCACGTGGCGCAGACTCCCGAATTTCCCACCTCATTTACTATAGCAGTTATCTGGGATGAATACATGTCCTAGGGTACCAATGAATGCAAATGCAGGTTGGCTGCGAGAGACACAATGTAGCTGTAAGATGACAATCCCTGGCGCGTTTCAGTGCTGGCTGTGCGCTTTCATCAGAAGTAACAATTGAATTGTATTGAGTATTGATAAAATAAAGGTTTCTTTTTTTAGATCATCACGTAAAGGGCTCCAAAGTAAGCTTTTATTTTTGATATACAGTAGTACAGCCTTAACTGTACTTAGTAGTGAGTTTAGCCCTGGTAACTGCAATAGTAAATGAGGTGGGAAGTTTCTGAGCTTTTGTACTGTGCGGAAAGAGTCAGGTATATAAGGAGGGTCTCTGTGGTGTTGAGGAAAATATGAGATGTGGAAATAGTATACATCTAAGCAGTTCACAAAACGAGAGCTGTCAGCATATATATATATATATATATTTGTAGAGTTACTTTTTATATTATTACGGGAAGGCAGAGGAGCAGCTGAGAACATTGTCTTCTAGTCCAGGTGTAGGCAACATGGAGCTCTGGAAGCTGTTGTGGAACTGAAGTCGTGTAACCTTCCTCTGCCCTAATCTCTACTTTTCTGTCATCCACTGGCCTCTAGGAGGGCCACATGTTGTGTTATTGCTGTATCCAGAAATAATGGATCCAGGTCCTCAGATGGTCACCAGCCGTGGAAGTCAGTAGAGACTGCAGTAACCGGACTTTGGGAGTTCCCTTAATTGCCCGTAGTAACCATAGACCAGAACTGTCCACCCATCTCCTGTGTGCATGTGATAAGAATGGAACCTGGGGCTTGGTGCTCTTCTGTGGCCGTTGAGGGTCTTCACCTGTAGATCCTCCTGCCACTTCGGCTGGGACTCTATCAGCCTCTATTGCCCACAGTTGCCTAATAACTAATACACTAATTATGTTGTAGCTTTATTGCTATGCATCAGCCCATGATGTCCTGATCGTCTCAGTAACAATGGGGGGTAATTCTGAGTTGATCGCAGCAGCAAGTTTTTTAGCAACTGGGCAAAACCATGTGCACTGCAGGGGGGGCAGATATAACATGTGCAGAGAGAGTTAGATTTGGGTGGGGTGTGTTCAATCTGCAATCTAATTTGCAGTGTAAAAATAAATCAGCCAGGATTTACCCTGCACAGAAATAAAATAACCCACCCAAATCTAACTCTCTCTGCACATGTTATATCTGCCTCCCCTGCAGTGCACATGGTTTTGCCCAACTGCTAACTAAATTCCTGCTGCGATCAACTTGGAATTACCCCCAATAGTATTTGTATATACACGGGCAATAGCAATTTAAATAGGTTTAGTTAGGTAAAAAAAAAAAAAAGTAAAAGGTTAGATGATAATGTAGAGGGGAGCGTGTTACACTGTGGTCAGCATCTGGGCAGAGAGACGTTGTCTCAGGCCCTGCCTGTTCTGGAGCTATCCGGTCCCCCAGCGGCTCATGCAGTGAGGTAGGTGATTGGAAGGAGGTGCGAGGTGCTGTTGTTGAGGTGAGGGGGGTGGGTAATGTGAGAGCAGCCCTGCTAGTAACTCAGGCACCAGAAGAGCTAGCATGAGGAAGCGTTGCTGATCTCTGACTTTTGTCCTGCAGATTATAAAGGACCTGACGCTGCTTGGCCTGGAAGCTGGCCTTCTGTTTGTGGACGCCTTGCTGCTTCTGTCATGGGTTCTGTCTGACCCTGTCCTCTGTACGCAGAATGTGAGCGCCAGCATCACGGTGAGACCCCCAGAACTATGCACCGCTCATACTTGCTCCTTATACCGCCATACAGTAAGGGGGCCGTAGTACAGCTACTAATCTATGGGCCTGATTCAGCCGATGTTCTCTTCCTGCGTATGCGTCCCGGTAGACACTCAGACTCTGCAACAGGACCCGATCTGCGACGATGGTACCGATGTATCAGCAGTTATACACCGTCGGAGGGAAATTATGCGCCAGCAGCGGGTGTCACTATGCTCAGTTTAGCTTCTGTCCATATTAGCATATAGTCGCAGTTGCGTACAGCAAAAGATTGCAGCAGCAAGAACAGCCGCACCTGAATCAGACCCTACGTGCATTGTGCTTTAGTGTATCCGTCTTTTCCCTTCCGTGTGTCGCTCCTGAACTGCGCCCGCTAACGACGTGTTGTGTAAGGGCATGAGAAGTAACAGCTGGGTCACATGACTGAGTGCCAGGCGGGCAGGAGCGGACGCCGTGGGTAGTAACCATAGATGGTGAATACTATTGCCAAGGGAGTATGTACCGCTGGCATATTACCACGGCAATGACTGAGAACAGCACTTGGCATAGTAATAGGTATTACTGCCATTGTGTATATCATTGGGCACCACTAACGGCATGTATGTTACTGGGCATTACTAACGCTAGTTATATTACACACTGCAGTGAACTCTGTATTGCAGAGCTGTAACAGGGGCAGCATGGTTGCAGAGTGGTTAGCATTGATGCCTTAGAGATACTGCCCTCTTCTGTGAGCTGCTGGTTATCATTACCTGCCAGCAGAAGCCCCTGAGATCCGCACACTTGTGTACTGCACCCGTCGCATACGTGGTGACCAAATTCTACTTTGTCGCCCACACAGGCCGCTCGGCAGGGCACCTTCTGCGCCGTGACCAGAACACGCTCCTGTTCTTCCCTGTATGCGGACTTCTGGATCGCCCTCTTGGTGGGGTTCAAGGTAGGAACTCTTAGTGTCTCCCCAACGTTCCTGGTCAGAATAAATGCAGGGTCACCTAAAGATGGTAAATATCACCTGAGAGCGCCACCTTCAGGCATTAAACCTAAACAGTAATATTGCTGAGATTAACCACATATAATAAATGCATCTGGGACTGAGGATCGACAGTGGCTGGGGCGACACACATTAGGTCAACACCTATTGGTCGACAGTGAGTAGGTCGACGCAGGAAATAGGTTGACACAGCCATTAAGTTGACGTGGAAATAGGTGTTTTTTTGGTGTTGTTATCTCCGTAAAGTGACGGGGAACCCCAATTAGTGCACCGTGTCCCCTCGCATGGCGCTCTTCGCTCGCCATGCTTCGGGCAAGGTGCCTCACTCCACTGCTGCTGCGCTCAGCACATGTTACTGTTCCCAATTGTACTCCACGTGGATCGTAAAGTATGAAAAAGTTCAAAAAAAGGGGGAAAAAAAGTGAAAAACTCATGTCGATCTTTTTCCACGTCGACCTATTCACTGTCGACCAATAGGTGTTGACCTGAGTTGTGTCGAACTAAGTTCTGTTGACCCAGAGTCTGGATACCATAATAAACCAGTATCAGTCTCAGCAATTGATCAGAGCCCCGCTAGATGGATAGTGAAGGTAGCGGAGAGTAAAGGGTTAATATATAAATCAAACATGAACCCAGAATATTATTAGGAGTTTATTTACAGAGCTCCGCCCAATGCGGCATTTCCAGGGCGGAGTTATCCTCACAACGCGCCCATATACGTAAGGGATAGGCATAGTCTGTGTAACCGTTTAGATTGGCTGCTCTCTCTGTCCGCTTGGTTTATCAGTCATTTCACAGGCAGTTGTTTCCCAGTATAGACAGTAGGCAGCCGTGCCCGCTGATGCCCCTTCCACCTGCAGAAGACTTCCTGGCATACATTATATGCATGGTTAGCCATATTATAGATCCCTGATTGGAACTGCGCAGTATACGCATGAACGATATTTAGTCACCCCTAACCTCACAACTCACTGGATGACTTTCCAATCAGTACTGGGGCAGATGTATTAAGCCTGCAGAAGTGATAACGTGGAAGGTGCTAACGCATTAGCCAATCAGCTCCTAACTGTCATTTTTCAAACTTGTAATGATTGGCTGGTGCGTTATCACCTTCCACTTATCACTTCTCCAGGCTTAGTACATCTGCCCCCCCAATGACAGCTAGGAGCTGACTGGCTGGTACCTCTGTTTCTAAATCTAGGGATGACGCTTGGTGGGAGCACACCTCAGTCAGGAAGCGCCTCTGGGCACAATTGGACCTTCTGAAATAGTCTGCGAGATGAGGCATCGGCGACATTCTGGCCAGTTAGCCCCTGAGGCAGCGATAATTTAAAACTGGTTGGATTTTGCCTTTTGCTGCTTTTACAATATGGACTATAATCATAACCGTGACGGCATCTTGCAGCTATTACGTAAGACCCGTGGTGGCAGTGTGAGAACTATGGCCCTCATTCCGAGTTGATCGGTCGCAAGGCGAATTTAGCAGAGTTACACACGCTAAGCCGCCGCCTACTGGGAGTGAATCTTAGCTTCTTAAAATTGCGACCGATGTATTCGCAATATTGCGATTACTAACTACTTAGCAGTTTCAGAGTAGCTCCAGACTTACTCTGCCTGTGCGATCAGTTCAGTGCTTGTCGTTCCTGGTTGACGTCACAAACACACCCAGCGTTCGCCCAGGCACTCCCACCGTTTCTCCGGCCACTCCTGCGTTTTTTCCGGAAACGGTAGCGTTTTCAGCCACACGCCCCTGAAACGCCGTGTTTCCGCCCAGTAACACCCATTTCCTGTCAATCACATTACGTTCGCCGGAGCGATGAAAAAGCCGTGAGTAAAATTACTTTCTACATAGCAAAGTTACTTGGCGCAGTCGCAGTGCGAACATTGCGCATGCGTACTAAGCGGATTTTCATTGCGATGCGATGAAAAATACCGAGCGAACAACTCGGAATGAGGGCCAATGTCATAAATAAGCATACGGAAAAGAGTAATTCCAAAGTCTGTGTGCTCACATTTGTCATGTGACTGTGGTTGCCATGGTAAACTGTAAATCATTAATAGAAGAATAAGGGAAAAAAGATAACGAAAACAGAGCAAAACAATAGGTTTCCAGAGGTAACTTTAGTCACTTAAATTAAAAATCAAACATGAATTATTGGAACCACTATAAAAATCCCTTTCTCTCGTCTTGCTTTCTTCAGGGCGTCCTCCTGGTGTACAGCAGCTACCTGGCCGGCCTGACCAGGAATATCAGCACTCCGCCAGTTAACCAGTCTCTGGTGATCATGGTTGGCAGCAGTCTTGCGGTCGTTTGCACCGCGGTTGTGTTCTTAGTGACTCGGTTCTTCCACACCTGGCCTGGCCTGGTCTATGGAACGACGTCTGGAAGCATCCTCGTCTGTACCATCACAATTAACGGCCTCATCTTCATTCCACAGGTAACAGTCCACACTCACTCAGAGAGGGGGGAGTCTGGTAACTTCTTTAGTTTTTAAATTCTATTTTACGTACGCAACTCATTCCTGACGTCCCAGCCTCCGCCTGAAACCGAACACCGGCGAAACTACATGTAACAATGGCGGGATGGACTAGAAACTGTCCCTGTCTGTCTAGCTAATGCTGCGACATGAAAGGAACAATCTTTGGGGGTAAATCCAAGTTGATTGCAGCAGGAATTTTGTTAGCAGTTGGGCAAAACCATGTTCACTGCAGGGGAGGCAGATGTAACATGTGCAGAGAGAGTTAGATTTGGGTGGGTTATTTTGTTTCTGTGCAGGGTAAATACTAACTGCTTTATTTTTACACTGCAATTTAGATTGTAGATTGAACACACCCCACCCAAATCTAACTCTCTCTGCACATGTTACATCTGCCCCCCCCACCCCCCCCCCACCCCTCCCCTGCAGTGCACATGGTTTTGCCCAACTGCTAACAAAATTCCTGCTGCGATCAACTTGGAATTGCCCCCTTTAGTTTCATAAATCACAAAGTAGTGTCACACCCTTAAGCCGCGCGCAGACACTGCTGATCAGATGGCAGATGACAATGGCTTCATCACGCTGCGCACTGCTACCCGTACAGCACATAGCAGGGGCGCACAGTCCGCCACCCACTCAGCAGCCACCATTGTCCATCTGTACATTTACGTGGATATCTCCGTTCCTTCATTCCCAGTCAATCACAATTAACCCCACGTCCAGGTCTGATGAGATGACATTTGTTTACTCCAGCGGTGTGCAGAGAATCCGTCATTCTGTAGTAATTTGGGGGAAAGTTCCCCGTCATGATCTTTTTGTGACTACTTATAGATTTACAAGAAAACGTCACCTTCCCTTTTCTGCAACGTGATCTCTTCCCCAAATCAGAGCAAGTTCTTATGTCAGCTAAATATAGTAACATAAACACTTGTAAAAGCCAAAATGTTCTCGAGTTCTGCAAAAAGGAAAAGCAGAAGCGCAGCACATGTGCAGAGCCTCTTATATCTACTACCAATCACCAAGATGACATTTTATTTGGAGTGGATTGCAAACCTATAGGGTTAGGGTCAGATACGGATTCAGTATGCTGTACGGGCGGACGTGATGCTGCCCGCCAGAATTCTTGTAGGAGGGCGAGCGCTAAGGGTCCCCTTGCAGGCTCGACGCGCTGCGGGCTCGGTGTCTCGCAACAGGATCTACCCCCCTCTCCATACATTGCTTCAATAACCGCAAGGGTGATATCTGGGCAATAGGGTGGCATTTGGCATCCGCTCTAGTGATATCCCTTAGTAACAGGACATGTGGGAGCGGGAGCAGTCTGTCACTAAGGAGGGGGCGAGTGCGGTGTGGCTCGTTAGCAGTCATCTCCATCACAGCACTCGCACACGTTGCACTTTACACAGCCGCTACCACAGCTGAGGCACATGGAAGATTTTGACCAATCACGCTTCTTCTCCTGGCAGTTAAAAGGACAACTCATACAAAACTGCACACATACCACTAACACAGTGCACAAATTCTTTTTAAAGAGGGTTTATCATCTGGAGTAGTGGAAGCATCCACCACATACGTTTGTCGCCTAGAGTGGTGGAAGTTTCTGTTGCGTAGGCTTGTCACCTAGAGTGGTGGAGGCGTCCATCGCGTAGGCCTAGAGTGGTGGAAGTATCCGTCACGTAGGCTTGTCGCCTAGAGTGGTGGAAGTGTCTGTTGCGTAGGCTTGTCGCCTAGAGTGGTGGAAGTTTCTGTTGCGTAGGCTTGTCGCCTAGAGTGGTGGAAGTTTATGTTGCGTAGGCTTGTCGCCTAGAGTGGTGGAAGTATCCGTCACGTAGGCTTGTCACCTAGAGTGGTGGAAGTGTCTGTTGCGTAGCCTTGTCACCTAGAGTGGTGGAAGTATCCGTCACGTAGGCTTGTTGCCTAGAGTGGTGGAAGTATCCGTCGTGTAGGCTTGTCAACTAGAGTGGTGGAAGTGTCTGTTGCGTAGGCTTGTCACCTAGAGTGGTGGAAGTATCCGTCACGTAGGCTTGTTGCCTAGAGTGGTGGAAGTATCCGTCGCGTAGGCTTGTCAACTAGAGTGGTGGAAGTTTCTGTTGCGTAGGCTTGTCGCCTAGAGTGGTGGAAGTCTCTGTTGCGTAGGCTTGTCACCTAGAGTGGTGGAAGTTTCTGTTGCGTAGGCTTGTCGCCTAGAGTGGTGGAAGTTTCTGTTGCGTAGGCTTATTGCCTAGAGTGGTAGAAGCATCCGTAGCGTAGGCTTGTCGCCTAGCATGGTGGAAGCATCCGTTACATAGCTCCTTGCCTCAGCTGACATTAGCAGCCAATAAGAGACTTGCAATCCCTATGTATACCTTGTCTGCTTTTTGCTCTGTGCCAGTGTATTTATTCTGACTCCCAGCAAGTCACAGCCTGACAGCCTGGCTCCTGAGTGTATACCACAGTTTCCGGTGATATAACCCTGCATTGCCATATTCCTGGTCTGCATTGCCCACTTTCAAAAGTGCTTCACTCGGCTTTCGCCACAATACGATTACACAGGCTTGTCACCTAGAGTGGTGGAAGTTTCTGTTGCGTAGCCTTGTCACCTAGAGAGGTGGAAGTTTCTGTTGCGTAGCCTTGTCACCTAGAGTGGTGGAAGTTTCTGTTGCGTAGCCTTGTCACCTAGAGTGGTGGAAGTTTCTGTTGTGTAGCCTTGTCACCTAGAGTGGTGGAAGTTTCTGTTGCGTAGGCTTGTCACCTAGAGTGGTGGAAGTTTCTGTTGCGTAGCCTTGTCACCTAGAGTGGTGGAAGTTTCTGTTGCGTAGGCTTGTCGCCTAGAGTGGTGGAAGTTTCTGTTGCGTAGCCTTGTCACCTAGAGTGGTGGAAGTTTCTGTTGCGTAGCCTTGTTGCCTAGAGTGGTGGAGGCGTCCATCGCGTAGGCTTGTCGCCTAGAGTGGTGGAAGTATCCATCGCGTAGGCTTGTCACCTAGAGTGGAGGAGGCGTCCATCGCATAGGCCTAGAGTGGTGGAAGTTTCTGTTGTGTAGCCTTGTTGCCTAGAGTGGTGGAAGTATCCGTCGCGTAGGCTTGTAGTCTAGAGTGGTGGAAGTATCCATCACGTAGGCTTGTCACTTAGAGAGGTGGAAGTTTCTGTTGCATAGCCTTGTCGCCTAGAGTGGTGGAAGTTTCTGTTGCGTAGGCTTGTCGCCTAGAGTGGTGGAAGTTTCTGTTGCGTAGGCTTGTCGCCTAGAGTGGTGGAAGTTTCCGTCGCGTAGGCTTGTCGCCTAGAGTGGTGGAAGTTTCTGTTGCATAGGCTTGTCGCCTAGAGTGGTGGAAGTATCCGTCATGTAGGCTTGTTGCCTAGAGTGGTGGAAGTTTCCGTCGCGTAGGCTTGTCGCCTAGAGTGGTGGAAGTCTCTGTTGCGTAGGCTTGTCGCCTAGAGTGGTGGAAGTGTCTGTTGCGTAGGCTTGTCGCCTAGAGTGGTGGAAGTTTCTGTTGCGTAGGCTTGTCGCCTAGAGTGGTGGAAGTTTATGTTGCGTAGGCTTGTCGCCTAGAGTGGTGGAAGTATCCGTCACATAGGCTTGTTGCCTAGAGTGGTGGAAGTTTCCGTCGCGTAGGCTTGTCGCCTAGAGTGGTGGAAGTCTCTGTTGCATAGGCTTGTCACCTAGAGTGGTGGAAGTTTCTGTTGCGTAGGCTTGTCACCTAGAGTGGTGGAAGTGTCTGTTGCGTAGGCTTGACGCCTAGAGTGGTGGAAGTTTCTGTTGCGTAGGCTTATTGCCTAGAGTGGTATTATTATTACATTTTATTTATAGGGCGCCACAAGTGTTTCGCAGCGCCGTACAAAGGACAGTACAGGGAGACAAAACTTAGCATAACAGTAAATAAATAACAAAAATGGAGTGCAGGTAACAAAGAGCACCACAATTCTCAAAACATAATACAGCTTAGATGTAAGTAGCGAAGGAGTAATCATTGTACTACTTGGGCTGGCGGCCATAGATAGAGAGGGGCCATTTACCAGCACGAGAAAAAGCAGGTAAAGATGGTCACTGAGTGAAATGTGTCAAGAAGATGGCTTAGACAAGAGGAGAGAGGGCCCTGCTCTGAAGAGCTAACAATCTAGTGGGGAGGGGCAACAGACAGATGACATGAGGTGCAAGCAAACAGGTAGAAGCCTGATGGTGGTATGCGAGCAAAGCAGAGATGTCCAAGGCATGGGGCAGGGGGATGGAGGAGCAGCCTAAGGACTAGGTTATGCATTGGAAGGGTACGCTTTGATAAATAGGTGGGTTTTCAGTGCCCGTTTGAAGCTTTGCAAGGTCGGGGAGAGTCTAATGGAGCGGGGGAGCGTATTCCACTGAAGGGGTGCAGCACGGCAAAATCCTGAACTCGTGCATGGGAAGCAGTGACCAAGGCAGAGGAGAGGCGACGGTCATCAGCCGACCGTAGTGGGCGGGAGGGAGTATGAAGGGAGAGGAGGTTGGAGATGTAGGGAGCAGTGGAATTAGAGATGGCCTTGTATGTGAGGGTGAGGAGTTTGAAGAGGATTCTGTAGGGGAATGGGAGCCAGTGTAGAGTGGTAGAAGTATCCGTAGCGTAGGCTTGTCGCCTAGCATGGTGGAAGCATCCATTGCATAGCTCCTTGCCTCAGCTGACATTAGCAGCCAATAAGAGACTTGCAATCCCTATGTATACCTTGTCTGCTTTTTGCTCTGTGCCAGTGTATAATCATTCTGACTCCCAGCAAGTCACAGCCTGACAGCCTGGCTCCTGAGTGTATACCACAGTTTCCGGTGATATAACCCTGCATTGCCATATTCCTGGTCTGCATTGCCCACTTTCAAAAGTGCTTCACTCGGCTTTCGCCACAGTACGATTACACAGACCTCAGCCATTAATCTCTACCTTCAGTAAACCTGTAAGCTTCCTGGTTCTCAATCTGCAACAACTACAGCTTGGTCAAGTGCCTGTGTTTCTACTGCAAGCTTCCCCACAGGCTAAAGTTCTCTGCAGCCTACTCCTGATTACAGTGCTCAGAACAGCCCTCCGACAAGTCTGTTGTTATGGTCCTGAACTTTGCCACGTGATTAACCTCCGTTTGCCTGCGAGCTATCTTGGTTCAGTGAGTACTCGGTTTTACTCGGTTCTCAAAACGGCATCTTATTGGCTATCCAAAACACGTGACATCCGTGAGCCAATAAGATGCCGTTTTTAGAACCGAGTAAAACCGAGTAAAACCGAATCCGCTCATCACTATACTTTACCTCCACGTCCAGACAATGCACCAGCACCCAGCAGCACAGTCTCTCTCCACCAACATCCAGGGACAGTTTGCTCCTGTTCCGGCACAGCCATTTCCAATCAGTACAGTGTGGCACCTTATCCTGTTCAATCTTGCACTCCTGTTCTCCACAGGGTTACACTCAGTAACAAGTTGCACACCAGTGCAGGATCATCCAAGTCAGTCTCCATTCCGGTTCAAGTTTTCAATTCCAGTCCGGTCATTGTCTGGTCCAACTCAAGTATTTGACTCCAGTCCAGTCCAATTGCAGTCTGTTCCAGTATTCAGTTGATTCCAGTCCGTTCAGTATACAAGTCTGGTTCCAATCAGACACTGGAAGCAACCCAGTGTCCCGTCAATTCTACGTTACTACAGCAACAGCCCAAGGCTCCCCGATCCGTATCCGCTGACTATCATGACGGATCCGGACAGGGCGGATCCTGACAGTTGCACTGGCACAGACAAAAGGCAGACATGGTTTACATAGGGATTGCAAGTCTCTGATTGGTTGCTAATGTCAGCTGAGGCAAGGAGCATTCTGACTGGAGGGAATGCAATCAGCTGACATGCTCCAACAGCAACAGTATAAAAGACAAACAGGAAACCTCACCTGCAGGCCAGGTAACAAGGTAAGTCCGATAACAAATACAAGAACTTGATTGCTGCAGACTGGATCATAACAGCCTCCCTGACTTCTTCCCATACTTAGATAATAGAAATACAATCTCTGTGAGCATATCTAGTGCTGACATGGGATACTGTGCCCCGTTCAGAGTCTGTGCACTGGGCGTGATGCCTTGCTACAACACGCAGAGCTTGGCTCCCAATACTCCTGAACTCACTGTACCCAAGTAGCGCACCTGTGAGATCTTATTACTGCACCTGCCCTGATAATATGTGTAGTATGAGAATGCTTGTGCTGTGCACCCCCAGCTGTTGCAGTGGAGGCAGTTTGAAGAGGAGCCAAGTCAGACGAACGTCCAGATGGCCAAATATTTCAACAGTCCCAGCAAGAGCATGAGGTCAATGTACAGCGAGGAGCAAATCTACCAGCTGCTGGGCGAGAACACATCGATGAGACGTCTGCTGACTGAGGTGAGACTTCTGTCTGATTTCATGGGGACGGAGTTACTTTTGGGTAATTTCCATGTGTGCCTGTACTAGTACCTAATAACATAATGGCGCAAACATTCATACTGCGAAAGTGGTTTGTGAGTAATACAGACTTTTCAGAAACAATAAGATTATAGAACTGATTTTAGAGGGGGGGGGGGGGGGGGAGAAGGGATTTAGGGGGGTTCAGAGTGACCAGAGTAGTTGGTAGGGGTTCAGTATGCCGACCATCAGTTTCCCAACAGCCCCTCAAAAAGTACCCTAACCCTCCCCGGTGGTGCTTAACTCTCCCTGGTAGTACCTAACCCTCCCCGGTGCTGCCTAACCCTCCCTGGTGGTACCTAACCCTTCCCGGAGCTGCCTAACCCTCCCTGGTGGTACCTAACCCTTCCCGGTGCTGCCTAACCCTTCCTGGTGGTACCTAACCCACCCCGGTGCTGGCTAACCCTCCCTGGTGGTACCTAACCCTTCCCGGAGCTGCCTAACCCTCCCTGGTGGTACCTAACCCTTCCCGGTGCTGCCTAACCCTTCCTGGTGGTACCTAACCCTCCCCGGTGCTGCCTAACCCTCCCTGGTGGTACCTAACCCTTCCCGGAGCTGCCTAACCCTCCCTGGTGGTACCTAACCCTTCCCGGTGCTGCCTAACCCTTCCTGGTGGTACCTAACCCACCCCGGTGCTGGCTAACCCTAACCCTCCCTCAATGTCTAAACCAATCCCTCCCCTCTTAGTGCCGAACCCTAACCTCCCAAGGTCCTAACCCTAACTCCCCCCTCCTCGGTACCTTACCATAACCTTCCCGTCCCTGCACCTAACCCTAACACACCCCCTTCTAATACCTAAACCTAACCTCCCACCACCTGCAGCAGCGTCCCGCTGGAAGAGCGGAATTCCAGGCATCTGTATTCTGAGGCCGGGATCCCGATCTCCGTCGGGATTTTGAAGCTGGTCTTATGCCGTCGTTCAGGATTCCGGCGTCAGTATTTAGACCGTCGGGATCCCGTCCGGCAGCATTTTAACTGCAACCCGTTGGTAGGAGGTGGCAGTTTCTGTTGAGGACATTTACGCACAATCTCTGCCTTGTTCTTGCTCTTTGTTTAAAAGTGGTATTCTATAATTAGCATCAAACATCCCAATTACAATGATACATCTTTCTTTCCCACCCAGGCAAAGGCTTGTCTAAACTCAAGTAGCGTACAGTGCTCAGTACCATAACTAGGACAAACCTGGCTCCTGTAACTTATCTGGTATCCCGAGCCACCGCTTCAGGTGGCACCTTCAGATCTGCTGGTCTCCTGGCAAATGGCTACCAGTCCCTACTATGAAGGGTCCTGCCCTACTTAGACAAAGGCCTATACAATATATAATTGTACGTAAGCTTAATTATGGACCTGACTATACAGCTTGTAGAATTACACGAAGATAATGAGAAGACCTAGACAGATTTCTGCACTACACTGCTCGTGAGAATACATTAATAAGCATCTCCTATAAGATAGTCTTCTCAACAATGCCACTGACATGGATTCCTCTGCTCATGCTCTTTTGGGGGGCAATGGCCTATCAGAATGCCCCTGTTGTTGGCGCAGTTTAGGTGGTAAGGGGCATAATGAATGGTTTCCTTTCTCTGACTTGCACTAAACAGTGTCATCTGTGTTGCATTTACTCAACAGAAGAACGCAGTGATAGAAAGCCTACAAGAGCAGGTGACGAATGCCAAGGAGAAGCTGGTCCAGCTCCTGAATTCCGAATGCAGCGTGATCCCCGAGGCTGCCGCTATCGCTGCGTCAACGCTGGCTCTTCAGCAGCACAAAGACTCTCCAGACGAGGGCACCGATGGAGAAAGCAAGGGGCTAACTAAGAATGATCCAGAAGACGACACAAACCACCGCCTGTGTGTCCAACCAGCTCAGGGATATACCACCTCGAAATCTAACGATGAAGGATTCCAGTCCCCTAGTGAAGAAGGATATGAATTGCGAGTCAGTGTCCCCCCATCCCCTAACTGCTCCATCCTAAAACAAGAGACTGAAATGGCTGCAATGTCCAGAAACGTCAGCTTTGCAGACGGCGCCTCCTCTAAATCTCAGCAGGAGAGCACAGGCAGAGTAGCAGACGAGGCGTGGGAGCAGTTGACGAGAAAGGTAAACTATGTCAGCAGTGAGAAGCTGCAGGACATCCTGAGGGAGCTCAGCATAGAGACTCTATCGGGCTGTGGGAAGTCATCTCCAAGGAGGCAGAGACGTTCCAGCCACAGTTTCCACGGGGAGACCGCAGCACATCCTAGCGAAGGGTTCCGCAATGTTTGCCTCAGCTTGTCGCCTTACATAACACGGAGAAGACGGGGTCATGGATACGGTTGTAGGAACGTTGCCCGTTTCTCACAGAATGTCAGGCCGATGCCTCCCCACGCGCATTATTTTATAAACCAAGGTTCCAGAGACAGATCCAATGACGCGAACGTGCACAGAGGTGACCTGTTAAATCCCACGCCTGAGATAGCACTGGATGAAACCTACGGTGACCGATGTCGGCCATCTGCCCCAACAAGGAGCGTGGAATTATGCTTTCAAGCAGAAGAAAGGGACCAAGGGAACGGCGGCGTATGGATAACAAAATTATCAGACCGCCAAAACTACGGTAAGGGATCTAGCCGTATTACCCACTGGGCCCACTTGGAGCCAGACCCACGGGACACTTACAGATCCCAGACTCCCTTTTCAGATTCAGACTCTAGTAGCTCGGAGGAGGCTCTGTGCTTCTGCCACAGGCCCTACTGTGACATCTGCTCTGTGAATACATGTGAGTCCAGTGACAGCTGCAACACGGAGATGGATGAGCACCTGCACGGGTGGCCGAGACATCCCAACCATTCCCAGACAGTCATAAACTTTAATGAGGACCTTCAGCCGACTTTTGTTTGATGGTTAAAGCGAGTTGCACTTTTCTTTTACCCTCACTGTCTGAGGAACATGTAGCAATCTGCAGCCATTGGAGCACAGTGCACTTCCTTCACCCTCACTGTCTGAGGAACATGTAGCAATCTGCAGCCATTGGAGCACAGTGCACTTCCTTCACCCTCACTGTCTGAGGAACATGTAGCAATCTGCAGCCATTGGAGCACAGTGCACTTCCTTCACCCTCACTGTCTGAGGAACATGTAGCAATCTGCAGCCATTGGAGCACAGTGCACTTCCTTCACCCTCACTGTCTGAGGAACATGTAGCAATCTGCAGCCATTGGAGCACAGTGCACTTCCTTCACCCTCACTGTCTGAGGAACATGTAGCAATCTGCAGCCATTGGAGCACAGTGCACTTCCTTCACCCTCACTGTCTGAGGAACGGGTGGCAATCTGCAGCCATTGGAGCACAGTGCACTTCAGACAGTGAGGGTGAAGGAAGTGCACTGTGCTCCAATGGCTGCAGATTGCCACCCGTTCCTCAGACAGTGAGGGTGAAGGAAGTGCACTGTGCTCCAATGGCTGCAGATTGCCACCCGTTCCTCAGACAGTGAGGGTGAAGGAAGTGCACTGTGCTCCAATGGCTGCAGATTGCTACATGTTCCTCAGACAGTGAGGGTGAAGGAAGTGCACTGTGCTCCAATGGCTGCAGATTGCTACATGTTCCTCAGACAGTGAGGGTGAAGGAAGTGCACTGTGCTCCAATGGCTGCAGATTGCCACCCGTTCCTCAGACAGTGAGGGTGAAGGAAGTGCACTGTGCTCCAATGGCTGCAGATTGCTACATGTTCCTCAGACAGTGAGGGTGAAGGAAGTGCACTGTGCTCCAATGGCTGCAGATTGCCACCCGTTCCTCAGACAGTGAGGGTGAAGGAAGTGCACTGTGCTCCAATGGCTGCAGATTGCTACATGTTCCTCAGACAGTCAGGGTGAAGGAAGTGCACTGTGCTCCAATGGCTGCAGATTTGCTGCATGTTCCTCAGACAGTGAGGGTGAAGGAATAACGGGTGGCAATCTGCAGCCATTGGAGCACAGTGCACTTCCTTCACCCTGACTGTCTGAAGAACATGTAGCAATCTGCAGCCATTGGAGCACAGTGCACTTCCTTCACCCTCACTGTCTGAAGAACGGGTGGCAATCTGCAGCCATTGGAGCACAGTGCACTTCCTTCACCCTCACTGTCTGAGGAACATGTAGCAATCTGCAGCCATTGGAGCACAGTGCACTTCCTTCACCCTCGAGTCTCAGTGCTCCGGCACGCGGACAGACAGAAGTTGCGCAGTAGTTTGAATTCATGATTGTGGTGATTTTCTTTTTGTTATGTTTGAGCTACACAAACACGTTACCGTGTCTCAAAAGGAAAATATTTAGTCTATTTCTCATTAAATTATTATTAATAAATCGGATTGGTTTTTCTTCTGTGTATATTACAGGCTTGCAGATTATGATGTCATACCAGTCTTTTAAGTGTTAAAAAAAAGAAAGAAAAAAAAAAAAGGAAGTATTGTGTGTTGAATTGGGAAAAGTGACCCGGTCATTGCCGGATTGGAATGGACAATGAATAATAAGAATTTACTCACCGGTAATTCTATTTCTCGTACTCCGTAGTGGATGCTGGGAACTCCGTAAGGACCATGGGGAACAGACGGGCTCCGCAGGAGACTGGGCACTCTAAAAAAAGATTAGGTACTATCTGGTGTGCTCTGGCTCCTCCCTCTATGCCCCTCCACCAGACCTCAGTTAGGGAAACTGTGCCCGGAAGAGCTGACATTACAAGGAAAGGAAATTTTGAATCCAGGGTAAGACTCATACCAGCCACACCAATCACACCGTATAACTTGTGATAACTATACCCAGTTAACAGTATGAACAACAACTGAGCCTCATTCAACAGATGGCTCATAACAATAACCCTATAGTTAAGCAATCTCCTATATAATAGCCCTATTCTGTGACCTTGTGATTCATTTGCTAACGCTGGGCGGAGTCACAACAGTGGGCGGAGTTATTCAAATGAGTCACAGAGATCTGGCCAAATCTACAGGAGACTAGGAGCAGAAGCAGATAGCATGGGCATTGGGCATGGCACAGGCAGGGGTGCAGACCTCCCAGCTTTCTGCAGGAGCTTTCTCCAGGCAGAAGGAGGGAAAAACACTCGGCGAAAAGGGGGCGTGGCTTCACGGGAGGGCCCCGTTTTCGTCAGTGAGGGGGCATGCCCAGCGCTCTGTGAGCTGCTGGCATGCCCCCAGGGGCTGATTATGAGTCCGGGGGGCCCAGGGCACTTGAGACAGGGGAGCCCTATCTCATTGCTGTGCCTGCTGGGGGTTGGGGGCGTGGCCTAATCGCGGACCGCGCGGTCACGCCCCCTTATGCAAATTCCGATTTTTGTTTTTATTTTTTTTATGGGATTTTGGCCCCTCAGCTAGGGCTAAATCCAGAGGACGTGGTCGCTCCCCCCTACACACCCGCACAGGGAGAAGAAAGCAGGGAGACTGCTGCCTCCCTGCAACACCACAGACCTGCCTACACGTAGCAGCGTGTGCTGACTGTAGCACAATGCTGCCACTGTTGCTGGCAGGACGGGGGGGGGGAGCTTCTGAGCTGGGACAGAGCTACTCCAGCCGGGGGGGCCTCTAAAACTGTGGGGCCAACGGTACATATCCCCTGCCCCCCCCCCACCTTAATCCGGCTCTGCTGCTGGAACCCCCCCATTAATCCGTACCCCCTGATGCCCCCTCTCCCTCTGTCTCCACTATTCACCGCTGCTCTGCTAAGCAGAACAGCGAGTACAGGAGCTTTCCAACTGCCCCCCCCCCCCCCCCCCCCACCGCAGGACACTGCGACCCGCGGGTGGGACAGCGGGACAGACCCCAAAAAATGGGACTGTCCCGCGAAAATCAGGACATTTGGGAGGTATGGGGGTGTGTGAGGGGTATGTCATACAGACAGACGGGCACCGGCTCACTGTGTGCTTGACCCCCCACATCGGCATACTCAGCAGGGTCTCTCTGGTGCGGAGGAGCGTCACTTTCTGACACACTCCACGCTTCTTAGCTGCAGTTTAGTGAGGCACCTGCCGCTGTGCAGGTTCCATACTGCCTCTGTTATCTCCAGCCCCGGCAACCCCACCGCTAGCTGCAGCGCTGCCACCCGCAGTGGAGTGCGCCCAGCTCATTCACACACTTTAGCTGGCGGGTAGCGCTGCAGAAATCCGAGCTGCTTGCAGGCTCTGACCCACTCCTCCCTCCAGCCGCAGCGTCTCCTGGGGGCTAACCAGTCACTCCCAGTCTCCCCTTACCACAGTGCCCGGAAGCCGTGAGGTCCGCGCCACGTGCATGCTATGACCCCCTCCTCCCTCCAGCCGCAGCATCTCCTGGGGGCTAACCAGTCATTTCCAGTCTCACCTTACCACAGTGCCCGGCAGCTGCGCGAGGTCTGCGGTGTGTGACTGAGGAGGGGGGGGAGGGATGCGGACTGGCAGAGAAAGCAGGACTCCAGCCTGAGAGAGTCAGCCATGCCAAGTCTCCAGCAGCAGCAGATCCCAACAGGTTGGGATGGAACAGCAGCAGCCAGCAGCAGTGACTCCGGTAAGACACATCTGTCTGTCACCACTGTTTTGTCCCTAATACCAATCTCTCCCGTGCCCTGTGTTCTGTCATGTCCCTGGCCTTGCCCTGCCACCCTTATTCTGGCCCTTTCACCCTTATCCTGGCCCTGTCACCCTTATGCTGGCCCTGTTTCCCCTATCCTGGCCCTGTCACCCCTGTGCTTGCCCTGTGAACCCTATACTGGCCCCGTCACCCCTGTCCTGGTCCTGCCGTCCCTACCCTGGCCCTGTCACCCCTATCCTGTCCCTATCATTTCTGTCCTGGCCCCGTCACCCCTGTCCTGGCCCCGTCACCCCTATCCTGGCACCGTCACCCCTGTCCTGGCCCCGTCACCCCTGTACTGACCCTGTCACCCCTGTCCTGGCCCTGTTACTGCATACCCTCCAACTACCTTTTATGGCATGTACAGTACCCGCAGCGCCTCCAGACCTCTCCCCAATGCACCACACCTCCGCACCTTCCCCTCCACCACATGCGGCACTCCACCCCTCCCCCACATGCTGTGCCTCCAGACCCCCTACACCACCCGTGGCTCCCACTCCTCCACCCCTTCACCACCCACAGCACCTCCAGGCCCCTTCCACCATTCACCCCCCTTATACGTCTCCCCCCACACCTGCCCCCCTCCACCTGCAGCATCTGCAGACACCCTCCTCCATCAGCGGTCCCCCCCTCACCCACCCCTCCCCCACCAATGGCACCCCTGCACCTGCCCCTCCACCACCTGCA
Source organism: Pseudophryne corroboree (assembly GCF_028390025.1). Classification (NCBI taxonomy): domain Eukaryota; kingdom Metazoa; phylum Chordata; class Amphibia; order Anura; family Myobatrachidae; genus Pseudophryne; species Pseudophryne corroboree. The sequence goes on from NC_086445.1 coordinate 1,044,604,502, forward strand.
GCACCTCCGGACCTCCTTTCCCATCCGCCGCAACACCCGTACCTGCCCCTACCCTACCCATGGTGCCTGCGGTCCCCTACCCAACCCCCGGCACACCCGTCCCTTCCCATCCCACAGCACCTCCGGAACCCTTCACCCATCCACAACATCCCCACACCTGCCCCTCTCCCACCCGTGGCACCCCTGCCCCTCCCCCACCTGCGGTGCCTCCGGACCCCTCCCCCATCTGCATCCCCCACTCCTCTGCCCCTCCCCCACGCGCAGCACCTCCCGAACCTTCCCCATCCGGGCCCCACCCCCACTTCTGCCTCCCCTCCACCCGCAGCATCTACAGACACCATCCGCAGTCCCCCCCGCACCCGCTACATTCTGTACATCGTGCCCTGCAGGTGCTGTTCACGCCGTCGCAAGGGGCTGCGCCTCCTTCACCATCGCACGCCCTTTCATTGTGCAATATTTAACCACTAACAAAGGAATGCAGGTAATACTCCATATAATACAAATATTAAACCCCAGAAAGGCATGCAAGGGTTAAGGGGGCGTAGCCCCTTGCGACGGTGTGAAGAGCGCCCGTAGGGCGCGATGAAGCACCTAGTAACTATATACATGTATTGCAGAGAGTCCGCACTTGGGACGGGCGCCCAGCATCCACTATGGACTACGAGAAATAGAATTACCGGTGAGTAAATTCTTATTTTCTCTGACGTCCTAGTGGATGCTGGGAACTCCGTAAGGACCATGGGGATTATACCAAAGCTCCCAAACGGGCGGGAGAGTGCGGATGACTCTGCAGCACCGAATGAGCAAACTCTAGGTCCTCCTCAGCCAGGGTATCAAACTTGTAGAACTTTACAAATGTGTTTGAACCCGACCAAGTAGCAGCTCGGCAAAGCTGTAATGCCGAGACCCCTCGGGCAGCCGCCCAAGAAGAGCCCACCTTCCTTGTGGAATGGGCTTTTACTGATTTTGGATGCGGCAATCCAGCCGCAGAATGAGCCTGCTGAATCGTGCTACAGATCCAGCGAGCAATAGTCTGCTTTGAAGCAGGAGCACCCAGCTTGTTGGGTACATGCAAGATAAACAGCGAGTCAGTCTACCTGACTCCAGCCGTTCTGGAAACATATATTTTCAAAGCCCTGACTACATCCAGCAACTTGGAGTCCTCCAAGTCCCTAGTAGCCGCAGGCACCACAATAGGTTGGTTCAAATGAAACGATGACACCACCTTTGGTAGAAATTGGGGACGAGTCCTCAATTCTGCCCTGTCCATATGGAAGATCAGATATGGGCTTTTACATGACAAAGCCGCCAACTCCGACACACGCCTAGCCAATGCTAAGGCCAACTGCATGACCACTTTCCACGTGAGATACTTTAGTTCCACGGTCTTAAGTGGCTCAAACCAGTGGGATTTCAGGAAATCCAACACAACGTTAAGATCCCAGGGTGCCACTGGTGTCACAAAAGGGGGCTGAATATGCAGCACTCCCTTAACAAATGTCTGAACCTCAGGCAGTGAAGCCAGTTCTTTTTGAAAGAAAATGGATAAGGCCGAAAATCTGGACCTTTATGGACCCCAATTTTAGGCCCATAGTCACCCCTGACTGTAGGAAGTGCAGGAATCGACCCAGCTGGAATTCCTCCGTAGGGGCCTTCCTGGCCTCACACCAAGCAACATACTTCCGCCCGCCATATACGGTGATAATGTTTTGCTGTCACGTCTTTCCTAGCTTTTTATCAGCGTAGGAATAACTTCATCTGGAATGCCTTTTTCCGCTAGGATCCGGCGTTGAACCGCCATGCCGTCAAACGCAGCCGCGGTAAGTCTTGGAACAGACAGGGCACTTGTTGCAGCAAGTCCTGTCTGAGAGGCAGAGGCCATGGGTCCTCTGTGCGCATTTCTTGCAGTTCCGGGTACCAAGTCCTTTTTGGCCAGTCCGGAACAATGAGTATTGTTCTTATTCCCCTCTTTCTTACTATTCTCAGTACTTTTGGTATGAGAGGAAGAGGAGGAAACACATATACCGACTGGTACACCCATGGTGTCACTACGGCGTCCACAGCTATCGCCTGAGGGTCCCTTGACCTGGCGCAATATCTTTTTAGCTTTTTGTTGAGGCGGGACGCCATCATGTCCACCTGTGGCAGTTCCCATCGGTTTGCAATCAGTTGGAAGACTTCTTGATGAAGTCCCCACTCTCCCGGGTGTAGGTCGTGTCTGCTGAGGAAGTCTGCTTCCCAGTTGTCCACACCCGGAATGAACACTGCTGATAGTGCTTGCACGTGATTCTCCGCCCATCGAAGAATCTTTGTGGCTTCCGCCATTGCCATCCTGCTTCTTGTGCCGCCCTGGCGGTTTACATGGGCGACCGCCGTGATGTTGTCTGACTGAATCAGCACCGGTTGGTTTTGAAGCAGGGGCTCTGCTTGACTCAGGGCGTTGTAAATGGCCCTTAATTCCAGTATATTTATGTGTAGAGAAGTCTCCAGACTTGACCACAGCCCTTGGAAGTTTCTTCCCTGAGTGACTGCCCCCCACCCTCGGAGGCTTGCATCCGTGGTCACCAGGACCCAGTCCTGTATGCCGAACCTGCGGCCCTCGAGAAGGTGAGCACTCTGCAGCCACCACAGAAGAGACACCCTGGCCCTGGGGGACAGGGTGATCAGTCGATGCATCTGAAGATGCGATCCGGACCACTTGTCCAACAGATCCCACTGAAAGATCCTCGCATGGAATCTGCCGAAGGGAATAGCTTCGTATGAAGCCACCATCTTTCCAAGGACTCGCGTGCAGTGATGCACCGATACCTGTTTTGGTTTCAGGAGGTCCCTGACCAGAGATGCTATTTCCTGGGCCTTCTCCACCGGGAGAAACACCTTCTTCTGTTCTGTATCCAGAATCATGCCCAGGAAAAGCAGACGCGTCGTAGGAATCAGCTGCGACTTTGGAACATTCAGAATCCAGCCGTGCTGTAGTAACACTTCCTGAGAGAGTGTTACGCTGATCAACAACTGCTCCCTGGACCTCGCCTTTATGAGGAGATCGTCTAAGTACGGGATAATTATAACTCCTTTCTGCCAAAGAAGTATCATCATTTCGGCCATTACCTTGGTAAATATTCTCGGTGCCGTGGACAGGCCAAACGGCAACGTCTGGAACTGGTAATGACAGTCCTGTACCACAAATCTGAGGTACTCCTGGTGAGGTGGGTAAATGGGGACATGCAAGTAAGCATCTTTGATGTCCAGTGACACCATTAAATCCCCCTCTTCCAGGCTTGCAATAACCGCTCTGAGCGATTCCATTTTGAACTTGAATTTCTTTATATAAGTGTTCAAGGACTTTAGATTCAGAATGGGTCTCACCGAACCGTCCGGTTTCGGTACCACAAACATTGTGGAATAGTAACCCCTTCCCTGTTGAAGGAGGGGGACCCTGACAATCACTTGCTGGAGGTACAGCTTGTGAATTGCCGCCAGCACTACCTCCCTTTCCATGGGGGAAGCTGGCAAGGCTGATTTGAGGTAACGGCGGGGGGGAGTCGCTTCGAATTCCAGCTTGTATCCCTGAAATACAATTTGTATAGCCCAGAGATCCACCTGTGAACGAACCCACTGGCTGCTGAAGTTTCGGAGACGCGCCCCCACCGCACCTGGCTCCGCCTGTGGAGCCCCAATGTCATGCGGTGGACTTAGTGGAAGCAGGGGAGGACTTTTGTTCCTGGGAACTTGCTGCATGGTGCAGCTTCTTACCTCTACCCTTGCCTCTGGCAAGAAAGGATGCACCCCTGACCCTCTTGCCTTTTTGGGAACGAAAGGACTGCATTTGATAATACGGTGCTTTCTTAGGCTGTGAGGAAACCTGAGGCAAGAAAGTGGACTTTCCAGCTGTCGCTGTAGACACGAGGTCCGACAGACCGTCCCCAAACAATTCCTCCCCTTATAAGGCAAAACCTCCATGTGTTTTTTAGAATCAGCATCTCCTGTCCATTGCCGAGTCCATAAGACCCTCCTGGCAGAAATGGACATAGCATTAATTCTAGAGCCCAGCAGGCAAATGTCCCTCTGAGCATCTCGCATATATAAGACGACGTCTTTGATATGGCCCAGGGTTAGCAAAACAGTATCCCTGTCGAGGGAATCTATGTCGTCTGACAGAGTATCTGTCCACGCTGCTACAGCACTACACATCCAGGCTGAAGCAATAGCAGGTCTCAGTAGAGTACCAGAGTGTGTATACACAGACTTCAGGATAGCTTCCTGCTTTCTATCCGCAGGCTCCTTTAGGGCGGCCGTATCCTGAGACGGCAGGGCCACCTTTTTAGATAAGCGTGTCAGCGCCTTGTCCACCCTAGGGGATGTTTCCCAACGTAACCTGTCCGTTGGCGGGAAAGGGTACGCCATCAGTAACCTCTTAGATATCACTAATTTCTTATCAGGGGAACTCCACGCTTCTTCACACAATTCATTTAATTCATTAGATGGGGGAAAAGTCACTGGCTGCTTTTTCTCCCCAAACATATAAACCCTCTTGGTATTAACCGGGTTACTCTCAGAAATGTGTAATACATCTTTCATTGCAACAATCATGTATCGGATGGCCTTGGTCATTTTAGACTGTAAAAGTGCCTCATCATCGTCGACACTGGAGTCGGACTCCGTGTCGGCATCTGCGTCAACCATCTGAGGTAGAGGGTGTTTATGAGCCCCTGACGGTTTCTGAGTCGCCTGGGCAGGCGCGGGCTGAGACCCCGGCTGTCCCAAGGCTGCAGCGTCATCAAACCTTTTATGTAAGGAGTTTACATTGTCATTTAAGACCTTCCACATATCCATCCAATAAGGTGTCGGCCCCGACGGGGGCGACACCACACTTATCTGCCCTTGCTCCGCCTCCACGTAACCTTCCTCATCAAACATGTCGACACAGCCGTACCGACACACCGCACACACACAGGGAATGCTCAGACTGAGGACAGGACCCCACAAAGTCCTTTGGGGAGACAGAGAGAGAGTATGCCAGCACACACCACAGCGCTATATAACACAGGGATTCACACTGCTAATAAGTGATTTTCCCAATAGCTGCTTGTTTGTATTAATTTGCGCCTAAATTTCTGTGCCCCCCCTCTCTTTTTAACCCGTCTTGTACCTGGATACTGCAGGGGAGAGCCTGGGGAGCGTGCTTCCAGCGGAGCTGTGAAGGGAAAATGGCGCTGGTGTGCTGAGGAAGAAGGCCCCGCCCCCTCAGTGGCGGGCTTCTGTCCCGCTTTTAGTGTAAAATAATGGCGGGGTTTTTTACATATATACAGTGCTAGACTGTATATATGTATGTTTTTGTGCCAAAGGTACCTCAATTGCAGCCCAGGGCCCCCCCCCCCCCCCAGCGCCCTGCACCCTACAGTGACCGGAGTGTGTAAGTGTGCTGGGAGCAATGGCGCACAGCTGCGGTGCTGTGCGCTACTTTAATGAAGACAGGAGTCTTCAGCCGCCGATTTCGTCGTCTTCCAGCTTCTGTTCTTCTGGCTCTGCAAGGGGGACGGCGGCGCGGCTCCGGGAACGGACGATCGAGGACTGGTACCTGTGTTCGAACCCTCTGGAGCTAATGGTGTCCAGTAGCCTAAGAAGCACAAGCTAGCTGCAAGCAGGTAGGTTTGCTTCTCTCCTCTCAGTCCCACGTAGCAGTGAGTCTGTTGCCAGCAGATCTCACTGAAAATAAAAAAACTAATAAATACTTTCTTTTCTAGGAGCTCAGGAGAGCCCACTAGGAGCAACCAGCTCTGGCCGGGCACAGATTCTAACTGAGGTCTGGAGGAGGAGCATAGAGGGAGGAGCCAGTGCACACCAGATAGTACCTAATCTTTTTTTTAGAGTGCCCAGTCTCCTGCGGAGCCCGTCTGTTCCCCATGGTCCTTACGGAGTTCCCAGCATCCACTAGGACGTCAGAGAAAATAAGAATTTACTTACCGATAATTCTATTTCTCATAGTCCGTAGTGGATGCTGGGAACTCCGTAAGGACCATGGGGAATAGCGGCTCCGCAGGAGACTGGGCACATCTAAAGAAAGCTTTAGGACTAGCTGGTGTGCACTGGCTCCTCCCCCTATGACCCTCCTCCAAGCCTCAGTTAGGATACTGTGCCCGGACGAGCGTACATAATAAGGAAGGATATTGAATCCCGGGTAAGACTCATACCAGCCACACCAATCACACCGTACAACTTGTGATCTGAACCCAGTTAACAGTATGATAACAACGAAGGAGCCTCTGAAAAGATGGCTCACAACAACAATAACCCGATTTAGTTAACAATAACTATGTACAAGTATTGCAGACAATCCGCACTTGGGATGGGCGCCCAGCATCCACTACGGACTATGAGAAATAGAATTATCGGTAAGTAAATTCTTATTTTCTCTGACGTCCTAGTGGATGCTGGGAACTCCGTAAGGACCATGGGGATTATACCAAAGCTCCCAAACGGGCGGGAGAGTGCGGATGACTCTGCAGCACCGAATGAGAGAACTCCAGGTCCTCCTCAGCCAGGGTATCAAATTTGTAGAATTTAGCAAACGTGTTTGCCCCTGACCAAGTAGCTGCTCGGCAAAGTTGTAAAGCCGAGACCCCTCGGGCAGCTGCCCAAGATGAGCCCACTTTCCTTGTGGAATGGGCTTTTACAGATTTTGGCTGTGGCAGGCCTGCCACAGAATGTGCAAGCTGAATTGTACTACAAATCCAACGAGCAATAGTCTGCTTAGAAGCAGGAGCACCCAGCTTGTTGGGTGCATACAGGATAAACAGCGAGTCAGACTTTCTGACTCCAGCCGTCCTGGAAACATATATTTTCAGGGCCCTGACAACGTCAAGTAACTTGGAGTCCTCCAAGTCCCTAGTAGCCGCAGGCACCACAATAGGTTGGTTCATGTGAAAAGCAGAAACCACCTTAGGGAGAAATTGAGGACGAGTCCTCAATTCTGCCCTGTCAGAATGAAAAATTAAGTAAGGGCTTTTATATGATAAAGCAGCCAATTCTGACACACGCCTGGCTGAAGCCAGGGCTAACAGCATCGTCACCTTCCATGTGAGATATTTTAAGTCCACAGTGGTGAGTGGTTCAAACCAATGTAACTTAAGGAACCTCAAAACAACATTGAGATCCCAAGGTGCCACTGGAGGCACAAAAGGAGGTTGTATATGCAGTACCCCTTTTACAAATGTCTGAACTTCAGGTACTGAAGCCAGTTCTTTCTGGAAGAAAATCGACAGGGCCGAAATTTGAACCTTAATGGACCCTAATTTTAGGCCCATAGACAGTCCTGTCTGCAGGAAATGGAGGAAACGACCTAGTTGAAATTCCTCTGTAGGGGCCTTCTTGGCCTCACACCACGCAACATATTTTCGCCAAATGCGGTGATAATGTTTTGCGGTTACATCCTTCCTGGCTTTGACCAGGGTAGGGATGACTTCATCTGGAATGCCTTTTTCCTTCAGGATCCGGCGTTCAACCGCCATGCCGTCAAACGCAGCCGCGGTAAGTCTTGGAACAGACAAGGCCCCTGCTGGAGCAGGTCCTTTCTTAAAGGTAGAGGCCACGGGTCTTCCGTGAGCATCTCTTGAAGTTCCGGGTACCAAGTCCTTCTTGGCCAATCCGGAACCACGAGTATCGTTCTTACTCCTCTCCTTCTTATGATTCTCAGTACTTTTGGTATGAGAGGCAGAGGAGGGAACACATACACTGACTGGTACACCCACGGTGTCACCAGAGCATCCACCGCTATTGCCTGAGGGTCCCTTGACCTTGCGCAATATCTGTCCAGTTTCTTGTTAAGACGGGACGCCATCATGTCCACCTTTGGTTTTTCCCAACGGTTTACAATCAGTTGGAAGACTTCTGGGTGAAGTCCCCACTCCCCCGGGTGGAGGTCGTGTCTGCTGAGGAAGTCTACTTCCCAGTTGTCCACTCCCGGAATGAACACTGCTAACAGTGCTATCACATGATTTTCCGCCCAGCGGAGAATCCTTGCAGCTTCTGCCATTGCCCTCCTGCTTCTTGTGCCGCCCTGTCTGTTTACGTGGGCGACAGCCGTGATGTTGTCCGACTGGATCAATACCGGTTGACCCTGAAGCAGAGGCTTTGCTTGACTTAGGGCATTGTAAATGGCCCTTAGTTCCAGGATATTATGTGAAGTGATGTCTCCAGGCTTGACCATAAGCCCTGGATATTTCTTCCCTGTGTGACTGCTCCCCAGCCTTGCAGGCTGGCATCCGTGGTCACCAGGACCCAGTCCTGAATGCCGAATCTGCGGCCCTCTAGAAGATGAGCACTCTGCAACCACCACAGGAGGGACACCCTTGTCCTTGGTGACAGGGTTATCCGCTGATGCATCTGAAGATGCGACCCGGACCATTTGTCCAGTAGGTTCCACTGGAAAGTTCTTGTGTGGAATCTGCCGAATGGGATTGCTTCGTAGGAAGCCACCATTTTTACCCAGAACCCTTGTGCATTGATGCACTGAGACTTGGTTCGGTTTTCGGAGGTTCCTGACTAGCTCGGATAACTCCCTGGCTTTCTCCTCCGGGAGAAACACCGTCTTTCTGGACTGTGTCCAGGATCATCCCTAGGAACAGAAGACAAGTCGTCGGAACCAGCTGCGATTTTGGCATATTGAGAATCCACTCGTGCTGCCGCAACACTACCTGAGATAGTGCTACACCGACCTCCAACTGTTCTCTGGATCTTACCCTTATCAGGGAATCGTCCAAGTAAGGGATAACTAAAATTCCCTTCCTTCGAAGGAATATCATCATTTCGGTCATTACTTCAGTAAAGACCCGGGGTGCCGTGGACCATCCCTACGGCAGCGTCTGAACTGATAGTGACAGTTCTGTACCATAACCTGAGATACCCTTGGTGAGAAGGGCAATTTTTGACATGAAGGTAAGCCTCCTTGATGTCCCGAGACATCATGTAGTCCCCTTCTTCCAGGTTTGCAATCACTGCTCTGAGTGACTCAATTTTGAATTTGAACCTCTGTATGTAAGTGTTCAAAGATTTTAGATTTTAAAATCGGTCTCACCGAGCCGTCTGGCCTCGGTACCACAATAGTGTGGAATAATACCCCGTTCCCTGTTGCAGGAGGGGTACCTTAATTATCACCTGCTGGGAATACAGCTTGTGAATGGCTTCCAAAACTGCCTCCCTGTCAGCGGGAGACGTCGGTAAAACAGACTTTTGGAAACGGCGAGGGGAATACGTCTCGAATTCCAATTTGTACCCCTGAAATATTACCTGAAGGATCCAGGGGTCTACTTGCGAGTGAGCCCACTGCGCACTGAAATTCACTGAGAACGGGCCCCCACCGTGCCTGAACTTGTAAAGCCCTAGCGTCATACTGAGGGCTTGGCAGAGGCGGAAAAGGGTTTCTGTTCCTGGGAACTGGCTGATCTCTGCAGCCATTTTCCTCTCCCTCTGTCACGAGCAGAAAAGAGGAACCCTTTTGTCCGCTTGCCAACCAGGACTGCGCCTGATAATACGGCGTCTTATTTTGAGAGGCGACCTAGGGTACATCCCCTTTTTTAAGGCAATACTTCCAAATGCCGTTTGGAATCCCTGACCACTTTACTGGTAGAATACAACGCACTTATACTTGATGCCAGTCGGCAAATATTCCGCTGTGCATCATGCATATATAGAAAAGCATCTTTTAATTGCTCTATAGGCAATAATATACTGTCCTTATCTAGGATATCAATATTTCCAGTCAGGGAATCCGACCACGCCACCCAGCACTGCACATCAAGGCTGAGGCGATTGCTGGTCGCAGTATAACACCAGTATGTGTGTAAATACATTTTAGGATACCCTCCTGCTTTTTATCAGCAGGATCCTTAAGGGCGGCCATCTCAAGAGAGGGTAGAGCCCTTGTTCTTACAATCGTGTGAGCGCCTTATCCCCTGTAGGGGGTGTTTCCCAACGCACCCTAACCTCTGGCGGGAAAAGGTATACTGCCAATAACTTTTTAGAATTATCAATTGTTATCGGAGGAAAACCCACGCATCATCACACACCTCATTTTATTTTTCAGATTCAGGAAAACTACAGGAAGTTTTTCCTCACCAAACATAATACCCCTTTTTTTTTTTGGTGGTATTCATATTATCAGAAAAGTGTAAACATTTTCCATTGCCTCAATCATGCAATGTGTGGCCCTATTGGAAATCACGGTTGTCTCTTCACCGTCGACACAGGAGTCAGTATCCGTGTCGGCGTCTGTATCTGAGGTAACGGGCGCTTTAGAGCCCCTGTATGAGACGTCTGGACATGCACAAGCTGAGTAGCCGGCTGTCTCATGTCAACCACTGTCTTTTATACAAAGCTGACACTGTCACGCAATTTCAACAGTACATCCACTCAGGTGTCGACCCCCTAGGGGGTGACAACACTATTACAGACACTCTACTCCGTCTCCACATCATTTTTCTCCTCATACATGTCGACACAAACGTACCGACACACAGCACACACACAGGGAATGCTCTGATAGAGGACAGGACCCACTAGCCCTTTGGGGAGACAGAGGGAGAGTTTGCCAGCACACACCAGAGCGCTATATATATACAGGGATAACCTTATATAAGTGTTTATCCCTTTATAGCTGCTGTATTGTTTATACTGCGCCTAATTTGTGCCCCCCTCTCTTTTTTAACCCCTTTCTGTAGTGTAGTGACTGCAGGGGAGAGCCAGGGAGCTTCCCTCCAACTGAGCTGTGAGGGAAAATGGCGCCAGTGTGCTGAGGAGATAGGCTCCGCCCCTTTCTCGGCATCCTTATCATCCGTTTTTTTATATGTTTTGGCAGGGGTTAAATGCATCCATATAGCCCAGGAGTTATATGTGATGCATTTATTTTAGCCATATAAGGTTTTAATCGATTTATTGCGTCTCAGGGCGCTGCCCCCCCCAGCGCCCTGCACCCTCAGTGACCGGAGTGTGAAGTGTGCTGAGAGCAATGGCGCACAGCTGCGGTGCTGTGCGCTACCTTATCTGAAGACAGGATCGTCTTCTGCCGCCGATTTCACCGGACCTCTTCGCTCTTCTGGCTCTGTAAGGGGGCCGGCGGCGCGGCTCCGGGACCCATCCAGGCTGAACCTGTGATCGTCCCTCTGGAGCTAATGTCCAGTAGCCTAAGAAACCCGATCCACTCTGCACGCAGGTGAGTCCGTTTCTTCTCCCCTTAGTCCCACGATGCAGTGAGCCTGTTGCCAACAGGTCTCACTGAAAATAATAAACCTAAACTAAAACTTTCACAAAGAGCTCAGGAGAGCCACCTAGTGTGCACCCTTCTCGTCGGGCACAGAAATCTAACTGAGGCTTGGAGGAGGGTCATAGGGGGAGGAGCCAGTGCACACCAGATAGTCCTAAAGCTTTCTTTAGATGTGCCCAGTCTCCTGCGGAGCCGCTATTCCCCATGGTCCTTACGGAGTTCCCAGCATCCACTAGGACGTCAGAGAAAAAAGGGTTACACTGCAATACCCCTTTCACACCAACCTAAGTTACTGAACCCTGTTTCATGCCCTGTGTAGCTGCTTAATATCGTGTACACTCTGCAGGCTGGGTTATTGTTGTGTCGTCCCTTTACTGGCGCTCATCGCCATGCGCCGCTGATCCAGCTCTCTGGTACTTTCAGCGTAACCCGGGTCACATATTTCACACTGCAGACTACCCAGGTCAGTTCCGGGTACGACCCTGCTCGAATTCTGGTGGCACAGAGCTCAGGTTGTCCCTTTCACACCTAGCCAGGACACAGGTTGCTCCAGCAATATCCTGGGTCAGAGGCTCGGTGAGAAGGGGGTATTAGTGAACGCGCTAGGTGCAGGGTGCTGGTCAGGGAAGAGGGTAACATTTTGAAGGGCTAAATTTTAGACGTTATGTATCGCTACAGCTACTGTAACTATAACAATACATCACGTAGATGTCCAAAATGTAAATATTCCCTCCTCACTGACCAGCACCCGGAGTGATCACCGGTGTAACATACAGTAGGGTCTGTTACTGAGCAATATCTATATATGCAGAGCGGCTGTGTGGTGTCAGGTTAAAGCTGAACAATGGCCCTCATTCCGAGTTGATCGCTGGCTAGCTATTTCTTGCAGCGCTGCGATCAGATAGTCGCCGCCTATAGGGGAGTGTATTTTCGCTTTGCAAGTGTGCGATCGCTTGTGCAGCCGAGCAGGACGAAAAAGTTTTGTGCAGTTTCTGAGTAGCTCTGGACTTACTCAGCCGCTGCGATCACTTCAGTCTTTTTGGTCCCGGAATTGATGCAAGACACCCGCCCTGCAAAGGCTTGGACACGCCTGCGTTTTTCCAAACACTCCCAGAAAACGGTCAGTTGACACCCACAAACGCCTTCTTCCTGTCACTCTCCTTGCGACCGGCTGTGCGAATGGATTGTTAAATCCATCGCTCAGCAACAATCCGCTTTGTACCCGTACGACGCGCCTGCGCATTGCTGAGCATACGCATGCGCAGTTCTTACTTGATCGCAGCGTAGCAAAAAAAGGCAGCGAGCGTTCAACTCGGAATGAGGGCCCATGTTCATTTCAGTTTAGACATTAAGTGGCCATTTAAACCCTCTGAGATACAAATGGTTACGTTTATTTGGCAACTTACAATATCCGTCGCTGGAGACATAAAAGCACCGCAGCAAAAAACACGATTTAAACTATTAAGAGCAGGGACAAATGCAGGATTTCTAGAGGGGGCTTTCCAAATACAATCCTCAATCTCCCACTCTGCAGCACACGGAATACACTATTAATATTTAACACTATGGATGGTCTAGAGCAGGGGTGGGGAACCTTTTTACTACCGAGGGCCATTTGGATATTTATAAAATCCTTCGGGGGCCATACAAAAATTCTCAACTTAAAAAATTACCCTGCCCCCCCCAGTAGGTCTGCCCCTTAGAGGTACTGTGTGCGTGCGCCAAAAAATGGGTGTGGCCAATTAAAATGGGACGAGGTATACAAATGCCCCCAATAGTGCAGTGCCAGATCCACAATTGCCCCCACAGTGTCAGGTATACAAATGCCCCCCACAGTGTCAGGTATACAAATGCCCCCACAGTGCCAGGTATACAAATGCCCCCCACAGTGTCAGGTATACAAATGCCCCCCACAGTGTCAGGTATACAAATGCCCCCACAGTGTCAGGTATACAAATGACCCCACAGTGCCAGGTATACAAATGACCCCACAGTGCCAGGCATACAAATGACCCCACAGTGCCAAATCCACAAATGCCCCCACAGTGCCAGGTATACAAATGCCCCTCACAGTGTCAGGTATACAAACGCCCCCACAGTGCCAGGCATACAAATGCCCCCACAGTGCCAGGCATACAAATGCCCCCACAGTGCCAGGCATACAAATGCCCCCACAGTGCCAGGTATACAAATGCCCCCACAGTGCCAAATCCACAAATGCCCCCACAGTGCCAGGTATACAAATGACCCCACAGTGCCAGGTATACAAATGCCCCTCACAGTGTCAGGTATACAAATGCCCCCACAGTGCCAGGTATACAAATGCCCCCACAGTGCCAGGTATACTAATGCCCCCACAGTGCCAGGTATACAAATGCCCCTACAGTGCCAAATCCACAAATGCACCCACAGTGCCCCCCCCCCCACCCCCACCCCCACTCCCACTCCCACTGTGCTGCTTACCGCTCCTGCTGCTCCATCCGGCAGCGTGTCTCAGCTGGCAGGGGGTCAGGACAGGGAGGAGAGCGCGGCTATGTCGGGCGGCGGCGTGTAGGACTTCAAACCAGCCGCCGGTTCGTGAGCCAATCAGAGCTCGCGGACCGGCAGCGGTGACTCCTGATTGGCTGCCGGTCCGCGAGCTCTGATTGGCTCATGAACCGGCGGCTGGTTTGAAGTCCTACACACCGCCACCGCCTAACATAGCCACGCTCTCCTCCCTGCCCTGACAGCTGAGACAAGGCCTGCAAAGCCGTTTGCACCGGCCCACCCGCATAGCATAATACGTTTTTTTTTAATTATTATTTAATTTTAAGTTTTTTAATTTGATTAAAAAAAAATAAAAACGTACTATGCTATGTGGTTTTTCATATATTTTTTTACATAAACCAATGATACATCTGGCCATACTTGTCTGAAGAGGCTCTACCCGTGATTATCATAAAGGGAATAGACACATGCTGATTGACACTTCAGTCTGGTAATTAATCCAATTTTACTATTATTGTGCTCCATACACGGACGTTATTTCTTTGGAAGAGGTATGAGGCACTGAAAACCACTAGGTGTGGGCGCTGCTGAGTGATCACTTGGGACTACTGAAAAGAGTGGCTACACGCTGTTTCTAGTCTACATTCTGGTAATTGAGCTATTTTTCACTATCTTTTGCACCATTGTTCGGGTGTCACTCCTGGGAGGAGGCACGAGGCACTTAATTGCGTACTTACAGTCTCTTTTTGGTAATAATATAAAATCGCACATTAAGGATCCCTAAAAGGGGTGTGGTTCATCTATTTCATTTGAACATATATGAAATTTACCCAGAACGTACTACACCATATGGTTTTTCCATTTATTTTTGTATAAATTCGTGGAATATCGGAGATTCATCTGGTAGAAGATCTCTCCAGGACGGGGCCTTTGAAGGACTGTACATCGCCTCGATACATAAGAACTAAGGGAAGTCTCCATCATTCATTGTTAGAGTTAGCGCCTGTACACAAATTGCTTACCTTACAGCATTTTTTTAAACTTGCTGAAAAATCAGGAGACCCAATCGACTAATACAGAAATGTGTGCACTCCTGAGACGGGATAGTCCAAGTCTTCTCCCAATTCATTCCTCAAGCAGCATCGCCTTCAAGGGCCGATTGAAGTCTCCGCACAGATCTATGGAGGCTTCATTATATTTAAAAGTGATTAAATGTTTACATTTTATACACCTCCCCCTTAACCATCAACCAGTCCCGCACCTCTCAGCCTGGTACTAGAAAATTAGGTGGGGGGGGACCAATGTGGGGTTCCCCCTATTTTCCAATAACTAGCACTAGTCTGGACTAGCTGTGGGGGGGGGGGGGGGGGTTTGAGGCTATAGCAGGGACACACAAAGCGTGGGGTCCCCGCTGCCATTAACCAGACCCAAACCATCAGCCCAGTGCTGGATTCCCTGTAAAAGTCCCCCCTCACCGCACCCTTTGAGCTTTGGGTGCGGAGATGATAGAGAATCAGATAACCATTTAATCACGCTTATACATAACCAGGCCTGTACAGCAGCTCCTGTGTGAGTGACAGCCGATCTGCCAGAGATTGGAAGAGTGTGTACAGCGACACAATCCTTACAGCGGACGCGGCGCATTGTGTGACAGGTGTGTACGCCTAGATCGGGTGTTGTATCTGCGACCTGGGTCTCCAGCAGGAGTGTGTCAGCAGTCTGGTTGGGAGTTGGATCCCCCGAGGTTCGGACAAGTGTGGACCTGGCTTTACAAAGAAGTAGAATAATACTTTATCTTTTCAAAGACTGCAGTGATTTCAGGGTAACGCTGAACTGCGTATTTTATATTTACGGCTCACCCCGATCACTTCAGATAGGAGTTAGGTAGGGGACACAAGGTGGATTGCTACGGTTCAGAAAATATTCTACATTTTGTCAAAACCCTTGATAAATTCTAGCCAATCATGGCCCTCATTCCGAGTCGTTCGCTCGGTATTTTTCATCGCATCGCAGTGAAATTCCGCTTAGTACGCATGCGCAATAATCGCACTGCGACTGCGCCAAGTAATTTTACCATGAAGATAGTATTTTTACTCACGGCTTTTTCTTCGCTCCGGCGATCGTAGTGTGATTGACAGGAAATGGGTGTTACTGGGCGGAAACACGGCGCTTTCGGGGCGTGTGGATAAAAACGCTACCGTTTCCGGAAAAAACGCAGGAGTGGCCGGAGAAACGGGGGAGTGTCTGGGCGAACGCTGGGTGTGTTTATGACGTCAAACCAGGAACGACAAGCACTGAACTGATCGCAGATGCCGAGTAAGTCTGAAGCTACTCTGAAACTGCTAAGTAGTTTGTAATCGCAATATTGCGAATACATCGGTCGCAATTTTAAGAAGCTAAGATACACTCCCAGTAGGCGTAGGCTTAGCGTGAGCAACTCTGCTAAATTCGCCTTGCGAGCGATCAACTCAGAATGAGGGCCCATGTCTCTTAATTTTCCCAACGCTTTGGAATGGGGCAGTTTTGACTATCCAGGGGAGTAATGCGCAGACGCGTCTAGCCCTGATCGTCGGCTCATTGCAGTCTCCCTCTCCCCAACCGATTGTCCTGCTCACCCACTAGTAACAGGGACAGTATTTCAAGTGCTTTGGGAATTGATGTCAGGGGTGCAGGCTGGTTTGGGATCTATGTGAGGAACACCTGTTGCTGTATTGTGTGTGCATGGTGTGTACATTCCTGCACACCGTCTGGTGTATCATCACTACCAGCCAGGGATGTGCGACAGCTTGTAACAGCTATGCTGCAGCAATAAACACACTGCTGACCCTCTAATCCATTCCTTGGCTGCCTTGTGCTGAACACTCCCTAAGTGTAGGACTCTAAGTAAGTAAGCGGTCATACGGAACCAGCTACAGTTACCAGCAAAGAAGCGCCACAACAGCTATACCAACACCCAGAAATAATGTGGTTCCAGGTGCCGGTGAGGGAGCCTGTTGGCAGCGACCACTCTCTTACAGATACTGTGCCAGGGAACGGCAGGTTACAGACGCTAAGAGGAATCACAGGAGTCTGCAGCCACGGAACCTAAGCGCCACCACAAGAAGTCTGAATACAATACTGCGCACATATGGGTGGCTCTGTTCTTTAGACTGGATGTTAGAGTTTGCAAGGTCACACCCCTTCACGGCTCCATGCAGGGCAATGCCGACAGGGGGGCAAGGGCAAGATGTCGTGGACACCCAAAGAGGCGGAATCACCTACCTCGCCCGTATGCCGGCGACAGTACGGTGGCCCTGTCGGGATCCCGGCGTCAGTATTGCTGACTATATACCATAAAAAGGCATATATAGAACACAAGAAAGACTCTTGTTTGTGTCACTCTTATTAGACACAATTTCTTAATATATAACCTTTAGTAATTATTGTTAAAATAGATTACAACTATCCCAAGGAAAATTATTTTATTAAATAATTAATAAAAGTAATATTTTAAGTACATGCTAGGTTTAATAAAAGAATGATTGCCTCATATTCAGCCGCTGTGCCGTTGCTATGTAACTGGTTTTAGATGCGAGTTTCTTCAACTTCAAAAATAAAGATTAAAAAAAAAAAAAAGTTATATAAGAAATTGTGTTTGATGAAAGAGTGCCCCCAAAAGTCAGATTTAAACCTACCGGTAAATCTTTTTCTCCTAGTCCGTAGAGGATGCTGGGGACTCCGTACGGAGCATGGGGTATAGACGGGCTCCGCAGGAGACATGGGCACTCTAAGACTTTAGAAGGGTGTGAACTGGCTCCTCCCTCTATGCCCCTCCTCCAGACCTCAGTTATAGAACTGCGCCCAGAGGAGACGGACAGTACGAGGAAAGGATTTTTGTTAATCTAAGGGCGAGATACATACCAGCCCACACCATCCACACCGTACAACATGGAATATACGAAACCAGTTACCAGTATGAAAACAAAACAGCATCAGCCCGAGACTGATCTCAACTGTAACATAACCCTTATGTAAGCAACAACTATATACAAGCCTTGCAGAAATAGTCTGCACAGGGACGGGCGCCCAGCATCCTCTACGGACTAGGAGAAAAAGATTTACCGGTAGGTTTAAAATCTTATTTTCTCTTACGTCCTAGAGGATGCTGGGGACTCCGTAAGGACCATGGGGATTATACCAAAGCTCCAGACCGGGCGGGAGAGTGCGGATGACTCTGCAGCACCGATTGAGCAAACATGAGGTCCTCAATAGCCAGGGTATCAAACTTGTAGAACTTTGCAAAAGTGTTTGAACCCGACCAAATCGCTGCTCGGCAAAACTGTAATGCCGAGACCCCTCGGGCAGCCGCCCAAGAAGAGCCCACCTTCCTTGTGGAATGGGCCTTTACTGAATTAGGTAACTGCAATCCAGCCGTAGAATGAGCCTGCTGAATCGTGTTACAGATCCAGCGAGCAATAGTCTGCTTAGAAGCAGGAGCGCCAACCTTGTTGGCTGCATACAGGACAAACAGAGCCTCCGTTTTCCTAACCCGAGCCGTCCTGGCTACATAAATTTTTAAGGCCCTGACCACATCCAGGGACTTGGAATCCTCCAAATCACCCGTAGCCACAGGCACCACAATAGGTTGGTTCATATGAAACAACGAAACCACCTTAGGTAGAAATTGAGGACGAGTTCTCAACTCTGCCCAATCCACATGGAAAATCAGATAGGGGCTCTTGTGAGACAAAGCCGCCAATTCGGACACCCTCCTCGCAAATGCCAAGGCCAACAACATGACCACCTTCCAAGTGAGAAATTTTAATTCAACTGTTTGAAGAGGTTCAATTCAGTGTGATTTAAGGAACTGCAACACCACGTTAAGGTCCCATGGTGCCACTGGGGGCACAAAAGGAGGCTGGATGTGCAGCACTCCCTTTACAAAAGTCTGGACTTCTGGGAGAGAAGCCAGTTCCTTCGGAAAGAATATAGACAAGGCCGAAATCTGCACTTTAATGGAGCCTAACTTTAGGCCCATATCCACTCCTGTCTGCAGATAATGGAGAAAACGGCCCAGGTGAAAATCTTCCGTAGGAGCATTCTTGGCTTCACACCAAGATACATATTTCCTCCAGATACGGTGATAATGCTTCGCCGTCACCTCCTTCCTAGCTTTGATTAGAGTAGGGATGACTTCCCCCGGTATACCTTTCCTAGCTAGGATTTGGTGTTCAACCGCCATGCCGTCAAACGTAACCGCGGTAAGTCTTGGAACACACAGGCTCCCTGTTGCAACAGGTCCTCCCTGGGAGGAAGAGGCCACGGATCTTCTGTGAGCATTTCCTGAAGATCTGAATACCAGGCTCTCCGAGGCCAATCTGGAACAATGAGTATTGTCTGCCCTCTTGTTCATCTTATGATTCTCAATATTTTTGAGATGAGTGGAAGTGGAGGGAACACATAGACCGACTGAAACACCCACGGTGTCACTAGGGCGTCCACCGCCACTGCCTGAGGGTCCCTCGACCTGGAACAATACGTCCGAAGCTTTTTGTTGAGGCGTGACGCCATCATGTCTATTTGAGGAAGTCCCCACCGACTTGTTATCTCTGCAAAAACTTCTTGATGAAGTCCCCACTCTCCTGGATGGAGATCGTGTCTGCTGAGGAAGTCTGCTTCCCAGTTGTCCACTCCCGGAATGAAGACTGCTGATAGAGCGCTTACGTGATTTTCCGCCCAGCGAAGAATCCTGGTAGCTTCTGCCATTGCTGCTCTGGGTGCAGAGCCAGCCCTAACCATAGGCACTATTATATTCTATATACACACAATAACTAACTCTGGGTGCAGAGCCAGCCCTAACCATAGGCACTATTATATTCTATATATACAAACAATAACTAACTCTGGGTACAGAGCCAGCCCTAACCATAGGCACTATTATATTCTCTATATACACACAATAACTAACTCTGGGTGCAGAGCCAGCACTAACCATAGGCACTATTATATTCTATATACACACAATAACTAACTCTGGGTGCAGAGCCAGCCCTAACCATAGGCACTATTATATTCTATATATACACACAATAACTAACTCTGGGTGCAGAGCCAGCCCTAACCATAGGCACTATTATATTCTATATATACACACAATAACTAACTCTGGGTGCAGAGCCAGCACTAACCATAGGCACTATTATATTCTATATACACACAATAGCTAACTCTGGGTGCAGACCAGCCCTAACCACAGGCACTATTATATTCTATATATACACACAATAACTAACTCTGGGTGTAGAGCCGGCCCTAACCACAGGCACTATTATATTCTATATACACACAATAACTAACTCTGGGTGCAGACCAGCCCTAACCATAGGCACTATTATATTCTATATACACACAATAACTAACTCTGGGTGCAGAGCCAGCCCTAACCATAGGCACTATTATATTCTATATATACACACAATAACTAACTCTGGGGGCAGAGCCAGCACTAACCATAGGCACTCTTATATTCTATATATACACACAATAACTAACTCTGGGGGCAGAGCCAGCACTAACCATAGGCACTATTATATTCTATATATACACAATAACTAACTCTGGGGGCAGAGCCAGCCCTAACCATAGGCACTATTATATTCTATATATACACACAATAACTAACTCTGGGTGCAGAGCCAGCACTAACCATAGGCACTATTATATTCTATATACACACAATAACTAACTCTGGGTGCAGAGCCAGCCCTAACCATAGGCACTATTATATTCTATATATACACACACAATAACTAACTCTGGGTGCA
The DNA here is from genome assembly GCF_028390025.1 of Pseudophryne corroboree. Lineage (NCBI taxonomy): Eukaryota > Metazoa > Chordata > Amphibia > Anura > Myobatrachidae > Pseudophryne > Pseudophryne corroboree. The sequence continues at coordinate 1,044,625,049 of NC_086445.1, forward strand.
GAGCCAGCACTAACCATAGGCACTATTATATTCTATATATACACAATAACTAACTCTGGGTGCAGAGCCAGCACTAACCATAGGCACTATTATATTCTATATACACACAATAACTAACTCTGGGTGCAGACCAGCCCTAACCATAGGCACTATTATATTCTATATATACACAATAACTAACTCTGGGTGCAGACCAGCCCTAACCACAGGCACTATTATATTCTATATATACACACAATAACTAACTCTGGGTGCAGAGCCGGCCCTAACCACAGGCACTATTATATTCTATATATACACACAATAACTAACTCTGGGTGTAGAGCCGGCCCTAACCACAGGCACTATTATATTCTATATACACACAATAACTAACTCTGGGTGCAGACCAGCCCTAACCATAGGCACTATTATATTCTATATATACACAATAACTAACTCTGGGTGCAGAGCCAGCCCTAACCATAGGCACTATTATATTCTATATACACACAATAACTAACTCTGGGTACAGAGCCAGCACTAACCATAGGCACTATTATATTCTATATATACACAATAACTAACTCTGGGTGCAGAGCCAGCACTAACCATAGGCACTATTATATTCTATATATACACAATAACTAACTCTGGGTGCAGAGCCAGCACTAACCATAGGCACTATTATATTCTATATATACACACAATAACTAACTCTGGGTGCAGAGCCAGCACTAACCATAGGCACTATTATATTCTATAGATACACAATAACTAACTCTGGGTGCAGAGCCAGCACTAACCATAGGCACTATTATATTCTATATATACACAATAACTAACTCTGGGTGCAGAGCCAGCACTAACCATAGGCACTATTATATTCTATATATACACAATAACTAACTCTGGGTGCAGAGCCAGCACTAACCATAGGCACTATTATATTCTATATATACACACAATAACTAACTCTGGGTGCAGAGCCAGCACTAACCATAGGCACTATTATATTCTATAGATACACAATAACTAACTCTGGGTGCAGAGCCAGCCCTAACCATAGGCACTATTATATTCTATATACACACAATAACTAACTCTGGGTGCAGAGCCAGCACTAACCATATGCACTATTATATTCTATATATTTGGCTACATCTGTGACTCTGTGCCTGGTCGTAACGCTGGGTGGAGTCACAGCGGTGGGCGGAGTCAGCAAGTCTCTGTTCCTGCTGCCTGTTCATCTCTCTCTCCCCTCCCCCCACCCATCAGCAGCTCTGATTCCCCGGCAGCGGCGCCGGGCCAACAACAACGGCTGATGCCGCCCCCGGCATTCACATTAGGAGGGACGGGTGGCGCAGGAGAAGGCTCTCATAGCCCTCCCTGCCCTGCGTACACAGACCCGCCGCCTCCTCCGCACAAATCCCGCTGTCCGCTCTCCTGCTGTGACAGGAGCCGAGTGCTGCAGTGACGTCATCTCCTGCAGCACTCCCCTCCTGTCACACAGCCGGCACACACTCTCCAGTCTCCGGGGGCTGCCAGCATCTACAGGCAAGCTGGAAACACCCCCGGAGCGACAGAGAACAGACCCGCGAGGCCACGCCCCTTTCACAGCAGGCCACGCCCCTTTCATCCACCGCGCAGCACGAGCAGGGGGGGAATGTGTGTAATAGTAGCACAGACTGCCTCTGAACACTGTACTGTTTACCAGCCTGCAGCAGCCGCCCACAGCCCCTCCGGCCATCCTACCCACTGTATCTATGTCTGGTCACCACTTTACACAAGTCTCCTCTTCTGGTGCCCACCCCTCCACTACTTTCCCCCTCTCTTCATCAGCTTCCTCACTGGGGACCCTCCCTGCCGACCCGCGTCTCTGTATCCCCTCCCTACCACCCCGCGTCTCTCTATCCCCTCCCTACCGCCCCGCGTCTCTCTATCCCCTCCCTACCGCCCCGCGTCTCTCTATCCCCTCCCTACCGCCCCGCGTCTCTCTATCCCCTCCCTACCGCCCCGCGTCTCTATATCCCCTCCCTACCGCCCCGCGTCTCTCTATCCCCTCCCTACCGCCCCGCGTCTCTCTATCCCCTCCCTACCGCCCCGCGTCTCTCTATCCCCTCCCTACCGCCCCGCGTCTCTATATCCCCTCCCTACCGCCCCGCGTCTCTCTATCCCCTCCCTACCGCCCGCGTCTTTCTATCCCCTCCCTACCGCCCCGCGTCTTTCTATCCCCTCCCTACCGCCCCGCGTCTTTCTATCCCCTCCCTACCACCCTGCATCTCTCTATCCCCTCCCAGCCGCCCCGCCTCTCTGTATCCCCTCCCTACCGCCCCGCATCTCTCTATCCCCTCCCAGCCGCCCCGCCTCTCTGTATCTACCTGCTGCCCCGCGTCTCTGTATCCCCTCCCTAACACCCTGCATCTCTGTATCCCCTCCCTACCACCCCACGTCTCTCTATCCCCTCCCTACCGCCCCGCGTCTGTCTGTATCCCCTCCTCCCTACGCCTCTGTATCCCCACCCTACCGCCCCGCGTCTCTCTATCCCCTCCCTACCGCCCTGCATCTATCTATCCCCTCCTTACCGCCCCGCGTCTCTCTATCCCCTCCCTACCGCCCAGCATCTCTCTATCCCCTCCCTACCGCCCCGCGTCTCTCTATCCCCTCCCTGCCGCCCGCATCTCTCTATACCCTCCCTACCGCCCGCATCTCTCTATCCCCTCCCTACCGCCCTGCGTCTCTCTATCCCCTCCCAGCCGCCCCGCGTCTCTCTATCCCCTCCCAGCCGCCCCGCCTCTCTGTATCCTCTACCTGCTGCCCCGCGTCTCTGTATCCCCTCCCTGCCGCCCTGCGTTTCTCTATCCCCTCCCTACCGCCCTGCGTCTCTCTATCCCCTCCCAGCCGCCCCGCGTCTCTCTATCCCCTCCCAGCCGCCCCGCCTCTCTGTATCCTCTACCTGCTGCCCCGCGTCTCTGTATCCCCTCCCTAACACCCTGCATCTCTGTATCCCCTCCCTACCGCCCACGTCTCTCTATCCCCTCCCTACCGCCCTGCGTCTCTCTATCCCCTCCCTACCGTCCCACGTCTCTGTATCCCCTCCTCCCTACGCCTCTGTATCCCCACCCTACCACCCCGCTTCTCTCTATCCCCTCCCTACCGCCCTGCGTCTCTCTATCCCCTCCCTGCCGCCCTGCGTCTCTCTATCCCCTCCCTGCCGCCCTGCGTCTCTCTATCCCCTCCCTACCGCCCTGCGTCTCTCTATCCCCTCCCTGCCGCCCTGCGTCTCTCTATCCCCTCCCTACCGTCCTGCGTCTCTCTATCCCCTCCCTACCGTCCTGCGTCTGTGTGCCCTCCCTACCGCCCTTTGTATTTGTATCCCCTCCCTACCGCTTGCGTCTCTGTATCCCCTCCCTACCGCCCTGCGTCTCTGTATCCCCTCCCTACCGCTCTGCGTCTCTGTATCCCCTCCCTACCGCCCTGTGTCTCTGTATCCCCTCCCTACCGCTCTGCGTCTCTCTTTCCCCTCCCTACCGCCCTGTGTCTCTGTATCCCCTCCCTACCGCCCTGTGTCTCTGTATCCCCTCCCTACCGCTCTGCGTCTCTGTATCCCCTCCTTACCGCCCTGCGTCTGTATCCCCTCCCTACCGCTCTGCGTCTCTGTGTCCCCTCCCTACCGCCCTGTGTCTCTGTATCCCCTCCCTACCGCTGTGCGTCTCTGTATCCCCTCCCTACCGCCCTGTGTCTCTGTATCCCCTCCCTACCGCTGTGCGTCTCTGTATCCCCTCCCTACCACCCTGCGTCTCTGTATCCCCTCCCTACCGCTCTGCGTCTCTGTATCCCCTCCCTACCGCCCTGCGTCTCTCTATCCCCTCCCAGCCGCCCCGCGTCTCTCTATCCCCTCCCAGCCGCCCCGCCTCTCTGTATCCTCTACCTGCTGCCCCGCGTCTCTGTATCCCCTCCCTAACACCCTGCATCTCTGTATCCCCTCCCTACCGCCCACGTCTCTCTATCCCCTCCCTACCGCCCTGCGTCTCTCTATCCCCTCCCTACCGTCCCACGTCTCTGTATCCCCTCCTCCCTACGCCTCTGTATCCCCACCCTACCACCCCGCTTCTCTCTATCCCCTCCCTACCGCCCTGCGTCTCTCTATCCCCTCCCTGCCGCCCTGCGTCTCTCTATCCCCTCCCTGCCGCCCTGCGTCTCTCTATCCCCTCCCTACCGTCCTGCGTCTCTCTATCCCCTCCCTACCGTCCTGCGTCTGTGTGCCCTCCCTACCGCCCTTTGTATTTGTATCCCCTCCCTACCGCTTGCGTCTCTGTATCCCCTCCCTACCGCCCTGCGTCTCTGTATCCCCTCCCTACCGCTCTGCGTCTCTGTATCCCCTCCCTACCGCCCTGTGTCTCTGTATCCCCTCCCTACCGCTCTGCGTCTCTCTTTCCCCTCCCTACCGCCCTGTGTCTCTGTATCCCCTCCCTACCGCCCTGTGTCTCTGTATCCCCTCCCTACCGCCCTGTGTCTCTGTATCCCCTCCCTACCGCTGTGCGTCTCTGTATCCCCTCCCTACCGCCCTGTGTCTCTGTATCCCCTCCCTACCGCTGTGCGTCTCTGTATCCCCTCCCTACCACCCTGCGTCTCTGTATCCCCTCCCTACCGCTCTGCGTCTCTGTATCCCCTCCCTACCGCCCTGTGTCTCTGTATCCCCTCCCTACCGCCCTGTGCCTCTGTATCCCCTCCCTACCGCCCCACGTCTCTCTATCCCCTCCCTACCGCCCCGCGTCTCTTTATATCCTCCCTACCGCCCCCGCGTCTGTCTGTATCCCCTCCTCCCTACGCCTCTGTATCCCCACCCTACCGCCCCGCGTCTCTCTATCCCCTCCCAGCCGCCCCACCTCTCTGTATCCACCTGCTGCCCCGCGTCTCTGTATCCCCTCCCTAACACCCTGCATCTCTGTATCCCCTCCCTACCGCCCCACGTCTCTCTATCCCCTCCCTACCGCCCCGCGTCTGTCTGTATCCCCTCCTCCCTACGCCTCTGTATCCCCACCCTACCGCCCCGCGTCTCTCTATCCCCTCCCTACCGCCCTGCATCTATCTATCCCCTCCTTACCGCCCCGCGTCTCTCTATCCCCTCCCTACCGCCCAGCATCTCTCTATCCCCTCCCTACCGCCCCGCGTCTCTCTATCCCCTCCCTGCCGCCCGCATCTCTCTATACCCTCCCTACCGCCCGCATCTCTCTATCCCCTCCCTACCGCCCTGCGTCTCTCTATCCCCTCCCAGCCGCCCCGCGTCTCTCTATCCCCTCCCAGCCGCCCCGCCTCTCTGTATCCTCTACCTGCTGCCCCGCGTCTCTGTATCCCCTCCCTGCCGCCCTGCGTTTCTCTATCCCCTCCCTACCGCCCTGCGTCTCTCTATCCCCTCCCAGCCGCCCCGCGTCTCTCTATCCCCTCCCAGCCGCCCCGCCTCTCTGTATCCTCTACCTGCTGCCCCGCGTCTCTGTATCCCCTCCCTAACACCCTGCATCTCTGTATCCCCTCCCTACCGCCCACGTCTCTCTATCCCCTCCCTACCGCCCTGCGTCTCTCTATCCCCTCCCTACCGTCCCACGTCTCTGTATCCCCTCCTCCCTACGCCTCTGTATCCCCACCCTACCACCCCGCTTCTCTCTATCCCCTCCCTACCGCCCTGCGTCTCTCTATCCCCTCCCTGCCGCCCTGCGTCTCTCTATCCCCTCCCTGCCGCCCTGCGTCTCTCTATCCCCTCCCTACCGCCCTGCGTCTCTCTATCCCCTCCCTGCCGCCCTGCGTCTCTCTATCCCCTCCCTACCGTCCTGCGTCTCTCTATCCCCTCCCTACCGTCCTGCGTCTGTGTGCCCTCCCTACCGCCCTTTGTATTTGTATCCCCTCCCTACCGCTTGCGTCTCTGTATCCCCTCCCTACCGCCCTGCGTCTCTGTATCCCCTCCCTACCGCTCTGCGTCTCTGTATCCCCTCCCTACCGCCCTGTGTCTCTGTATCCCCTCCCTACCGCTCTGCGTCTCTCTTTCCCCTCCCTACCGCCCTGTGTCTCTGTATCCCCTCCCTACCGCCCTGTGTCTCTGTATCCCCTCCCTACCGCTCTGCGTCTCTGTATCCCCTCCTTACCGCCCTGCGTCTGTATCCCCTCCCTACCGCTCTGCGTCTCTGTGTCCCCTCCCTACCGCCCTGTGTCTCTGTATCCCCTCCCTACCGCTGTGCGTCTCTGTATCCCCTCCCTACCGCCCTGTGTCTCTGTATCCCCTCCCTACCGCTGTGCGTCTCTGTATCCCCTCCCTACCACCCTGCGTCTCTGTATCCCCTCCCTACCGCTCTGCGTCTCTGTATCCCCTCCCTACCGCCCTGCGTCTCTCTATCCCCTCCCAGCCGCCCCGCGTCTCTCTATCCCCTCCCAGCCGCCCCGCCTCTCTGTATCCTCTACCTGCTGCCCCGCGTCTCTGTATCCCCTCCCTAACACCCTGCATCTCTGTATCCCCTCCCTACCGCCCACGTCTCTCTATCCCCTCCCTACCGCCCTGCGTCTCTCTATCCCCTCCCTACCGTCCCACGTCTCTGTATCCCCTCCTCCCTACGCCTCTGTATCCCCACCCTACCACCCCGCTTCTCTCTATCCCCTCCCTACCGCCCTGCGTCTCTCTATCCCCTCCCTGCCGCCCTGCGTCTCTCTATCCCCTCCCTGCCGCCCTGCGTCTCTCTATCCCCTCCCTACCGTCCTGCGTCTCTCTATCCCCTCCCTACCGTCCTGCGTCTGTGTGCCCTCCCTACCGCCCTTTGTATTTGTATCCCCTCCCTACCGCTTGCGTCTCTGTATCCCCTCCCTACCGCCCTGCGTCTCTGTATCCCCTCCCTACCGCTCTGCGTCTCTGTATCCCCTCCCTACCGCCCTGTGTCTCTGTATCCCCTCCCTACCGCTCTGCGTCTCTCTTTCCCCTCCCTACCGCCCTGTGTCTCTGTATCCCCTCCCTACCGCCCTGTGTCTCTGTATCCCCTCCCTACCGCTGTGCGTCTCTGTATCCCCTCCCTACCGCCCTGTGTCTCTGTATCCCCTCCCTACCGCTGTGCGTCTCTGTATCCCCTCCCTACCACCCTGCGTCTCTGTATCCCCTCCCTACCGCTCTGCGTCTCTGTATCCCCTCCCTACCGCCCTGTGTCTCTGTATCCCCTCCCTACCGCCCTGTGCCTCTGTATCCCCTCCCTACCGCCCCACGTCTCTCTATCCCCTCCCTACCGCCCCGCGTCTCTTTATATCCTCCCTACCGCCCCCGCGTCTGTCTGTATCCCCTCCTCCCTACGCCTCTGTATCCCCACCCTACCGCCCCGCGTCTCTCTATCCCCTCCCAGCCGCCCCACCTCTCTGTATCCACCTGCTGCCCCGCGTCTCTGTATCCCCTCCCTAACACCCTGCATCTCTGTATCCCCTCCCTACCGCCCCACGTCTCTCTATCCCCTCCCTACCGCCCCGCGTCTGTCTGTATCCCCTCCTCCCTACGCCTCTGTATCCCCACCCTACCGCCCCGCGTCTCTCTATCCCCTCCCTACCGCCCTGCATCTATCTATCCCCTCCTTACCGCCCCGCGTCTCTCTATCCCCTCCCTACCGCCCAGCATCTCTCTATCCCCTCCCTACCGCCCCGCGTCTCTCTATCCCCTCCCTGCCGCCCGCATCTCTCTATACCCTCCCTACCGCCCGCATCTCTCTATCCCCTCCCTACCGCCCTGCGTCTCTCTATCCCCTCCCAGCCGCCCCGCGTCTCTCTATCCCCTCCCAGCCGCCCCGCCTCTCTGTATCCTCTACCTGCTGCCCCGCGTCTCTGTATCCCCTCCCTGCCGCCCTGCGTTTCTCTATCCCCTCCCTACCGCCCTGCGTCTCTCTATCCCCTCCCAGCCGCCCCGCGTCTCTCTATCCCCTCCCAGCCGCCCCGCCTCTCTGTATCCTCTACCTGCTGCCCCGCGTCTCTGTATCCCCTCCCTAACACCCTGCATCTCTGTATCCCCTCCCTACCGCCCACGTCTCTCTATCCCCTCCCTACCGCCCTGCGTCTCTCTATCCCCTCCCTACCGTCCCACGTCTCTCTATCCCCTCCTCCCTACGCCTCTGTATCCCCACCCTACCACCCCGCTTCTCTCTATCCCCTCCCTACCGCCCTGCGTCTCTCTATCCCCTCCCTGCCGCCCTGCGTCTCTCTATCCCCTCCCTGCCGCCCTGCGTCTCTCTATCCCCTCCCTACCGTCCTGCGTCTCTCTATCCCCTCCCTACCGTCCTGCGTCTGTGTGCCCTCCCTACCGCCCTTTGTATTTGTATCCCCTCCCTACCGCTTGCGTCTCTGTATCCCCTCCCTACCGCCCTGCGTCTCTGTATCCCCTCCCTACCGCTCTGCGTCTCTGTATCCCCTCCCTACCGCCCTGTGTCTCTGTATCCCCTCCCTACCGCTCTGCGTCTCTCTTTCCCCTCCCTACCGCCCTGTGTCTCTGTATCCCCTCCCTACCGCCCTGTGTCTCTGTATCCCCTCCCTACCGCTCTGCGTCTCTGTATCCCCTCCTTACCGCCCTGCGTCTGTATCCCCTCCCTACCGCTCTGCGTCTCTGTGTCCCCTCCCTACCGCCCTGTGTCTCTGTATCCCCTCCCTACCGCTGTGCGTCTCTGTATCCCCTCCCTACCGCCCTGTGTCTCTGTATCCCCTCCCTACCGCTGTGCGTCTCTGTATCCCCTCCCTACCACCCTGCGTCTCTGTATCCCCTCCCTACCGCTCTGCGTCTCTGTATCCCCTCCCTACCGCCCTGCGTCTCTCTATCCCCTCCCAGCCGCCCCGCGTCTCTCTATCCCCTCCCAGCCGCCCCGCCTCTCTGTATCCTCTACCTGCTGCCCCGCGTCTCTGTATCCCCTCCCTAACACCCTGCATCTCTGTATCCCCTCCCTACCGCCCACGTCTCTCTATCCCCTCCCTACCGCCCTGCGTCTCTCTATCCCCTCCCTACCGTCCCACGTCTCTGTATCCCCTCCTCCCTACGCCTCTGTATCCCCACCCTACCACCCCGCTTCTCTCTATCCCCTCCCTACCGCCCTGCGTCTCTCTATCCCCTCCCTGCCGCCCTGCGTCTCTCTATCCCCTCCCTGCCGCCCTGCGTCTCTCTATCCCCTCCCTACCGTCCTGCGTCTCTCTATCCCCTCCCTACCGTCCTGCGTCTGTGTGCCCTCCCTACCGCCCTTTGTATTTGTATCCCCTCCCTACCGCTTGCGTCTCTGTATCCCCTCCCTACCGCCCTGCGTCTCTGTATCCCCTCCCTACCGCTCTGCGTCTCTGTATCCCCTCCCTACCGCCCTGTGTCTCTGTATCCCCTCCCTACCGCTCTGCGTCTCTCTTTCCCCTCCCTACCGCCCTGTGTCTCTGTATCCCCTCCCTACCGCCCTGTGTCTCTGTATCCCCTCCCTACCGCCCTGTGTCTCTGTATCCCCTCCCTACCGCTGTGCGTCTCTGTATCCCCTCGCTACCGCCCTGTGTCTCTGTATCCCCTCCCTACCGCTGTGCGTCTCTGTATCCCCTCCCTACCACCCTGCGTCTCTGTATCCCCTCCCTACCGCTCTGCGTCTCTGTATCCCCTCCCTACCGCCCTGTGTCTCTGTATCCCCTCCCTACCGCCCTGTGCCTCTGTATCCCCTCCCTACCGCTCTGCGTCTCTGTATCCCCTCCCTACTGCTCTGCGTCTCTGTATCACCTCCCTACCGCTCTGCGTCTCTGTATCACCTCCCTACCGCTCTGCGTCTCTGTATCACCTCCCTACCGCTCTGCATTTCTGTATCCCCTCCCTACGGCCCTGCGTTTCTGTATCCCCTCCCTACGGCCCCGCGTCTCTGCATCCCCTCCCTACCCCCCTGTATCCCATACACGGTCCATACCACTGGCTCCTTGATACCTCCCTGACAAACCCTCACCAGGAGTACAGGAGCCATAACCCCCTGCGGTGCCCCCCATAGTTACCGGTATATCGGTGATGCTCCGCTCTGCCGCCTCCTCCCTATCCCTCACACAGCAAGCGCAGGGCGCAAGCCCAGCACCGAGCACATGACCGCGCTGTCCATGCCCATTGGCCCTGGTACCAGCTCCAGCCATCGCCCCCTCCTCCTACTGCACCTGAGGTGGGCGCGCACATAGCGCATGCAGAGGGGACTGGTGCACCTGCGGCCGTGTGGAGACCTTGAGTGCGCAACATGTCCGTGTTGCTACACCTGAAGGATGGTACGGTGTAGAGAGAGGACACAGCTGCCCCTGTTCCGCATTGTACCAGCACTCCCCTCTGTGTCTAATGACACCATTTACCTCTTCATGCGGGTATGTCTATATCACATACATCCTTATCCGTGTCCTATATATTGTTACAAATAAAATGACATGGGTATTAGAGATGAGCGGGTTCGGTTTCTCTGAATCCGAACCCGCCCGAACTTCATGTTTTTTTTCACGGGTCCGAGCGACTCGGATCTTCCCGCCTTGCTCGGTTAACCCGAGCGCGCCCGAACGTCATCATGACGCTGTCGGATTCTCGCGAGGCTCGGATTCTATCGCGAGACTCGGATTCTATATAAGGAGCCGCGCGTCGCCGCCATTTTCACACGTGCATTGAGATTGATAGGGAGAGGACTTGGCTGGCGTCCTCTCCATTTAGATTAGGGTTGAGAGAGAGAGAGAGAGATTGACCTGAGGCTGTGATACTGTAGAAGAGAGTGCAGAGTTTAGTGACTGACGACCACAGTGACCACCAGACAGTGCAGTTGTTTGTTTTATTTAATATATCCGTTCTCTGCCTGAAAAAAACGATACACACAGTGACTCAGTCACATACCATATCTGTGTGCACTGCTCAGCCCAGTGTGCTGCATCAATGTATATATATATCCGACTGTGCTCAGCTCACACAGCTTATAATTGTGGGGGAGACTGGGGAGCACTGCAGTGCCAGTTATAGGTTATAGCAGGAGCCAGGAGTACATAATATTATATTAAAATTAAACAGTGCACACTTTTGCTGCAGGAGTGCCACTGCCAGTGTGACTAGTGACCAGTGACCTGACCACCAGTATATATAATATTAGTAGTATACTATCTCTTTATCAACCAGTCTATATTAGCAGCAGACACAGTACAGTGCGGTAGTTCACGGCTGTGGCTACCTCTGTGTCGGCACTCGGCAGCCCGTCCATAATTGTATATACCACCTAACCGTGGTTTTTTTTTCTTTCTTTATAGTCATACTAGTTACGAGTATACTATCTCTTTATCAACCAGTCTATATTAGCAGCAGACACAGTACAGTGCGGTAGTTCACGGCTGTGGCTACCTCTGTGTCGGCACTCGGCAGCCCGTCCATAATTGTATATACCACCTAACCGTGGTTTTTTTTTTCTTTCTTTATACATACATACTAGTTACGAGTATACTATCTCTTTATCAACCAGTCTATATTAGCAGCAGACACAGTACAGTGCGGTAGTTCACGGCTGTGGCTACCTCTGTGTCGGCACTCGGCAGCCCGTCCATAATTGTATATACCACCTAACCGTGGTTTTTTTTTCTTTCTTTATACATACATACTAGTTACGAGTATACTATCTCTTTATCAACCAGTCTATATATTAGCAGCAGACACAGTACAGTGCGGTAGTTCACGGCTGTGGCTACCTCTGTGTCGGCACTCGGCAGCCCGTCCATAATTGTATATACCACCTAACCGTGGTTTTTTTTTCTTTCTTTATACATACATACTAGTTACGAGTATACTATCTCTTTATCAACCAGTCTATATATTAGCAGCAGACACAGTACAGTGCGGTAGTTCACGGCTGTGGCTACCTCTGTGTCGGCACTCGGCAGCCCGTCCATAATTGTATATACCACCTAACCGTGGTTTTTTTTTCTTTCTTTATAGTCATACTAGTTACGAGTATACTATCTCTTTATCAACCAGTCTATATTAGCAGCAGACACAGTACAGTGCGGTAGTTCACGGCTGTGGCTACCTCTGTGTCGGCACTCGGCAGCCCGTCCATAATTGTATATACCACCTAACCGTGGTTTTTTTTTCTTTCTTTATACATACATACTAGTTACGAGTATACTATCTCTTTATCAACCAGTCTATATATTAGCAGCAGACACAGTACAGTGCGGTAGTTCACGGCTGTGGCTACCTCTGTGTCGGCACTCGGCAGCCCGTCCATAATTGTATATACCACCTAACCGTGGTTTTTTTTTCTTTCTTTATAGTCATACTAGTTACGAGTATACTATCTCTTTATCAACCAGTCTATATTAGCAGCAGACACAGTACAGTGCGGTAGTTCACGGCTGTGGCTACCTCTGTGTCGGCACTCGGCAGCCCGTCCATAATTGTATATACCACCTAACCGTGGTTTTTTTTTCTTTCTTTATACATACATACTAGTTACGAGTATACTATCTCTTTATCAACCAGTCTATATATTAGCAGCAGACACAGTACAGTGCGGTAGTTCACGGCTGTGGCTACCTCTGTGTCGGCACTCGGCAGCCCGTCCATAATTGTATATACCACCTAACCGTGGTTTTTTTTTCTTTCTTTATAGTCATACTAGTTACGAGTATACTATCTCTTTATCAACCAGTCTATATTAGCAGCAGACACAGTACAGTGCGGTAGTTCACGGCTGTGGCTACCTCTGTGTCTGCACTCGGCAGGCAGTCCATAATTGTATACTAGTATCCATCTCCATTGTTTACCTGAGGTGCCTTTTAGTTGTGCCTATTAAAATATGGAGAACAAAAATGTTGAGGTTCCAAAATTAGGGAAAGATCAAGATCCACTTCCACCTCGTGCTGAAGCTGCTGCCACTAGTCATGGCCGAGACGATGAAATGCCAGCAACGTCGTCTGCCAAGGCCGATGCCCAATGTCATAGTACAGAGCATGTCAAATCCAAAACACCAAATATCAGAAAAAAAAGGACTCCAAAACCTAAAATAAAATTGTCGGAGGAGAAGCGTAAACTTGCCAATATGCCATTTACGACACGGAGTGGCAAGGAACGGCTGAGGCCCTGGCCTATGTTCATGGCTAGTGGTTCAGCTTCACATGAGGATGGAAGCACTCAGCCTCTCGCTAGAAAAATGAAAAGACTCAAGCTGGCAAAAGCAGCACAGCAAAGAACTGTGCATTCTTCGAAATCCCAAATCCACAAGGAGAGTCCAATTGTGTCGGTTGCGATGCCTGACCTTCCCAACACTGGACGTGAAGAGCATGCGCCTTCCACCATTTGCACGCCCCCTGCAAGTGCTGGAAGGAGCACCCGCAGTCCAGTTCCTGATAGTCAGATTGAAGATGTCAGTGTTGAAGTACACCAGGATGAGGAGGATATGGGTGTTGCTGGCGCTGGGGAGGAAATTGACCAGGAGGATTCTGATGGTGAGGTGGTTTGTTTAAGTCAGGCACCCGGGGAGACACCTGTTGTCCGTGGGAGGAATATGGCCGTTGACATGCCAGGTGAAAATACCAAAAAAATCAGCTCTTCGGTGTGGAGGTATTTCACCAGAAATGCGGACAACAGGTGTCAAGCCGTGTGTTCCCTTTGTCAAGCTGTAATAAGTAGGGGTAAGGACGTTAACCACCTCGGAACATCCTCCCTTATACGTCACCTGCAGCGCATTCATAATAAGTCAGTGACAAGTTCAAAAACTTTGGGTGACAGCGGAAGCAGTCCACTGACCAGTAAATCCCTTCCTCTTGTAACCAAGCTCACGCAAACCACCCCACCAACTCCCTCAGTGTCAATTTCCTCCTTCCCCAGGAATGCCAATAGTCCTGCAGGCCATGTCACTGGCAATTCTGACGAGTCCTCTCCTGCCTGGGATTCCTCCGATGCATCCTTGCGTGTAACGCCTACTGCTGCTGGCGCTGCTGTTGTTGCCGCTGGGAGTCGATGGTCATCCCAGAGGGGAAGTCGTAAGCCCACTTGTACTACTTCCAGTAAGCAATTGACTGTTCAACAGTCCTTTGCGAGGAAGATGAAATATCACAGCAGTCATCCTACTGCAAAGCGGATAACTGAGGCCTTGGCATCCTGGGTGGTGAGAAACGTGGTTCCGGTATCCATCATTACTGCAGAGCCAACTAGAGACTTGTTGGAGGTACTGTGTCCCCGGTACCAAATACCATCTAGGTTCCATTTCTCTAGGCAGGCGATACCGAAAATGTACACAGACCTCAGAAAAAGAGTCACCAGTGTCCTAAAAAATGCAGCTGTACCCAATGTCCACTTAACCACGGACATGTGGACAAGTGGAGCAGGGCAGGGTCAGGACTATATGACTGTGACAGCCCACTGGGTAGATGTATGGACTCCCGCCGCAAGAACAGCAGCGGCGGCACCAGTAGCAGCATCTCGCAAACGCCAACTCTTTCCTAGGCAGGCTACGCTTTGTATCACCGGTTTCCAGAATACGCACACAGCTGAAAACCTCTTACGGCAACTGAGGAAGATCATCGCGGAATGGCTTACCCCAATTGGACTCTCCTGTGGATTTGTGGCATCGGACAACGCCAGCAATATTGTGTGTGCATTAAATATGGGCAAATTCCAGCACGTCCCATGTTTTGCACATACCTTGAATTTGGTGGTGCAGAATTTTTTAAAAAACGACAGGGGCGTGCAAGAGATGCTGTCGGTGGCCAGAAGAATTGCGGGACACTTTCGGCGTACAGGCACCACGTACAGAAGACTGGAGCACCACCAAAAACTACTGAACCTGCCCTGCCATCATCTGAAGCAAGAAGTGGTAACGAGGTGGAATTCAACCCTCTATATGCTTCAGAGGTTGGAGGAGCAGCAAAAGGCCATTCAAGCCTATACAATTGAGCACGATATAGTAGGTGGAATGCACCTGTCTCAAGCGCAGTGGAGAATGATTTCAACGTTGTGCAAGGTTCTGATGCCCTTTGAACTTGCCACACGTGAAGTCAGTTCAGACACTGCCAGCCTGAGTCAGGTCATTCCCCTCATCAGGCTTTTGCAGAAGAAGCTGGAGACATTGAAGGAGGAGCTAACACGGAGCGATTCCGCTAGGCATGTGGGACTTGTGGATGGAGCCCTTAATTCGCTTAACAAGGATTCACGGGTGGTCAATCTGTTGAAATCAGAGCACTACATTTTGGCCACCGTGCTCGATCCTAGATTTAAAGCCTACCTTGGATCTCTCTTTCCGGCAGACACAAGTCTGCTGGGGTTGAAAGACCTGCTGGTGACAAAATTGTCAAGTCAAGCGGAACGCGACCTGTCAACATCTCCTCCTTCACATTCTCCCGCAACTGGGGGTGCGAGGAAAAGGCTCAGAATTCCGAGCCCACCCGCTGGCGGTGATGCAGGGCAGTCTGGAGCGACTGCTGATGCTGACATCTGGTCCGGACTGAAGGACCTGACAACGATTACGGACATGTCGTCTACTGTCACTGCATATGATTCTCTCAACATTGATAGAATGGTGGAGGATTATATGAGTGACCGCATCCAAGTAGGCACGTCACACAGTCCGTACTTATACTGGCAGGAAAAAGAGGCAATTTGGAGGCCCTTGCACAAACTGGCTTTATTCTACCTAAGTTGCCCTCCCACAAGTGTGTACTCCGAAAGAGTGTTTAGTGCCGCCGCTCACCTTGTCAGCAATCGGCGTACGAGGTTACATCCAGAAAATGTGGAGAAGATGATGTTCATTAAAATGAATTATAATCAATTCCTCCGCGGAGACATTGACCAGCAGCAATTGCCTCCACAAAGTACACAGGGAGCTGAGATGGTGGATTCCAGTGGGGACGAATTGATAATCTGTGAGGAGGGGGATGTACACGGTGATATATCGGAGGGTGAAGATGAGGTGGACATCTTGCCTCTGTAGAGCCAGTTTGTGCAAGGAGAGATTAATTGCTTCTTTTTTGGGGGGGGTCCAAACCAACCCGTCATATCAGTCACAGTCGTGTGGCAGACCCTGTCACTGAAATGATGGGTTGGTTAAAGTGTGCATGTCCTGTTTATACAACATAAGGGTGGGTGGGAGGGCCCAAGGACAATTCCATCTTGCACCTCTTTTTTCTTTTCTTTTTCTTTGCATCATGTGCTGATTGGGGAGGGTTTTTTGGAAGGGACATCCTGCGTGACACTGCAGTGCCACTCCTAAATGGGCCCGGTGTTTGTGTCGGCCACTAGGGTCGCTAATCTTACTCACACAGTCAGCTACTTCATTGCGCCTCTTTTTTTCTTTGCGTCATGTGCTGTTTGGGGAGGGTTTTTTGGAAGGGACATCCTGCGTGACACTGCAGTGCCACTCCTAGATGGGCCCGGTGTTTGTGTCGGCCACTAGGGTCGCTAATCTTACTCACACAGCTACCTCATTGCGCCTCTTTTTCTTTGCGTCATGTGCTGTTTGGGGAGGGTTTTTTGGAAGGGCCATCCTGCGTGACACTGCAGTGCCACTCCTAGATGGGCCCGGTGTTTGTGTCGGCCACTAGGGTCGCTTATCTTACTCACACAGCGACCTCGGTGCAAATTTTAGGACTAAAAATAATATTGTGAGGTGTGAGGTATTCAGAATAGACTGAAAATGAGTGGAAATTATGGTTTTTGAGGTTAATAATACTTTGGGATCAAAATGACCCCCAAATTCTATGATTTAAGCTGTTTTTTAGTGTTTTTTGAAAAAAACACCCAAATCCAAAACACACCCGAATCCGACAAAAAAAATTCGGTGAGGTTTTGCCAAAACGCGGTCGAACCCAAAACACGGCCGCGGAACCGAACCCAAAACCAAAACACAAAACCCGAAAAATTTCAGGCGCTCATCTCTAATGGGTATAGGTCCCGCACCCCCTCCCCCCACACCTGCATCCACCTCCCCGTCCACTCGCAGCATCTACATACTCCCTGCCTCATCCGCGGTCCCCCCCGCACCCGCTACATTCTGTACATCGTGCTCTGCAGGCGCTGTTCACGCCGTCGTAAGGGGCTACGCCCCCTTCACCATTGGAAGCACTTTCGTCGTGCAATATTTAACCACTAACAAACCTAGGAATGCAGGTAATACTCATACAAATATTGTACCGCAGCAAGGCGTGCAGGGGTTAAGGGGGCGTAGCCCCTTTCGACGGTGTGAAGAGCGCCGTAGGGCGCGATGAAGCACCTAGTATTCTATATACACACAATAACTAACTCTGGGTGCAGAGCCAGCCCTAACCATAGGCACTATTATATTCTATATACACACAATAACTAACTCTGGGTGCAGACCAGCCCTAACCATAGGCACTATTATATTCTATATATACACAATAACTAACTCTGGGTGCAGACCAGCCCTAACCATAGGCACTATTATATTCTATATACACACAATAACTAACTCTGGGTGCAGACCAGCCCTAACCATAGGCACTATTATATTCTATATATACACAATAACTAACTCTGGGTGCAGAGCCAGCACTAACCATAGGCACTATTATATTCTATATACACACAATAACTAACTCTGGGTGCAGACCAGCCCTAACCATAGGCACTATTATATTCTATAGATACACAATAACTAACTCTGGGTGCAGAGCCAGCACTAACCATAGGCTCTATTATATTCTATATATACACAATAACTAACTCTGGGTGCAGACCAGCCCTAACCATAGGCACTATTATATTCTATAGATACACAATAACTAACTCTGGGTACAGAGCCAGCACTAACCATAGGCACTATTATATTCTATATACACACAATAACTAACTCTGGGTGCAGACCAGCCCTAACCATAGGCACTATTATATTCTATAGATACACAATAACTAACTCTGGGTGCAGACCAGCCCTAACCATAGGCACTATTATATTCTATATATACACAATAACTAACTCTGGGTGCAGAGCCAGCACTAACCATAGGCACTATTATATTCTATATACACACAATAACTAACTCTGGGTGCAGACCAGCCCTAACCATAGGCACTATTATATTCTATAGATACACAATAACTAACTCTGGGTGCAGAGCCAGCACTAACCATAGGCACTATTATATTCTATATATACACAATAACTAACTCTGGGTGCAGACCAGCCCTAACCATAGGCACTATTATATTCTATAGATACACAATAACTAACTCTGGGTACAGAGCCAGCACTAACCATAGGCACTATTATATTCTATATACACACAATAACTAACTCTGGGTGCAGACCAGCCCTAACCATAGGCACTATTATATTCTATAGATACACAATAACTAACTCTGGGTGCAGACCAGCCCTAACCATAGGCACTATTATATTCTATATATACACAATAACTAACTCTGGGTGCAGAGCCAGCACTAACCATAGGCACTATTATATTCTATATATACACACAATAACTAACTCTGGGTGCAGAGCCAGCCCTAACCATAGGCACTATTATATTCTATATACACACAATAACTAACTCTGGGTGCAGACCAGCCCTAACCATAGGCACTATTATATTCTATATACACACAATAACTAACTCTGGGTGCAGAGCCAGCACTAACCATAGGCACTATTATATTCTATATATACACACAATAACTAACTCTGGGTGCAGACCAGCCCTAACCATAGGCACTATTATATTCTATAGATACACAATAACTAACTCTGGGTGCAGAGCCAGCACTAACCATAGGCACTATTATATTCTATATACACACAATAACTAACTCTGGGTGCAGACCAGCCCTAACCATAGGCACTATTATATTCTATATATACACACAATAACTAACTCTGGGTGCAGAGCCAGCACTAACCATAGGCACTATTATATTCTATATATACACAATAACTAACATACTGGGTGCAGAGCCAGCACTAACCATAGGCACTATTATATTCTATATATACACACAATAACTAACTCTGGGTGCAGACCAGCCCTAACCATAGGCACTATTATATTCTATATATACACACAATAACTAACTCTGGGTGCAGACCAGCCCTAACCATAGGCACTATTATATTCTATATATACACACAATAACTAACTCTGGGTGCAGACCAGCCCTAACCACAGGCACTATTATATTCTATATATACACAATAACTAACTCTGGGTGCAGACCAGCCCTAACCACAGGCACTATTATATTCTATATAACATACCTCCCAACTGTCCCGATTTCAGCAGGACAGTCCCGCTATTCAGACACTGTCCCGCTGTCCCTCCCGCGGGTCACAGTGTCCCGGGGGCAGTTGGGGAGGCTTTGATCACCCGCTGCTCTGCTCTGCAAAGCAGCGAGTGATCTCTAAATAGATGCTGTGCGCACGCGCACAGCATTTATTCAGTGCAGGGAGTGAGCCGGGGGCTGCCCAGCTGCTCAGGGAGCGCTGGGCACGCCCCCAAAATGACTAAAACGGACCCACGGTGCGTGGCCACGCCCACTCGATTGTAGCCATGCCCCCCATACGAGGTCACGCCCCCTTTTCGGGACGCACGCGGCTATGCCGCGTGGAGTGTCCCGATTTAGGAACATTCAACGTTGGGAGGTATGTATATAATAAGAATTTACTCACCGGTAATTCTATTTCTCGTAGTCCGTAGTGAATGCTGGGTACTCCGTAAGGACCATGGGGAATAGACGGGCTCCGCAGGAGACTGGGCACTCTTAAAAGAAAGATTAGGTACTACATCTGGTGTGCACTGGCTCCTCCCTCTATGCCCCTCCTCCAGACCTCAGTTAGGGAAACTGTGCCAGGAAGAGCTGACATTACTAGGAAAGGATTTGGAATCCAGGGTAAGACTCATACCAGCCACACCAATCACACCGTACAACTTGTGATACTATACCCAGTTAACAGTATGAACAACAACTGAGCCTCTCTCAACAGATGGCTCAGAACAATAACCCTATAGTTAAGCAATAACTATACACAAGTATTGCAGAAAGTCCGCACTTGGGACGGGCTCCCAGCATCCACTACGGACTACGAGAAATAGAATTACCGGTGAGTAAATTCTTATTTTCTCTGACGTCCTAGTGGATGCTGGGTACTCCGTAAGGACCATGGGGATAATACCAAAGCTCCCAAACGGGCGGGAGAGTGCGGATGACTCTGCAGCACCGAATGAGCAAACTCAAGGTCCTCCTCAGCCAGGGAATCAAACTTGTAGAATTTTGCAAAAGTGTTTGATCCCGACCAAGTAGCAGCTCGGCAAAGTTGTAAAGCCGAGACCCCTCGAGCAGCCGCCCAAGAAGAGCACCCTTCCTCGTAGAATGGGCTTTTACTGATTTAGGATGCGGCAGTCCAGCCGCAGAATGTGCAAGTTGAATCGTGCTACAGATCCAACGAGCAATAGTCTGCTTAGAAGCAGGAGCACCCAGCTTGTTGGGTGCATGCAGGATAAACAGCGAGTCAGTTTTTCTGACTCTAGCCGCCCTGGAAACATAGATTTTCAGGGCCCGGACTACGTCCAGCAACTTGGAATCCTCCAAGTCCCGAGTAGCCGCAGGCATCACAATAGGTTGGTTCAAATGAAACGCGGATACCACCTTTGGGAGAAATTGGGGACGAGTCCTCAATTCTGCCCTGTCCATATGGAAAATCAGATATGGGCTTTTACAGGACAAAGCCGCCAATTCTGACACACGCCTAGCTGAGGCCAAGGCCAACAGCATGACTACCTTCCATGTGAGATTCAACTTCACGGTCTGAAGTGGCTCAAACCAATGTGATTTTAGGAAATCCAACACTACGTTGAGATCCCAAGGTGCCACTGGAGGCACAAAAGGGGCTGAATATGCAGCACTCCCTTAACAACGTCTGAACTTCAGGCAGCGTCTTTCGTAGCCTTTAACAGCGTAGGAATCACTTCATCTGGAACGCCCTTTTCCGTTAGGATCCGGCGTTCAACCGCCAAGCCTTCAAACGCAGCCGCGGTAAGTCTTGGAACAGACAGGGCCACTGCAGTAACAAGTCCTGTCTGAGAGACAGAGGCCATGGGTCCTCAGAGATCATTTCTTGTAGTTCTGGGTACCAAGTTCTTCTTGGCCCATCCAGAACTACGAGTATAGTTCTTACTCCTCTCTTACTTACTATCCTCAGTACCTTGGGTATGAGAGGAAGAGGAGGGAACACATAAACCGACTGGTACACCCACGGTGTCACTAGTGCGTCCACAGCTATCGCCTGAGGGTCTCTTGACCTGGCGCAATACTTTTTTAGCTTTTTGTTGAGGCGGGACACCATCATGTCCACCTGTGGCCGTTCCCAACGGTTTACAATCTGCGTGAAGACTTCTGGATGAAGTCCCCACTCTCCCGGGTGGAGGTTGTGCCTGCTGAGGAAGTCTGCTTCCTAGTTTTCCACACCCGGAATGAACACTGCTGACAGTGTTAGCACGTGATTCTCCGCTTATCGGAGAATCCTTGTAGCTTCTGCCAACGCCATCCTGCTTCTTGTGCCGCCTTGTCGGTTTACATGGGCGACAGCCGTGATGTTGTCTGACTGAATCAGCACCGGCTGGTTTTGAAACAGGGGTTCTGCTTGACTTAGGGCATTGTAAATGGCCCTTAGGTCCAGAATATTTATGTGTAGGGAAGTCTCCTGACTCGACCATTGTCCTTGGAAGTTTCTTCCCTGAGTGACTGCTCCTCAACCTCGGAGGCTTGCATCCGTGGTCACCAGGACCCAGTCCTGAATGCCGAATCTGCGGCCCTCGAGAAGATGAGCACTCTGCAGCCACCACAGCAGAGACACCCTGGCCCTCGGGGACAGTGTGATCAGCCGATGCATCTGAAGATGCGATCCTTACTTGTCTAACAGGTCCCACTGAAAGTTCCTTGCATGGAACCTGCCGAAGGGAATTGCTTCGA
The DNA here is from genome assembly GCF_028390025.1 of Pseudophryne corroboree. Lineage (NCBI taxonomy): Eukaryota > Metazoa > Chordata > Amphibia > Anura > Myobatrachidae > Pseudophryne > Pseudophryne corroboree. Next base: position 1,044,646,965 of record NC_086445.1, read on the forward strand.
AAGAAGCTACCATCTTTCCCAGGACTCGCGTGCAGTGATGCACCGACACCTGTTTTGGTTTCAGGAGGTCTCTGACCAGAGATGACAACTCCTTGGCCTTCTCCTCCGGGAGAAACACCTTCTTCTGTTCTGTGTCCAGAAACATGCCCAATATCAGCAGACGCGTCGTAGGAACCAGCTGCGACTTTGGGATATTCAGAATCCAGCCGTGCTGTTGTAGCACTTCCTGAGATAGTGCTACTCCGACCAACAACTGCTCCTTGGACCTCGCCTTTATAAGGAGATCGTCCAAGTACGGGATAATTATAACTCCCTTCTTTCGAAGGAGTATCATCATTTCGGCCATTACCTTGGTACATACCCTCGGTGTCGTGGACAGACCAAACGGCAACGTCTGGAATTGGTAATGGCAGTTCTGTACCACAAACCTGAGGTACTCCTGGTGAGGTGGGTAAATGGGGACATGTAGGTAAGCATCCCTGATGTCCCGTGACACCATAAAATCCCCCTCTTCCAAGCTTGCAATAACTGCCCTGAGCGATTCCATTTTGAACTTGAACTTCCTTATGTAAGTGTTCAAGGATTTCAAATTTAGAATGGGTCTCACCGAACCGTCTGGTTTCGGTACCACAAACATTGTGGAATAGTAACCTCGTCCCTGTTGAAGGAGAGGAACTTTGATTATCACCTGCTGGAGGTACAGCTTGTGAATTGCCGCCAGTACTACCTCCCTTTCCTTGGGAGTAGCTGGCAAGGCTGATTTGAGGTAACGGCGAGGGGGAGACGTCTCGAACTCCAGCTTGTACCCCTGAGATACCACTTGTAGAACCCAGAGATCCACCTGTGAGCGAACCCACTGGTCGCTGAAGTTCCGGAGACGGGCCCCCACCGAACCTGGCTCCACCTGTGGAGCCCCAGCGTCATGCGGTGGACTTAGTGGAAGCAGGGGAGGATGTTTGTTCCTGGGAACTGGCTGTCTGGTGCAGCTTTTTCCCTCTACCCCTGCCTCTGGGCAGAAAGGACGCGCCTCTGACCCGCTTGCCTTTCTGGGGCCGAAAGGACTGTACTTGATAATACAGTGCTTTCTTAGGCTGTGAGGGAACCTGAGGTAAAAAGGTCGACTTCCCAGCTGTTGCTGTGGACACGAGGTCCGAGAGACCGTCCCCAAACAATTCCTCACCCTTATAAGGCAAAACTTCCATGTGCCTTTTAGAATCAGCATCACCTGTCCACTGCCGAGTCCATAATACTCTCCTGGCAGAAATGGACATTGCATTAATTCTAGATGCCAGCCGGCAAATGTCCCTCTGTGCATCCCTCATATATAAGACTACGTCTTTAATATGCTCTATGGTTAGCAAAATAGTATCCCTGTCAAGGGAATCAATGTTATCCGACAGGGAATCAGACCATGCTGCTGCAGCACTACACATCCATGCTGAAGCAATAGCAGGTCGCAGTATAGTACCTGAGTGTGTATATACAGACTTCAGGATAGCCTCCTGCTTTCTATCTGCAGGCTCCTTTAAGGCGGCCGTATCCTGAGACGGCAGTGCCACCTTTTTTGATAAGCGTGTGAGCGCCTTGTCCACCCTACGGGATGTCTCCCAGCGTAACCTATCCGTTGGCGGGAAAGGGTACGCCATTAGTAACCGCTTAGAAATCACTAGTTTCTTATCTGGGGAGCACCACGCTTCTTCACACAATTCATTTAACTCATCAGATGGGGGAAAAGTCACTGGCTGCTTTTTCTCCCCAAACATAATACCTTTTTTTGTGGTAACCGGGTTAATGTCAGAAATGTGCAACACATTTTTAATTGCCGTAATCATGCATCGGATGGCCCTTGTGGATTGTACATTTGTCTCATCCTCGTCGACACTGGAGTCAGACTCCGTGTCGACATCTGTTTCTGCCATCTGAGGTAGCGGGCGTTTTTAAACCCCTGATGGCCTCTGAGACGCTTGGGCAGGCGCGGGCTGAGATGCCGGCTGTCCCAAAGCTGTTACGTCATCGAACCTTTTATGCAAGGAGTTGACACTGTCGGTTAATACCTTCCACATATCCATCCACTCTGGTGTCGGCCCCGCAGGGGGCGACATCACACTTATCGGCTCCTGCTCCGCCTCCACGTAAGCGTCCTCATCAAACATGTCGACACAGCCGTACCGACACACCGCACACACACACAGGGAATGCTCTGACTGAGGACAGGACCCCACAAAGTCCTTTGGGGAGACAGAGAGAGAGTATGCCAGCACACACCAGAGCGCTATATAACAGAGGGATTTACACTAATACAAAGTGAATTTCCCCCAATAGCTGCTTATAATCACAATTTGCGCCTAAATTTATGTGCCCCCCCCTCTCTTTTTTACCCTTTCCGTAGTGTATACTGCAGGGGAGAGCCTGGGGAGCGTCCTTCCAGCGGAGCTGTGAAGAGAAAATGGCGCTGGCTGTGCTGAGGAAGATAGCCCCGCCCCTTCAGCGGCGGGCTTCTCCCGCTTTTTTAATAATATTTACGGCGGGGGATTAGGCACATATACAGTTTAGAACTGTATTATGTGCATTTTGCCAAGTAAGGTATACTAATTGCAGCCCAGGGCGCCCCGCCCCCCAGCGCCCTGCACCCACCAGTGACCGGAGCGTGTGGTGTGCTGTGGGAGCAATGGCGCACAGCTGCAGTGCTGTGCGCTACCTTATTGAAGACCGGAGTCTTCAGCCGCCGATTTTCTCCGGAATCTTCCGTCTTCTGGCTCTGCAAGGGGGACGGCGGCGCGGCTCCGGGAACGGACGATCGAGGTCGGGCCCTGTGTTCGATCCCTCTGGAGCTAATGGTGTCCAGTAGCCTTAGAAGCACAAGCTAGCTGCAAGCAGGTAGGTTTGCTTCTCTCCCCTAAGTTCCACGTAGCAGTGAGTCTGTTGCCAGCAGATCTCACTGAAAATAAAAAAACCTAACAAATACTTTCTTTTTTAGTGAACTCAGGAGAGCCCACTAAGTGCATCCAGCTCTGGCAGGGCACAGATTCTAACTGAGGTCTGGAGGAGGGGCATAGAGGGAGAAGCCAGTGCACACCAGATGTAGTACCTAATCTTTCTTTTAAGAGTGCCCAGTCTCCTGCGGAGCCCGTCTATTCCCCATGGTCCTTACGGAGTACCCAGCATCCACTAGGACGTCAGAGAAATACACAATAACTAACTCTGGGTGCAGAGCCAGCCCTAACCATAGGCACTATTATATTCTAAATATACACAATAACTAACTCTGGGTGCAGAGCCAGCCCTAACCATAGGCACTATTATATTCTATATATACACAATAACTAACTCTGGGTGTAGAGCCAGCACTAACCATAGGCACTATTATATTCTATATACACACAATAACTAACTCTGGGTACAGAGCCAGCCCTAACCATAGGCACTATTATATTCTATATATACACAATAACTAACTCTGGGTGCAGTCCAGCCCTAACCATAGGCACTATTATATTCTATATATACACAATAACTAACTCTGGGTGCAGAGCCAGCACTAACCATAGGCACTATTATATTCTATATATACACACAATAACTAACTCTGGGTGCAGAGCCAGCCCTAACCATAGGCACTATTATATTCTATATACACACAATAACTAACTCTGGGTGCAGAGCCAGCCCTAACCATAGGCACTATTATATTCTATATACACACAATAACTAACTCTGGGTGCAGACCAGCCCTAACCATAGGCACTATTATATTCTATATATACACAATAACTAACTCTGGGTGCAGAGCCAGCACTAACCATAGGCACTATTATATTCTATATATACACAATAACTATCTCTGGGTACAGAGCCAGCCCTAACCATAGGCACTATTATATTCTATATATACACAATAACTATCTCTGGGTGCAGAGCCAGCCCTAACCATAGGCACTATTATATTCTATATATACACAATAACTATCTCTGGGTACAGAGCCAGCCCTAACCATAGGCACTATTATATTCTATATATACACAATAACTATCTCTGGGTGCAGAGCCAGCCCTAACCATAGGCACTATTATATTCTATATATACACAATAACTATCTCTGGGTACAGAGCCAGCCCTAACCATAGGCACTATTATATTCTATAGATACACAATAACTAACTCTGGGTGCAGAGCCAGCCCTAACCATAGGCACTATTATATTCTATATATACACACACAATAACTAACTCTGGGTGCAGAGCCAGCCCTAACCATAGGCACTATTATATTCTATATATACACACAATAACTAACTCTGGGTGCAGAGCCAGCCCTAACCATAGGCACTATTATATTCTATATATACACAATAACTAACTCTGGGTGCAGACCAGCCCTAACCATAGGCACTATTATATTCTATATACACACAATAACTAACTCTGGGTGCAGACCAGCCCTAACCATAGGCACTATTATATTCTATATACACACACAATAACTAACTCTGGGTGCAGAGCCAGCCCTAACCATAGGCACTATTATATTCTATATATACACAATAACTAACTCTGGGGGCAGAGCCAGCCCTAACCATAGGCACTATTATATTCTATATATACACAATTACTAACTCTGGGTGCAGAGCCAGCCCTAACCATAGGCACTATTATATTCTATATATACACAATAACTAACTCTGGGTGCAGAGCCAGCACTAACCACAGGCACTATTATATTCTATATATACACACAATAACTAACTCTGGGTGCAGAGCCAGCACTAACCATAGGCACTATTATATTCTATATATACACAATAACTAACTGGGTGCAGAGCCAGCCCTAACCATAGGCACTATTATATTCTATATATACACAATAACCAACTCTGGGTGCAGAGCCAGCCCTAACCATAGGCACTATTATATTCTATATATACACAATAACTAACTCTGGGTACAGAGCCAGCACTAACCATAGGCACTATTATATTCTATATACACACAATAACTAACTCTGGGTGCAGAGCCAGCCCTAACCATAGGCACTATTATATTCTATATATACACAATAACTAACTCTGGGTACAGAGCCAGCACTAACCATAGGCACTATTATATTCTATATACACACAATAACTAACTCTGGGTGCAGAGCCAGCACTAACCATAGGCACTATTATATTCTATATATACACACAATAACTAACTCTGGGTACAGAGCCAGCCCTAACCATAGGCACTATTATATTCTATATACACACAATAACTAACTCTGGGTGCAGAGCCAGCCCTAACCATAGGCACTATTATATTCTATATATACACAATAACTAACTCTGGGTGCAGAGCCAGCCCTAACCATAGGCACTATTATATTCTATATATACACAATAACTAACTCTGGGTGCAGACCAGCCCTCACCATAGGCACTATTATATTCTATATACACACAATAACTAACTCTGGGTGCAGAGCCAGCCCTAACCATAGGCAAACTAGGCAAATGCCTAGGGCATTTGAAATGGCATGGGGCACAAGCAGCTTCAGCTGATTAAAATGATATGCAGCATGCCTATATTCTGTGTGTGACTGCGGCTGTATCTGCATACAAAAATGCTACATCACATTGTATCCTGGAAATCACTGTAACGTAACACTTCGTATGTAGATACAGTCGCACATAGAATATAGACATGCCACATATAATTTTAATCAGCAAAAGCCGCTTGTGCATCCTAGCCACATAGCAGTGCAAATAAGACGCATTTTAATTTAAAAACAAAACAAAAAAACTAAAAAAAGCGCCCAAGGTTAGCAGAGCTGCAGCTGACTCACCCCTGCTGCATGATGTATTGAGGGAAGATGTATGAGGATATAACTGTATCCAAGCAGAGGTCACAGTGTTAGCGGCCGTGTGAGTGCTGTGTGCGAGTGGGTTGGTTGTGCAAGTGTTCAGCATATGTGTAAGTGACATTATGTGTGTCATGTGTATAAATGAATTAATAATGTGTAAGGGACATTGGGAGTCATTCAGACCTGATCACATGCTAGGTTTTTTCGCTGCACTACGATCAGGTCAGAACTGCGCATGTGTATGCACCGCAATGCGCAGGCGCGTCGCACGGGTACAAAGCGGATCATTGCTGAGCGAAGGATTTAACGAAGAACCATTCGCACAGCCGATCACGAGATTGACAGAAAGAAGGCGTTTGTGGGTGGCAACTGACCGTTTTCTGGGAGTGGTTGGAAAAACGCAGGCGTGTCCAAGCGTTTGCAGGGCGGGTGTCTGACGTCAATTCCGGGACCGGACAGGCTGAAGTGATCACAGCGGCTGAGTAAGTCCTGGGCAACTCAGAAACTGCACAAAACTGTTTTGTACCGCTCGGCTGCACATGCGATCGCACACTTGCACAGCTAAAATACACTCCTCTGTAAACGGCGACTATCTGTAAAATAGCGATCGATCAGGTTTGAATTAGGCCCATTATGTGTAAGGAGATTAATAATATGCGGCACATATGTAAGGGACATTATGTGTATAAGGGCACTAAATGTGCAGCATATGTGTAAGGGGCATTGTGTGTGTCATGTGTATAAATGTATTAATAATGTGCGTCATGTGTAAGGGGCATTATGTGTGTCATGTGTATAAATGTATTAATAATGTGCGGCATATCAGTAAGGGGCATTGTGTGTGTCATGTGTATAAATTGTCTAAGTAAAAAAATATTGCAGTACACACATCACGTACAAACTACACACAGACGGCCTCCATGTGCGTACTTGCTCTGCCGTGCGTGCACATATTCGCAATTTGCGTATGGTCACTCCCGCGGTCCTGCGTATTAGCGCATGGTATGAGTAATTACGGTAGAGTTTGTGATCGCATGGAAAAGCCATAAAAACACATTACATATTTAATCCAAATAGTGCACAATGTACACATAGTCTCCCTGCATCACACCAGTAAGTTACAATAGTTTAAATGGTATCAGAACAAAGGGATTCACCTTTACAGGATATGAGGGGACAGAACTAGGTTATAAGGTGGTGTTTGATATCCAGCTGTACGGTATATCAAGGGCAATATTCCGGTGTTGGTTTGCAGAAGATCGCATGCTCCTGCGAATAGTTATGCGCAGGAGCAGAATATAAATATTAACTGTATTTACTGTACATTTGGTATGCGGCGGGTACCCAGAGGAGACCACCTACAAGTGCACCTGGAACAGACATCGCCCACCTATTCAAACCGACCTATGACCTCTCCTGTGCTGTAAATGACCATCCCTGTGTCCAATGGACAAAGAGGTTACAGTTTCCATTGTGTTAGGTTTTGGACTATTGTATAAAAAGCCAGCTGCATGCTCGGTCATACACAGACTCTGAAGGTCATCTACCCTGATGACCGAGGACCGGCCGGGAAGCGCAGGCGAAACCAAAAACGTATGTACCATTGACTGTAGCCATTTTTCTATTGTATTGTATTGTTATTGTAACCCCCTTTCAGTAATTATATGTTGGTGTGTCGGAACCCAGCATCTTAAATACAAACTGGTGTCGTGTCTCTTTTCCCTGCTAAGGTTATAAGTGTATTACAGTCACATGTGTAGCTGCAAAGTGCTCACGGTGTGTCTTTGGGTGTGTACGCACTGCGTGTACTTTGTACGGCCAGCGCGGCGTTTGTACGCAAAGTGCGTACATGGTACGGGGCTTTGTACGCTAACGGTGTCATAAATACGTAGGCTAAGGTTTGACCACAGCGGCAGCAGCGGCTCCATTTTAAAGTGTATTTAATGTGTTTTTAAAGTGTTGCTTTTAATCCTGTATGTAAATCGTGTGTCCGTGTGTTCTGCACAGCACAACGTGATACCATTGTGTCATACGCGCTATGGAAAAGCATACGCAGACGTGATTGTATAGACAAAGGGGTTTTTCTTTGATAACGTCGGGAAATCTCCCTGGTGGGCTTCCACTGGAAAGGGTGAACAATAGTTATCTAATTTTTCTGTTTTTCACCCTACAAAAATTCCAGTAGAAAGATACCGAAAAGGATTTTTTTGCTGCCTCTCTCAGGAAAATATTCCAACAGAACCTCCACCGAGAGAAATCACGGTGCTGTAAGGTCTGATAGGAGCCCTAAGTTGGGTACATCGCGATCCACTATCAACAGTGTATCGTAGTACCGGCCAACGTGGGTGAAAGCGAGTGGAAGGCGCTCGGAGATACTTCCACCGTCTACTTGCATTGAGTATTTTGGTATTTGTGGGAATTTTTAGTCATTAAAAAGACCCACAAACATGGGAGCCAGTTGCTCAAGCGAGAGACGTTTGTGCAGGGTTCAGGCTGAAGAAGAAAGACCAAAAGGGTCAGCAAGGTTTATCATGTGTGAAAAATATGGTTCACACACGGAAGTTTTTTGCAATGAGTGGGTACGTATGACTGACAAACATAGGGTATCATTCCCTAGGGTGGGCAGCTTTGAGCCAGAGGTATTATAGAACTTAAGGATAAGGATATGTCTGATAAAATCCAGAAAACAAAGGAATAGACATACAGATTGTTTAAACTTGTGGCAGCAAGAGGGGGATGTGCAAAGGGAATTAGCTCGCACAACAGGTTCCAAACCTAGCGGGAAAACAATGGCGACCGCACCACCACCACCATATATTGATGGGGAGAAAGTGGCTACAAGCAATGGTGCATTGGTACAGGATAGGAAAGTGATTGATAAATGTACTAACGGTAACCCTTGCCAGCTGTATCCCGTTTAAAATTTTCCCCAGGACTGTGAGCAGGAAGATGAACCCAGCACGATATCGGCACTCTCTCTAGCAGCCACCATACAGGATACTCAGGTGGGCACGGCCCAACCACCAAGGGTTGTAGCAAGGCCCCCTAGCGGAGGGATAAGTGACGTCGTGTCCACAGGTAAGTACGGTACCATACACTATGCAGAAACAATAGCTCCTCACATTATAGAGTCAAACCAGAATGATGTAATTGAATTAAATCCTGTCAGAGTGATTGCAGTCCCCAATGGGAAGACTGACGCTCAGGGAGTAACTCCCATCAGGAACATTGCCATGCATTGTCCTTGGTCCTGAGCAGAGTTAAGGTCAATTATGTCAGAATTTCCCGATCCCAGAAAAGATCTAGTCGGATGCCAGAAGTTCATTAAAGAGTTAGGTATTGCCCACGAGCCCACAAATAAAGATTGGCGAACAGTGCTACGGGTGTGTTTACCCTCAAATATTGACACCACAAAATTCATAACAGATTGTAAATTAGATGCAGAGGTACCTCTCACTGATGAATACAATCAGGAGAATGTACGGCAAATTAATCTGCAATTAGGAGTATATTTCCCTACTGTTGTCAAATGGAATAAAATCTTCTCCATAAGACAAAAGGAAGGTGAAACGGCATCCAAATATTTTCATCGGGCACTGCAGGAAATAGCTAGTTACACTGGGATCGAGGATATTAAAGATAATGCACACCATAGGGAGGTAGCTGTTTCAGTATTAATGGACGGGTTAAAAGAGGCCCCGAGAACAAGAGTGCAGACCTCTCTACCTAACTGGAGAGGTATCTCGGTGGCTGCATTGAGAGAGTCCGCTATCGAGCATGATAGGAACATCAGTAAGCACAGGGAGTCACAGGGGGATAAGCTGATGACGGTGAGTATACAGGCTCTTACAACGAAACCACATCAGCCAAGACCCCAGACCCCTGCTGTTTGGAAAAGACCGAGAATATGTTACGTTTGTAAAAAGGAAGGACATTTTGACCAGGATTGTAGGAGCAGTAGGACACATAACGTATACAGACCCCCTATACCTGAATACCAACCACACTACAATTCACATAATTGGGATCAGGGACCACATAAGAGAGATTACGAGCTACATACAGGGGAAACAAGGAGGTACCCACCAAGGAGAGACTGGCAGGCCTCCGAAAACTCACAGCTACCCCCCTCACATATCGTAGCTGCCAATGCGCTGCGGGAGGGTCCCACTACACAATAGGGGTTGGGCCACACCTGTAGTCTGCAGCCAGTGAAGTTGATTGCTAGCCTTGGTAGTGAACCTGAGGTCACGGTTGATGTGGCTGGTGTACCATTACCTTTTCTTGTAGATACAGGGGCGGCCAGGTCAGTGTTGAATTCCACATCAGGTGTAAAGACCACGGGAAAAATGATTTCGGCAATGGGAATAACAGGAACGGTGCAACAATACCCTTTGAGTAGACCTGCAGAGATTACGATAGGGCCCTTGCAAACCAAACATTCCTTTCATAAAGACAAATACTACCTGCGCAGCCCCTTTTGTGTGGGAAGATATTAGGAGGGAGATAAGAAAAATGAAGAAAAAAGAGAAATGGGGAGGATATGAATTGTAGTTAAAGAAAGGCTATAGTAGCCAGATGGGAAAGTGGTGCGGCCGATAGGTGAACTAGTACCCTTACTAGTGTGGACTTGAGTCAATAAATAGAAAAAAGACCTTGGCGCACCGGGAGTAAGGAAGAAAATGTAAGAGAGAAGTGGTCAGACTGATACTTGCTTTATTTGCACATATAAGATATTTATAAAAATAATGATAAAATCCAAATAAAATAGCACGTTTTGTCTTAACATCAACTGATGCACACAACAATGTGATAATGACAATCTATTGTTTTTCATAGATGATTGAATCAGTATGTCAATACTTATACTCGCCCCAAAGGGGTATAGGGAAAAGTCCCGAGACCTGCTTATCCCACGTAGATGAAAAGTGTCCTTTAAAAAAGCAGTTGCGTAATCTGTAGGGTCTTCCTATATAAATGTGTCACCGTGTGTTACCTCGTCCCAGCTGCTTTGTTTATTAGCTGATGGATTTCTTAGGAGGATCACGGTTTCATATGCCCTTATCCACTGTGATTATTTATGTTGTGTCGGGACCTTCCGGCACTCTGCCTCTTTGCACGCCACACATGTGAATTAGTGCTTATCGGGTAACAGTACCTGTGAGCCGAGAGTGTCCAGAGTCCTCCGTTCCCTCTTCTCCCGGGTCCGTGCCTGCAGGACCTCCGGTGGGGCCGGACAGCCGATTCCCAGAGCTCCGATACCACTTGTATCGTCTGGCCCGCAAGCGTGGAACGCAGGCCAGTCGCTTCCGGTTTCGCGGCTTCCGGGATTCACGTCTCGTCAGCAGATCAGTGGCAATAAGGGTTGTGCTCCAGCTTCTGAGATTGACATCCAGCGATCCAACGCGTTTCTCCCGTCTAGGGCTTCGTCAGGGATCCCTGACGAAGCCCTAGACGGGAGAAACGCGTTGGATCGCTGGATGTCAATCTCAGAAGCTGGAGCACAACCCTTATTGCCACTGATCTGCTGACGAGACGTGAATCCCGGAAGCCGCGAAACCGGAAGCGACTGGCCTGCGTTCCACGCTTGCGGGCCAGACGATACAAGTGGTATCGGAGCTCTGGGAATCGGCTGTCCGGCCCCACCGGAGGTCCTGCAGGCACGGACCCGGGAGAAGAGGGAACGGAGGACTCTGGACACTCTCGGCTCACAGGTACTGTTACCCGATAAGCACTAATTCACATGTGTGGCGTGCAAAGAGGCAGAGTGCCGGAAGGTCCCGACACAACATAAATAATCACAGTGGATAAGGGCATATGAAACCGTGATCCTCCTAAGAAATCCATCAGCTAATAAACAAAGCAGCTGGGACGAGGTAACACACGGTGACACATTTATATAGGAAGACCCTACAGATTACGCAACTGCTTTTTTAAAGGACACTTTTCATCTACGTGGGATAAGCAGGTCTCGGGACTTTTCCCTATACCCCTTTGGGGCGAGTATAAGTATTGACATACTGATTCAATCATCTATGAAAAACAATAGATTGTCATTATCACATTGTTGTGTGCATCAGTTGATGTTAAGACAAAACGTGCTATTTTATTTGGATTTTATCATTATTTTTATAAATATCTTATATGTGCAAATAAAGCAAGTATCAGTCTGACCACTTCTCTCTTACATTTTCTTCCTTACTCCCGGTGCGCCAAACATTCCTTTCTGCTGGCTGCATCGGCTCCGACTAATCTACTCGGCAGAGATCTATTGTGTAAAATGCGGTGTGTCATACACTGTACTCCTGAGGGTGTCTTTTTAGATATACCTGAGAACCATGCTCAAGAAGTACAAGATATACTAGACACCCCTCAAAGGCTAATGTCGCATTCTACGGTTATAGACACGTGTCCATCAAAGGTAGAGGAAATGATCTCGCAAATACCGGGTTCCCTTTGGACCAAAGATGGACAGGACACTGGATTGATGGCAAATGTAGCTCCAGTAGCAGTACAAGTAAAAGATGGTAGGATAGCTCCAAAAATCCCTTAGTATCCTCTGAAGCCAGAGGTAGAATTAGGAGTGTACCCTGTCATAGAACGGCTGCTACAGCAGGGCATCCTAGTCAGGACATCCAGCACCGCCAATAGTCCCATCTTTCCCGTGAAAAAGAGTGGGGGGAGGGGTTACAGGCTAGTGCAGGATCTAAGGGGGATAAACAAGATAGTTGAGAGTCAATTCCCCGTAGTGCCCAATCCAGCTGTCATCCTCATGCAAATTCCCTCTACTGCAAAATTCTTCACTGTCATTGACCTCTGTTCTGCTTTCTTTTGTGTCCCTCTTCACCCTGACAGCCAATACCTTTTCGCTTTTACATACAGGGGAGTACAGTACACCTGGACTCGACTTCCCCAAGGTTTCATTGACAGCCCGAGTATTTTCTCCCAGGCCTTGCATGAATGTTTACAATCCTTTCAACCTGAGAGGGGATCAGTACTAATACAATATGTCGATGACTTATTGTTGTGTTCTGACTCACTCGAATCGTCCTTGAAAGACTCGAAACAGCTTCTGTTTCATCTTTCCCATACAGGACATAAGGTTTCAAAGGATAAGTTGCAGTTGTGCCGGACCAGGGTCAAATATTTGAGACATTGCTTGACACAAGGACTTAGACACCTCACCGCTGATAGAATACAGGCGATTCGCGACATGACTCTGCCACAAACTCAGCAACAGATTCGCACTTTCCTTGGAATGTGTGGGTACTGTCGAAACCAGGATTCTCTATACTGGCTTTATCTTTGCAAGAAATGGTTTCTTCGAACAAACCAGAACGGATCTCTCACACAGATGAGTCCGAACTGGCGTTTGAGAGACTCAAACAGTGTCTATCACAGGCACCTGCATTAGGTATGCCAGATTATGAGAAGCCCTTCGAATTGTATGGTACTGAAAGTGCTGGGTGCGCGGCAGGTGTCTTAACACAGAGACATGGTGATGCCAGCAGACCGGTAACTTACTACAGTGCACAGTTGGACACTGTAGCGCGGTCTCTCCCCACTTGCTTGCGAAGTGTTGCAGCGATAGCTTTGCTGGTAAGTAAAAGCGAGGACATAGTGGGGGTAATTCCAAGTTGATCGCAGCAGGAAATTTTTTAGTAGTTGGGCAAAACCATGTGCACTGCAGGGAGAGTTAGATTTGCAGAGAGAGTTAGATTTGGGTGGGTTATATTGTTTCTGTGCAGGGTAAATACTGGCTGCTTTATTTTTACACTGCAATTTAGATTGCAGATTGAACACACCACACCCAAATCTAACTCTCTATGCACATGTTATATCTGCCTCCCCTGCAGTGCACATGGTTTTGCCCAACTGCTAATAGCAAGCTGCATACTCCGTACCGGCCACAGGCGAGTGCAAAGGTAGAGAGAGTGAACAGCACTATTAAGAACAAGCTGAGCAAAGTGATGGCTGAAACTGGATTGCTGTGGCCAGAAGCTTTGCCACTAGTGTTGTACAGCATCAGAACCACTCCCTGGTCTCCACTTAAGTTATCACCCTTTGAAATTCTTTTTGGTCGACAACCTCATGTAATGATAGACCCCCCAGGATGATTTGAAATGCAATAATGAAGTGACTGTGAAATATTTTGTTGGGATGAGCCAGCAGCTGAGAAATCAACAAAGGAATCTAAAGCTGGTGATTCCTGACCTACCGAACAGTAATTGTCATGACATTGAGCCTGGGGATTATGTGATGATTCGAAATTTCATACGCTCAGGTTGTCTCATAGACAGGTGGGAAGGACCATACCAAGTCTTGTTAACCAGCACGACAGCATTGAAGGTCGCCGAAAGAGAGACTTGGGTCCACTCGTCCCACTGCAAGAAGGTCGCTGACCCGGAGAGAACTCGTGACAAAGAGCAGAGTGTAGAGAACCTCGTATCATTAGAGTGTTTGTTCCGGGAAAGTTGAGAGGCAGGACTGTTGAAAGGCACCTGAGCATGGAGAGCAACAAGATCTAGGACGGTTGTCGCACCATTTTCTTTTTTCACCCCCCCCCCCCCCCCTGCATTTTCCTTTCTTTTTCTCCTCCTTATTTTCCTTCTTTCCCCTAACGAAATGGATCTATCACAAGAGACTACGTTTCGGGTACTGCTAGTAATTCTGTTTTTGATCAGGACAATTTGTTTTGGTGAGGGTCCCAGAGAGGTCGAGCAGGGATCTGGAATGGGTTCTGATGGTGAGTACGAATTTGTAGGATCTCAGGAGCAGCACATCACTCGAGTAAAGGCTGGTATCAGTAAGCGCTCTGGTAGTCATGGAGCTCGGAGGCACTGTGAAGGGTTATTGTCTGAAGAATATTGTATTTGTAGGAATTGTGAGAACATAGTCGAGGATGGGTGCATCCAGAGATGTCAGTCCAACATTAATATCGACATGGACCGCCATCCGTTGAGTGATTACCACTCATTAGTGGGTAAGGTCTTAAAGCAGACAGAATGCTGGGTGTGCTCACAGGTACCTCAAAGTCAGAGTAAGTCAGGATTAGTACCATACCCTTTAACAACAGATGAGGTACTCGAATTACGGGGTGGAAGACCGGTGGACAAGAAATTAAATATCTCCAGGCCCCCTAGCTTGAAGCTCCACCAGTATCATATAGACAGGTCCTTATTGTGTTTTAATATTTCGAATTACCGAAAACCAGGAAATTGGGAAGTGACGTGGAATAACCAGACAATGACCTTTTCACACAGAGCTGATAAGATACCTATTGACTCTGAACTTGTACGCCAGATAGCCAACAGTGGGAGGTATTTTCGGTATAGGTATACCCGTAGAAGCAAGACCATGTGGGTTGGAAAAGTATCGTCAGGGTATTGTGCCCATATCATCCAGCCTGATACTTGTACTAAGCAAATGAGAGAACTAGGGATCGGTTTCTTTACATGGAAAGTCTGCAATATGGTGATGTTAAATTTTGTCCCCTATGTTCTCCCAGATGATGCCTATTTCATATGTGGGAGGAAAGCGTACAAGTGGCTTGCCCCGAGCTCTGAGGGATTGTGTTATACTGGGAGAGTACTACCGGAGGTCATGACCATAACCCACGATAAAATGAAAGACGTTCACCGCAGTGCTCAGACTCCTTATACTCATACTCACTATGAACACATCATCAAGAGACACCTCATAGATAGGGCAGAGCACACAGCCTCTGATTTGATCCACGAATCCACGGGATTCAGTTCCTTCTCGAATTAGACATCACCCGTACTGCCACGGGAACTATAAATTATAGGTATATCCATGCGCTAGCGAACTTGATAGATAATATCACTGAGATGTATGATGACACCTTCAGGTATACGGTACGGGAGTTACAAGCCTACAAGAAGGAACTGATCCAGCACAGGATGGTCCTTAATTATGTTACAGCCGTGACAGGTGGGTACTGTGTTACTCTGGCAACTCAATATGGTGTGAAGTGCTGTACATATATTACAAACAGCACTGACAACCCCACGGAGATCATCGATCAAAAGATGTACGAGATCTTGCAGTTGAAGTGGGAGTTCAGGAGGAAGCACAACCTTACCTTAGCGACTGTGGGTAATGAACTGACCGGCTGGGTCTCATGGTTGAACCCACGCAAATGGTTCTCAGGTTTAGGAGAGTGGGCTCAAAATGTCATTATGAGTGTGGGGAAGTTTCTCCTTTGTATCCTGGGAGTCATCATAATTATTGGTTTGATATTTAGATGTGTTCAAATTCTAACGCGGCGCAAGCGTAGCACAAATTTGATGAGTCTAAGGAGCGAGGGCGCTGTTACAGCAGATTTAATTTATGACCCCTCAATAGAGACAGCATTATAAGGATTGCAAATGAATTTCATGGCCTGTTTCTTTCTTTGTCT
This sequence comes from Pseudophryne corroboree, assembly GCF_028390025.1. Classification (NCBI taxonomy): domain Eukaryota; kingdom Metazoa; phylum Chordata; class Amphibia; order Anura; family Myobatrachidae; genus Pseudophryne; species Pseudophryne corroboree. The sequence continues at coordinate 1,044,663,227 of NC_086445.1, forward strand.
CCCCCTCTGCCCAGATACATCCAACCGGAAAAGACGTCAGCCCTACCCAAAATGTTTATGTGAATGTATTTTTATATATGTGTCTTATCTACATCTCTGCAACCTCCAGTTAATGGCACACATAGTCGACAGGTGATATCCACATATACTAGCACTCACATATGTTCCCCCTCCATGTATCATCAACTAAATGTGCACCCCATTTGTTGAAACAAGAAGCCGAAAAGAGCTCGGTAGTGTTTGTTGGCCCATTTACAGACCCTTAATACGGTATAAGAAGGATTTAATGTATACTTCGCAATACGTTGAAGCTTATTTAGAACATATACGGCACGATGATACATGCCCCTCAGACACTGATTCATACATACATGCTTTTTACTATCCCACTAGGTCATACATTTCCCACCTACAACTCTCCCCTGATCATCCAAGCTTCTATATATATTGTATAGATATTTTTCTGTTTATTGATTAGTTAGTGGCAGTTATTGGTGACTGCCAAAGGGTGGACTGTCGAAGTCGAAAAATATTGTAGTACACACATCACGTACAAACTACACACAGACGGCCTCATGTGCGTACTTGCTCTGCCGCGCGTGCACATATTCGCAATTTGCGTATGGGTGCTCCCGCGGTCCTGCGTATTAGCGCGTGGTATGGGTAATTACGGTAGAGTTTGTGATCGCATGGAAAAGCCATAAAAACACATTACATATTTAATCCAAATAGTGCAAAATGTACACATAGTCTCCCTGCACCACACCAGCAAGTTACACTAGTTTAAATTGTATCAGATTCAACTTTACAGGATAGGAGGGGACAGAACTAGGTTATAAGGTGGTGTTTGGTATCCAGCTGTACGGTATATCAAGGGCAATATTCCAGTGTTGGTTTGCAGAAGATCGCATGCTCCTGCGAATAGTTATGCGCAGGAGCAGAATATAAATATTAACTGTATTTACTGTACATTTGGTATGTGGCGGGAACCCAGAGGAGACCACCTGCAAGTGCACTTGGAACAGACATCGCCCACCTATTCAAACCGACCTATGACCTCTCCTGTACTGTAAATGACCATCCCTGTGTCCACTGGACAAAGAGGTTACAGTTTTCATTGTGTTAGGTTTTGGACTATTGTATAAAAAGCCAGCTGCATGCCTGGTCAGACACAGACTCTGAAGGTCATCTCCCTTGATGACTAAGGACTGGCCGGGAAGCGCAGGCGAAACCAAAAACGTATGTACTATTGACTGTAGCCATTTTTCTATTGTATTGTTATTGTAACCCCCTTTCAGTAATTATATGTTGCTGTGTCGGAACCCAGCATCTTAAATACAAACTGGTGTCATGTCTCTTTTCCCTGCTAAAGGTTATAAGTGTATTTCAGTCACACGTGTAGCTGCAAAGTGCTCACGGCGTGTCTTTGGGTGTGTACGCACTGCGTGTACTTTGTACGGCCAGCGCGGCGTTTGTACGCTAAGTGCATAAATGGTACGGGGCTTTGTACGCTAACAGTGTCATAAGTACGTAGGCTAAGGTTTGATCACAGCGGCTCCATTTTAAAGTGTATTTAATGTGTTTTTAAAGTGTTGCTTTTAGTCCTCTATGTAAATCGACATTTACAAAATTTATTAATAATGTGCAGCATATGTGTAAGGGGCATTATGTGTGTCGTGTATAAGAGCATTAATAATGTGCGGCATATGTGTAAGGGGCATCATGTATGTCATTATGTGTATAAGAGCATTAATAATGTGCGGCATATGTGTAAGGGGCATTGTGTGTGTCATGTGTATAAATGTATTAATAATGTGCAGCATATGTGTAAGGGGCATTGTGTGTGTCATGTGTATAAATAATGTGCAGCATATGTGTAAGGGGCATTATGTGTGTCATGTGTATAAGAGCATTAATAATATGCAGCATATGTGTAAGGGACATTGGGGGTCATTCCGAGTTGTTCGCTCTGTATTTTTTTCTCGCAACGGAGCGATTAGTCGCTAATGCGCATGCGCAATATCCACACTGCGACAAGTAAATTTGCTATGCAGTTAGGAATTTTACTCACGGCATTACAAGTTTTTTTCTTCGTTCTGGTGATCGTAATGTGATTGACAGGAAGTGGGTGTTTCTGGGCGGAAACTGGCCGTTTTATGGGAGTGTGTGAAAAAACGCTACCGTTTCTGGGAAAAACGCGGGAGTGGCTGGAGAAACGGGGGAGTGCCTGGGCGAACGCTGGGTGTGTTTGTGACGTCAAACCAGGAACGACAAGCACTGAACTGATCGCACTGGCAGAGTAAGTCTCGAGCTACTCAGAAACTGCACAGAGAAGTCTTTTCGCAATATTGCAAATCTTTCGTTCGCAATTTTGCTAAGCTAAGATTCACTCCCAGTAGGCGGCGGCTTAGCGTGTGCAAAGCTGCTAAAAGCAGCTTGCGAGCGAACAACTCGGAATGACCCCCATTATGTGTATAAGGGCATTAATAAAGGTTGGCATAATGTGTAAGGTGCATTATGTTTATAAGAACATTAATAAAGTGTGTTATATGTGTAAGGGATATTACTGTGTGGTATTATGTGTATAAAAGGCATTACTAATGTGTGGCATTACGTGTATAAGGTGCTCTATTGTGTGGCGTAACGTATAGATAGGACACTACTGTGTGGTGTAATGTGAATAAAGCAATATGGTGTGGTGTAATATGAATAAGGGGCACTACTGTGAGGAGTAACGTATATAAGGTAAAGTGGTACTACTGTGTGATGTAACGTGAATAAGGGGCACTATCACAGGATATAATGTGAATGAAGTTTCACTACTGTGTGCCTTAATTTGAATTCGGGGTACTATTGTGTGGCTATGCCCTTCACAGAAAGAACACACCCCTTTCTGGGCTGTGCACTGAATATGCGCACTATGGGGGTAATTCCAAGTTGATCGCAGCAGGAAATTTTTTAGCAGTTGGGCAAAACCATGTGCACTGCAGGGGAGGCAGATGTAACATGTGCAGAGAGAGGTAGATTTGGGTGTGGTGAGTTCAATCTGCAATCTAAATTGCAGTGTAAAAATAAAGCAGCCAGTATTTACCCTGCACAGAAACAAAATAACCCACCCAAATCTAACTCTCTCTGCACATGTTATATCTGCCTCCCCTGCAGTGCACATGGTTTTGCCCAACTGCTAAAAAATTTCCTGCTGCGATCAACTTGGAATTACCCCCAATGTGCCTAGGGCTGGTGCACCTGAGGTGACAGCCGCATCAGCGACTGTTTGGTGGTCTCCATCCCAAAACAGTGCAGCTTTGTCTGGTGTTTCCCCTACTAAGCAGAACCGATGCCTTACCTTCTCCCCGTGCTCCGGCCACAGCCTGCTAACATCTGCTGGACCTGCTAGTACATCCTACACAGACGCCGGCCGAAACAGTACTGTACTCGTGGGTAAGCGTTGTCGCAACCCGGCGGGGAGTTGTTGGAGCGACTCTAAGGTACGTATAAGACGCTTTTCAGAAAGATTGCTAAAAAAAAATAAAAAAATATTAAGACTATAAAAATAAAACAATAAAAAGCATATGGCTGCTAAAAACCAGCAGCCCACTGACCATGGTCCGGCTCCTGCCGCCCCAAACAAAAAACTGATTTGCCTGAGCCAGGGATATATGGATCGGCCGTTGCATGCTGGGATGACGAAAAGCTTTGATCGTTGGTGCCAATCCACTGTCGCTACCTCATATCCCAATGTTTATCCTGTGGATAACATGTGGACCCTGCAGGAGGGGGTAGGAGCACCAAGATGAGGACTGCTATGGGCGAGGGGTGATGGTGCTGGGAAAGGGGTGCAGGGTCAGAGGTGTAACTAGTGGCATGAAATAGGTTAGGGCAGGCATGTCCAAACTGCGGCCCTCCAGCTGTTGTGAAACTACATATCCCAGCATGCACTGACACAGTTTTGCTGTCAGAGAATGCTAAAGCTGTGTCAGGGCATGCTGGGATGTGTAGTTTCTCAACAGCTGGAGGGCCGCAGTTTGGACACGCCTGGGTTAGGGCCAGCTCTGGCTGGGTGTACCACCAACCTTAGTGAAACATTTCCTTCTACCCATTTATCATTGGTTTCTCAAACATTGGGCCTAATACAGACCTGATCGCTCGCTAGGGATTTTTTGCAGCGCTGCGAGCAGATAGTCGCCGCCTATAGTGGAGTGTATTTTCGCTTTGCAAGTGTGCGGTCGCATGTGCAGCCGGGCGGGACAAAAAAGTTTTGTGCAGTTTCTGAGTTGTCCAGGACTTACTCAGCCGCTGCGATCACTTCAGCCAGTTTGTATCCGGAATTGACGTCAGACACCCGCCCTGCAAACGCCTGGACATGCCTGCATTTTTCCAACCACTCCCAGAAAACGTTCAGTTGTTACCCACAAACGCCCTCTTCCTGTCAATCTCCTTGCGATCGGCTGTGTGAATGGATTCTTCGTTAAACCCATCGCACAGCAATGATCCGCTTTGTACCTGTGCCACGTGCCTGCGCATTGCAGTGCATACACATGCGAAGTTCTGACCTGATCGCAGCTGAAAACCTAGCGTGCGGTCAGGTCTGAATGACCCCCATTGTACGGTAATAATTTGTGTAAAGATCTTGGGCCTAACCTAATTCAGATCTGATCATAGCTGTGCGCAAAAATGCACATCTATGATCAAAATCTTATGAATGCGGAAGGACGCAGAGCACAGGACTAGTCCGCCCCGCATGCCAGGCTCTACCACGCCTGCGTTGTCTGGACCATGCCCCCCCCCCCAACACCGTCCCAATGCCGGCATGCCCCGCGACCTCAGGCAGAGGCGATCACACATCTTGTGCGGAATCACTTTAATTTGCTCACAATATGACACACAGAAGCCAGAACACACATCACAGCTAGCTGCAGACCAGTCAGAGAACCCACGCTGACCCCTGTCCACCACCAAAAGCACCTACAACGGGCACGCCAGCATCAGAACTGTGCCATGTAGCAACGGAAAAAGGTGGCCTGGTCTGATCACATTTCCTATTACATCATGTGGCTGGTCGGGTGCGTGTGCCTCATTTACCTGGGGCAGAGGTTGCACCAGGAGGCACCATGGGAAGGAGGGAAGCCAGTGTGGGCAGTGTGATGCTCAGGGTAATGTTCTGCTGGGAAACCTCAGGTCCTAGCATTAATGTGGCTGTTACTGCGACAAGTACCTTCTGCTTAACCATTATTGCAGACCAAGTACACCCCGCCATGGCAATGTCTTCTCTCTGCAGCATAATGTGCCCGGCTCCACTGCAAACACTGGAATGGTTGCAGGAAGGTGCCTCCAAATCCCCCAGACCTTAATCCGATCAAGCACCTGTGCAATGTGCTGGGTCGCTCCATGGCATGTAGACCAATTTTGAAGATCATCCACACCTAACCATCTCCACTTTGATTTAGATAGATCTATACCTATCAAACTAACTTTGGGCAAGCTTTAGTTCACAACATGTACTAGTAGGAAGACTTAAGGGCCCTACACACTATGCAATCCACCGCCGAGCTGCCCGACGGTGGCGATGAAGATCGTCCATATTGGCCTGCATGCACAAGCAACGGGGCACCAGCGATGAAGGAGCGGGGGGCCGCCCATCGTTCATCGCTGGTGCCTCCACACTGAAAGATATGAACGCGTCTCATTCATTAATGAACGAGATCATTCATATCTCTCAGTAATATCGCCCAGTGTGTAGGGCCTATAAGGCCCCCCCACAGTGAGGGTAGGTACAAAATGTCACTGACTCTGTGGCACACAATCAGCAATGTTTAGGACACTGCTGTGGCAGATCTAGAGGAGGTAAAGTGGTGTAAATGGACATACCTGTACAATGTTTGGCACGGATAGAGAAAAATTATCAAAGCCCAAGAATTAATTAAATTTTACTTTTTTCACAGCATGAAGCCAAAGTAGGCAAAAAAATCTGTTGCATAAAATGTAAGTTTGAATTCAGCTGCTTCTGTCGCCAAAGGAAAACATTATTTTAGTATGACCTCAATACAGCTACCTCCATAGGTGGGCGCCATCACACTGCTAAACCATCAGACTCCAAACGTCTTTAGCTCCAGCGATAACGTTACCTAAAGTTGCCGTCACAAATCTCTTAATTCATTTTTCAATAATTTTTTTTTTTTTAAACAACCTTTATTAAAAGAGAGCAAATGTTGAACGACAACGTAGCTTTTTTCTGCATAGCCACTGAAGGGAGCAAAATATTAATTTAATACCTACCCGTAATTCCTTTTCTCGTAGTCCGTAGTGGATACTGGGATGACATTAGTACCATTGGGTATAGATCGGGTCCATTGGAGCCTGGCACTTTACAAAAACGTTAGTGTGTGCTGGCTCCTCCCCTCTATGCCCCTCCTAGCAGACTCAGTCTAGGAAAACTGTGCCCGAGGAAACGGACTTAACATGAGAGAAGGAATAACACGAAAGTGGTGAGGTAACAAACCAACACACAACAGTAATAAAGGATAGCAGCGCTAACCAGACCAAAGGACAAACGTTAACCATAACAAGGAACAGTAACAGAATACCCAACCAAGAACACTTACCTGGTTGTAAGCAGGAAAACAAAGCACGGAGGCGGGTGCCCAGTATCCACTACGAGAAAAGGAATTACCGGTAGGTATTAAATTCCTATTTTCTCCAATGTCCTAGTGGATACTGGGATGACATTAGTACCATGGGGAAGTCCCAAAGCTCCCAGAACAGGAGGCAGAGTGCTGAGACCCCTGCAAAACCGCCTGACCAAACTGAAGGTCATCTCCGGCCAAGGTGTCAAACCGATAGACCTTTACGAACATATTCAAACCAGACAAAGTAGCTGCACGGCACAACTGTAAGGCCGAGACACCCCAGGCAGCCGTCCAGGTAGAACCCACCAACCTTGTGGAGTGGGCCTGCATAGAATTCGGTAGCGGCAATGCAGCCTAAGAATAGGCTTGTTGAATGGTCAACCTGAGCCAACGAGCAATTGACTGCTTAGAAGCAGGACATCCAATTTTGGTAGTGTTGTAAAGGACAAAAAGCGAATCAGATTTTCTGTGATGAGCAGTCTTCTTGACGTAAATGCTCAAAGCCCATACCACGTCCAAGGACTCTAGAGCAACCGATGTGTCAGACAGCACCGGAACCACTATTGGTTGATTAATGTGAAAGGCCGATACCACTTTCGGCAAAAACAGTGGGCGAGTCCTGAGCTCTGCCCTATCCTCATAAAACATCAAATATGGGCTCTTACAGGATAAGGACCCCAATTCAGACCCACGTCTGGCAGATGCTAAAGCCAGCAACATGACAGTCTTCCAAGTAAGATATTTTAATTCCACCTTTTGTAATGGTTCAAACCAGTTCGACTGAAGAAAGGTCAAGACCACATTGATATCCCACGGAGCCGTGGAGGGACAAAGGGAGGTTGAATGCGAAGAACAGCTGTTTCTGGAAGAAGATGGAGAGAGCCAAAATCTGAACTTTGACGGAGCCTAACCGTAGGCCCATATCCACGCCTGCTTGCAGGAAGAGCAGAAAACTGCCAAGTTGAAACTCCACAGGAGAATATTTTCTACCCTCACACTAGGAAACATTTCTTCCAGATACCGTGGTAATGTTTAGACGTGACCACCTTACGGGCCCAGACCATAGTTGAAATAACCTTAAAGGGAAGACCTTTTCTGGCTAGAATCTCCCTCTCAACTTCCAAGCCGTCAAACGTAGCCACAGTAAAGGTGCATACACACGGTGAGATTCAGGCTAAGCCCAATTCTCACTGTGCGACAGGGGCTAGGTCGGCATCGCAAGCACATAATGACTGTGCTTGCGATACTGACTATGTGCGATTTTGGCTAAGTGTCAATTTTGACTATCTCTTCTATAGAGATAGTCAAAATTGACTTGTCTGCACAGTCTATCTAGGCTTGTGATGCCGACCGCGCATCGACATTGAATCAGGATCGCAAGGTGACTTTCACCTTGCGATCTGCACTAACTTTTCTTACGATTTTGACTATATAGTCAAAATCGTAAGAAAAAATCTCACCGTGTGTACACACCATAAGTCTGGATAGAGGAACGGGCCTTGTTGAAGAAGATCCTTGAGGAGTGGTAGAGGCCAGGGATCCTCCAGAGATATGGATAGGAGGTCTGTATACCAGGGACGTCGGGGCCAATCTAGGGCAATCAGAATTGCTCGAACTCTTTCCCTTTCCCTTTTTAGAACTCTGGGAATGAGAGGGATTGGAGGAAACAGTTACACGAACTGGTAAGTCCATGGTGCCGTCAGAGCGTCCACTGCTGCAGCCTGCGGATCCCTTGTCCTGGAACAGTAAAGACGGAGCTTCTTGTTGAGACGAGAAGCCATCAGATCTATCTGTGGACAGCCCCACCGGTGAAGCAATTGTTGAAACACCTGAGGGTGAAGGCCCCATTCCCCCTGACGAAGTCCACCTCCCAAATGTCCACACCGGGATGAATATGGCAGAGATGGCCCTTGCGTTGGCTTCCGCCCAGAGTAGTATCCGAGACACCTCTCGCATTGCGGCTCTGCTTGTTCCTCCCTGTCTATGTACGCCACCACCGTGGCATTGTCCAACTGTACCTGAATGGCCTGATTTCGGAGAAGATAGGAGGCCTGCAGAAGAGCATTGTACATTGCCGATTTCCAGAACATTTATTGGGAGAGCAGATTCCTGACTTGACCATTTTCCCTGGAACTGAGCCCCCCTGGGTCACTGCCCCTCAACCTCGGAGGCTGGCATCCGTTGTCAGAGTCCAGGATTGGGTACCGAAACTCTGACCCTCCACCATGTGAGAGATTTGCAGCCACCATAACAGAGATCCGCGCTTTTGGTGACAGCGCAATAGTCTGGTGCATGTGTAGGTGAGACCCTGACCATTTGTCTAGCAGATCCAGCTGGAACGGACGGGCATGGAACCTGTCGTACTGCATCTTGCCCGGAAGGCAGATGCAAAGGTGAATTGAGATTGTGCGTGGTCTGAACACCGAGCAGACCATAGCCTCGATTGTCAAGGCCTTGTCCATGGGGAGGAACACTTTCTGAGATACCATGTCCAGTATCATTCCCAGAAACTGAATTCTCTGAGACTGTTCCAGTTGAGACTTTTGGAAATTCAGGATCCACCCATGATCTGTAAGAAGGCGAGTAGCCAAATCGATGCTGTGAAGCAGACATTCCGTGGACATCGCCTTTATCAGGAGATCATTCAAGTAGTGAACTATCGTGACGACCATCTTCCGTAATTGCTGCATCATCTCCGTCATTGCCTTTGTGAAGACCCTTGGAGCTGTGAAGAGACCAAGAGAAACGCCTGAAATTGGAAGTGGCAGTCCAGTATAGCGAACCGTAGGTAAGCTTGATGAGGAGGCCATATTGGGATGTGTAGATACGCGTCCTTGATATCCAGGGATACCAGGAACTCCCCCCTCCTCTAGGCCAGAGACCACCACCCTTAGGGACTTAATCTTGAACTTGAACACACGCAGGTACGGGTTCAGAGATTTGAGGTTCAAGATTGGCCGTACGGAGCCGCTTGGCTTCGGCACCACAAACTGGATTGAATAAAATCCACTGTTGTGTAATGGAGGTGGTACTGGAACAATAACCCCCATTAGTAGTAGTTTTTGAATGGTAACCCCTGCTACAGGTGAAGCTGGTAAGCTTGACTTTAAGAATGTGGGAGGAGGTAGTGCTTGAAATTCCAACCAGTACCCCCTGGGATATGAGATCCCTCACCCAAGTGTCCCAGCATGAGTTCACACACACATGGGCGAAGTGTTGAAGGTGAGCACCCACCTGAAATTCTCCTTGCTGCTGGGGCCAACCGTCACACGGAAGGCTTAGTGGATGAGGATCCAGAGGCTTGGTCCAGAGATCCAGCAGCTGCTGGTTTACGGGACTCACTTGATTTCCTCTGGCTCTGCCTCTAAATCTAGCCACACGAAAGGACTGCAGAGGGGGGCCAGGGTAGGCACGTCTAGCAGGATGCACAGCAGGCAGCAGATAGGTAGACTTACCTGCCGTTGCTTGAGAAATACACTTGTTCAGTTCTTCCCCAAACAAGGCCTCTCCTGTAAAAGGAAGATTCTCCACACCTTTCTTGGAATCAGCATCCGCTGACCATTGTTGCAGCCAGAGCCCTGCGAGCCGAGACCGCCATTGCTGTGGCATGGCCATTGATGAGGCCTATTTCTTTAATTGTCTCATTTGCAGCATCCTGGATATGATGCAGTAGTCATGATATCTTCCTGGGGTAGTGTGTCAAATCGCTCTATTACATTATCAGCAGTGGTCGAAGTGGAAATTTTGAAGTGGGGGGTATGGAAAAGTGAAGGATGTAAATATATGCACGCCGAAGGCGCACGCTCCGGAAAAGGGGGTGTGGTCACGGAAAAGGGGCATGTCCTTAAGTGTAATGTACCACACCATGCACCACAATACTAGGATCCCTTATACTATCTAGTACTGGTGCCCCTTACACATTACGCCACACTGAATGAGCCACAATTCACATTGTGTAACAAGGTATGATCCACAATTAAGGGACAGGGAGAGTGACAGCAGGAACATAGGGACAGGGAGAGTGACAAAGAGTGACAGACACGGACAGAGGGACATAGGGAACAGTATCTGTGGTCGGCGGCGGAGTAGAGGCTGTAGTCTGCGACGGTGAGAAGGCCCTTACCAGCGGCAGCGGTGAGGAGGATGTGGGCAGCGGTGCGGAGAAGGCCCTGGGCAGCGGCGGCGATGAGGAAGACGTGGACGGCAGCGGGGTTGAAGAGAAGGCCTGGGGCAGCGGCCACCATTTGATCTGCTGTGGTCCGGCAGCCAATCAGGAGCGGCAGCTCCTGATTGGCTGATAGTTCCAGCACGGAATTTGAAAGACGGCGGCGGGGGTTTTCAGCCACATACACTCTACAGACACTGCCTGCTCACTGCATGATAGGAAGTCACACAGGACAGGGAACAGGGGAGACACCCACAGGCTGGCAGGGACAGTGCCCACTGACGCACAGCCCACACACCTCTAGACCGCACCCAGCGGCCACACACACACACACCGCACTTCGACACACTTACACAGCACAACACTTTATGACATGCACACGGCGCCGTCTCGCTCATCCGCCATCTTGTGCCCCAGGCCACCCCGCCGCTACATGGAGTCTGCAGCCTGAGCTGTCTCCGCCTGATGCCCGGATGTGTGCGATGTGCCAGTGAGGGTGGGTCCTGCTGTCTGGCCAGGCCCCTACTACACTGAGGCTCCGGTGGCTGCTGCAAGAGGCAAACGCAGGATTTGTGAGAGGGGGGGGGGGGGGGGGTTCCGCGCACACGTGTTTGTGTGTGTGTATTACCACCCACATGCCTCGCCGCCGGGGAGCTGCTGCCTGCTCACCTGCATATCCGGGAGCTCGGCGGCTGTTGATGGTCCGCATGTTGAGGGTGCAGAGAGCCGTTCACTCAGTGGCCGCACTCCGCAGCTTTCTTGGCGCTCGAAGTCCTCATCCCTCCTCCGCACACACTGACCGCCCAGGCTCTTTCTGTGAGCTCTGCCAGTGCCAGCACCTCCCCTTACCGAGAGCGCACACACACGCTGCCTCCCAGGTTCCCCTTCCACACTACTATTAAAAACAAAATAAAAAAGGACTTCCGGGTTTGTGGCGAAGTGCCGGTATGCCGCATAACCGGCCCACTGCGACCACTGATTATCAGACCATTTTACCATGGCCCTTGTAATCCAGCCGTAAGCAATAGTGGGCCTTTATGAATTTGAGTGTAGTCTCAATTTTGCGGTCAGCTGGGTCTGAAGGAGATAGCCCCAGGTACAGGCAGCAGAACCTTGCGCGACAGCCTGGACACTGAAGTATTCACGCACAGGGGATTTTCCCATACTTTCCTATCCTCAGGTGGGAGAGGAAGAGAGTTGAGTAACCGTTTGGGAGTTTGGAACTTTTTGTCAGGATTGACCCACGCTTCCCTAAAGATGGAGATTAATTACTTGGAGACAGGGAAGGTGGCAGAGGATTTTAGTTTCACATTAAAAACAATTCCTCTTCAGGTTCTGTCTCCTTATCCGGTATGTTGAGGCCTTCTCTAATAGAATAAATCAGAGCCTCAACAACATGAGAGAGTATTGTCACCTTCTATATCCACCTACCCTTCATCCAGATCTGGCAAATCAGAGTCAGATTGGAGCACCTGTGGGAGTGTGTATTTGAGAGAACAACAGGGGGGGCTGAGGAGACTGTCTGTGGTCAGCAGCCATGAACAAAAATCCTCCACAGACTTTTTAAGGGTCTGCCTTTCCTGCCTGGCAGTAGCCAACTCTGTATTTGCAGAAGTAATCATGCCTTTGAAGGATTCTAACCCCTCTGGTTCCTGAACACTGCTACCCTGTGAGGGTAGAGAACACTGGGTACATAGGAGGGAACCCGCCGGTGAAGAGGAGAACTTTGTGTTACATGAGGGACAACATAGCCTTTTTCCCCAGACATTTTGCATTTCAAAAACACACACACACACACACACACACACACTTCAGTGAAATAACACTGTGCTAAACACAGAAAGAGAAAATCACACAATAACCCCAGACAGTCTATGGAGTCACACTGACAGAATTGGTACCAGCACACAATACCTCAGGCAAAGCAGTACCTCTACTGGGAATTTTTTTACTGAATCTTATTAAGGAAGCTTGTGGTAATACAGCCTATATGATCCCCCCCTCTATAATGCCACCTGTTACCAGTACAAGTGGTGATACAGCAGAGTTCGTGGAGAAGCAGCTCTTGCTTGCAGCCCGGCAGTCAGCAGGAAATGGCGCCTTTCAGCCTCTGGTCCCACTCTCCTGGAAGCTGGCTTTAAAGCAGGTTTTGGTGTAAAAAGGAGCTTAATCACCTCTTTTCATTAGTGTCCATGTGGGTGTCCGCAGTGGGCACCGCAGCACACAGCCGGGTGACCTCTGCGCCCTTATGCCACCATTGCAACCCAGGACCCCAGTGTCCATACTTGCTGCACCTTTGGCAGCTGTTAGGGGTGGCGGCATGCTGCCAGCGTGTGCACACACCCTGGCGGTATATAAAACCGAGCCACAGTAACTTAATGTCCTGTCAGCGGGGATACGAACCATTAACTATAGGAAGTTGGATTGGTCCCCCACCCCCCAGGTACGAATGAGGGCCATGACTTCCTCTCCAGCTGCATGGGAGAAAGATGTCAGTAGGTGCGAGGGATGGAGAGGGTTGGTAAGGGATGGGAGAAGGCTTGTTACTGATGGTCTGGTGTGATGTGATGTCCTGACGTATGGAGTCAACTGTGGATGTGAAGTAAGTGGCAAAGTCAAGAGCAAAGAGTGAGGAAGGGAGACGAGGTGGAGGTGGGCAGAGGAGTGAGTTGAGAGTGGCAAAGAGGCGCCGGGGGTTGGAAGACTGGGAGGAGATGACGTTCTTGAAGTATGACTGTTTAGCAAGAGAAAGGATGAAAGCATAAGTTTGAAATGGAGGAAGTCTGCCTTAGAGCGTGATTTCCTCCAGTGTCGCTCAGCAGTACGTGAGCATTTTTGTAGATATCTGGTGCATTTGGTGTGCCAGGGTTGAGGTGTTGATCTGCGAGGGTGAATAGTGGTTGGTGGAGCAACAGAGTCAAGAGCAGAAGTAAGGGATGCACTGTATGTGGAAGTGGCTTGCTCAGGGCATGAGAGAGAGAGAGAATAGGAGAGAGAAGCGAGTCAAACAGGGAGGAAAGGAATGTGGTGTCAATAGCCTCAATGTTACGCTTAGTGATGGTAGCCTTAGGAGGTAGAGATGGGGAAGTCGAGAGAGATAGGTTAAAGGAGAGCAGGTGGTGGTCAGAGAGGGGAAATGGGGAGTTGGAAAAAATAAGATTTTAAACCTACCGGTAAATCTTTTTCTCCTAGTCCGTAGAGGATGCTGGGGACTACGTAAGGACCATGGGGTAAAAACAGGCTCCGCAGGAGACATGGGCACTATAAAGAACTTTAGATGGGTGTGCACTGGCTCCTCCCTCTATGCCCCTCCTCCAGACCTCAGTTAGAGAACTGTGCCCAGAGGAGACAGACAGTACGGAGAAAGGATTTTTGTTAATTTAAGGGCAAGATTCATACCAGCCCACACCATCCACACCGTATAACCTGGAATATACGCAACCAGTTAACAGTATGAACAAAACAGCATCAGCCAAAGACTGATCTCAACTGTAACATAACCCTTATGTAAGCAACAACTATATACAAGCCTTGCAGAAATATGTCCGCACTGGGACGGGCGCCCAGCATCCTCTACGGACTAGGAGAAAAAGATTTACCGGTAGGTTTAAAATCTTATTTTCTCTTACGTCCTAGAGGATGCTGGGGACTCCGTAAGGACCATGGGGTTTATACCAAAGCTCCAGACCGGGCGGGAGAGTGCGGATGACTCTGCAGCACCGATTGAGCAAACATGAAATCCTCACCAGCCAGGGTATCAAACTTGTAGAACTTTGCAAAAGCGTTTGAACCCGACCAAGTCGCTGCTCAGCAAAGCTGTAATGCCGAGACGCCTCGGGCAGCCGCCCAAGAAGAGCCCACCTTCCTAGTGGAATGGGCCTTTACCGAATTAGGTAACGGCAATCCAGCCGTAGAATGAGCCTGCTGAATCGTGTTACAGATCCAGCGAGCAATAGTCTGCTTAGAAGCAGGAGCGCCAACCTTGTTGGCTGCATACAGGACAAACAATGCCTCTGTTTTCCTAACCCGAGCCATCCTGGCTACATAAAATTTTTACGGCTCTGACTACATCAAGGGACTTGGAATCCTCCAAGTCATTCATAGCCACAGGTACCACAATAGGTTGGTTCATATGAAACGATGAAACCACCTTAGGCAAAAATTGAGGACGGATCCTTAATTCTGCTCTATCCACATGGAAAATCAGATAGGGGCTTTTGTGAGACAAAGCCGCCAATTCGGACACCCGCCTTGCAGATGCCAAGGCCAACAACATGACCACCTTCCAAGTGAGAAATTTTAAGTCAACCGTTTGAAGAGGTTCAAACCAGTGAGATTTTAGGAACTGTAACACCACGTTAAAGGTCCCATGGTGCCACAAAAGGAGGCTGTATGTGCAGCACTCCCTTTACAAAAGTCTGGACTTCTGGGAGAGAAGCAAATTCCTTCTGAAAGAAAATTGATAGGGCCGAAATCTGTACTTTAATGGAGCCTAATTTGAGGCCCATATCCACTCCTGTCTGTAGAAAGTGGAGAAAACGGCCCAGATGGAAAACTTCCGTAGGAGCATTCTTGGATTCACACCAAGATGCATACTTTCTCCAGATACGGTGATAGTGTTTAGCCGTCACCTCCTTCCTAGCCTTTATCAGAGTAGGGATGACTTCTTCCGGAATGCCTTTCCCAGCTAGGATTCGGTGTTCAACCGCCATGCCGTCAAACGTAACCGTGGTAAGTCTTGGAACACGCACGGCCCCTGTTGCAACAGGTCCTCTCTGAGAGGAAGAGGCCACGGATCTTCTGTGAGCATTTCCTGAAGATCAGAATACCAGGCCCTTCGAGGCCAATCTGGAACAATGAGTATTGTCTGCACTCTTTCGTCTTATGATTCTCAATATCTTTGAGATGAGTGGAAGAGGAGGGAACACATAGACCAACTGAAACACCCACAGTGTCACCAGGGCATCCACTGCTACTGCCTGAGGGTCCCTTGACCTGGCACAAAACCTCTTAAGCTTCTTGTTGAGGCGTGACGCCATCATGTCTATTTGAGGAAGTCCCCAATGACTTATCTCTGCAAAAACTTCTTGATGAAGTCCCCACTCTCCTGGATGGATTTTCCACCCAGCGCAGAATCCTGGTGGCTTCCGCCATTGCCACTCTGCTCCTTGTTCCGCCTTGGCGGTTTACATGAGCCACAGCTGTGATGTCTGATTGAATCAGAAACAGTAGGTCGCGAAGAAGATTCTCCGCTTGACGTAGGCCGTTGTATATGGCCCTCAATTCCAGTACGTTGATGTGTAGACAAGCCTCCTGGCTTGACCATGTCCCCTGAAAGTTTCTTCCTTGTGTGACTGCTCCCCATCCTTGGAGGCTCGCGTCCGTGGTCACCAGAACCCAGTCTTGAATGCCGAACCTGCGAGCCTCTAGAAGGTGAGCACTCTGCAGCCACCACAGGAGAGACACCCTGGCCCTGGGGGACAGGCTTATTTTCTGATTCATTTGAAGATGGGACCCGGACCACTTGTCCAGAAGGTCCCACTGAAACGTTCTCGCATGAAACCTGCCGAAGGGGATGGCCTCGTAGGTCGCCACCATTTTCCCCAGTACTCGAGTGCATTGATGGACTGACACTCTTTTCGGTTATAACAGGTCTCTGACGATGTTCTGGAGTTCCTGGGCTTTTTCCATTGGGAGAAAAACCCTCTTTTGTTCCGTGTCCAGAATCATGCCTAAAAAAAGATAGAGTTGTTGGAACCAACTGTGACTTTGGTAGATTCAGAATCCAGCCATGTTGCTGCAGCACTCTCAGGGAGAGCGCCACGCATTTCAGCAACTGATCTCTCGATCTCGCTTTTATCAGGAGATCGTCCAAGTACGGGATAATTGTGACTCCCTGCCAGCGCAGGAGCCCCATCATTTCTGCCATTACCTTGGTGAAAATCCTCGGGGCCGTGGAAAACCCAAACGGCAACGTCTGAAACTGGTAATGACGGTCCTGTACAGCAAATCTCAGGTACGCCTGATGAGGGGGATATATGGGGACATGAAGGTATGCATCCTTTATGTCTAGTGACACCATAAAATCCCCCCCTTCCAGGCTGGAGATAACTGCCCGGAGCGATTCCATCCTGAATTTTAACTTTTTCAAGTACAGGTTTAGGGATTTTAAATTTAGGAGTCTGACCGAGCCATCCGGTTTCAGGACCACAAATAGGGTTGAATAGTACTCCTTCCTCTATTGAACTAGGGGAACCTCGACAACCACTTGTTGACACAATTTTTGAATTGCAGCTTAAACTATCTCCCTTTCTGGGGAAGAAGCTGGTAAAGCAGATTTGAAAAACCGGCGAAGAGGCACGTCTTCGAATTCCAGCTTGTAACCCTGGGATACAATTTCTAATGCCCAAGGATCCACGTCTGACTGAACCCAGACGTGGCTGAAGAGTCGAAGACGTGCCCCCACCGGCGCAAACTCCCTCAGTGGAGCCCCAGCGTCATGCGGTGGATTTAGTAGAAGCCGGGGAGGACTTCTGCTCCTGGGAACTAGCCGTAGCAGGCAGTTTTTTCCCTCTACCCTTACCTCTGGCGAGAAAGGAAGAGCCCCAACCTCTTCTGGACTTATGCGACCGAAAGGACTGCATCTGATATTGTGGAGTTTTCTTTTGCTGTGGGGGAACATAAGGTAAAAAAGTAGGATTTACCCGCGGTAGCTGTGGAAACCAGGTCCGCGAGACCTTCCCCAAATAAATCCTCACCTTTGTAAGGTAAAGCTTCCATATGCTTCTTTGAGTCGGCATCACCCGTCCATTGGCGGATCAACAGGGCTCGCCTAGCAGAAATCGCCATGGCGCTGGCTCTCGAACCTAGCAGACCAACGTCTCTCTGAGCGTCTCTCATATATAAGACTGCGTCTTTAATGTGACCTAAGGTCAATAAAATGGTATCCCTATCCAGAGTATCAATGTCAGCTGACAAAGTATCCGTCCAAGCCGCAACAGCGCTACAAACCCAAGCCGACGCTATTGCCGGTCTGAGCAAGGCACCCGTATGTGTATAAATTGATTTTAAATAAGAATTTACTCACCGGTAATTCGATTTCTCATAGTCCGTAGTGGATGCTGGGGACTCCGTAAGGACCATGGGGATTAGCGGCTCCGCAGGAGACTGGGCACAACTATAAAGAAAGCTTTTAGACTACTGGTGTGCACTGGCTCCTCCCACTAAGACCCTCCTCCAGACTTCAGTTAGGATACTGTGCCCGGAAGAGCTGACACAATAAGGAAGGATTTTGAATCCCGGGTAAGACTCATACCAGCCACACCAATCACACCGTATAACTCGTGATACTATACCCAGTTAACAGTATGAAATATAACAGCCTCACTAACAGATGGCTCAACAATAACCCTTTAGTTAGGCAATAACTATATACAAGTATTGCAGACAATCCGCACTTGGGATGGGCGCCCAGCATCCACTACGGACTATGAGAAATAGAATTACAGGTGAGTAAATTCTTATTTTCTCTAACGTCCTAAGTGGATGCTGGGACTCCGTAAGGACCATGGGGATTATACCAAAGCTCCCAAACGGGCGGGAGAGTGCGGATGACTCTGCAGCACTGAATGAGCAAACTCAAGGTCCTCCTCAGCCAGGGTGTCAAACTTGTAGAATTTAGCAAACGCGTTTGACCCCGACCAAGTAGCTGCTCGGCAAAGTTGAAGAGCCGAGACCCCTCGGGCAGCCGCCCAAGAAGAGCCCACCTTCCTCGTGGAATGGGCTTTTACTGATTTAGGATGCGGCAGTCCAGCCGCAGAATGTGCAAGCTGAATCGTACTACAGATCCAGCGAGCAATAGTCTGCTTTGAAGCAGGTGCACCCAACTTGTTGGGCGCATACAGGATAAAGAGCGAGTCAGTCTTTCTGACTCCAGCTGTCCTGGAAACATAGATTTTCAGGGCCCTGACTACGTCCAACAACTTGGAAGCCTCCAAGTCATTTGTAGCCGCAGGCACCACGATAGGTTGGTTCAGATGAAAAGCGGATACCACTTTGGGGAGAAACTGGGGACGAGTCCTCAATTCTGCCCTATCCATATGGAAAATCAGATAAGGGCTTTTACATGACAAAGCCGCCAATTCTGATACACGCCTGGCCGAAGCCAAGGCCAACAACATGACCACTTTCCACGTGAGATATTTCAAATCCACGGTTTTCAGTGGCTCAAACCAATGTGACTTTAGGAAACCCAACACCACGTTGAGATCCCAAGGTGCCACTGGAGGCACAAAAGGGGGCTGAATATGCAGCACTCCCTTAACAAAAGTCTGAACTTCAGGTAGTGAAGCCAGTTCTCTCTGGAAGAAAATCGATAGAGCCGAAATCTGGACCTTAATGGAACCCAATTTAAGGCCCATAGTCACTCCTGACTGTAGGAAGTGCAGGAAACGGCCCAGCTGAAATTCCTCCGTTGGGGCCTTCCTGGCCTCACACCACGCAACATATTTTCGCCATATGCGGTGATAATGGTTTGCAGTTACTTCTTTCCTAGCTTTAATCAGCGTAGGAATGACTTCCTCCGGAATGCCCTTTTCCTTCAGGATCCGGTGTTCAACCACCATGCCGTCAAACGCAGCCGCGGTAAGTCTTGGAACAGACAGGGCCCCTGCTGCAGCAGGTCTTGTCTGAGCGGTAGAGGCCAAGGGTCCTCTGACATCATTTCTTGAAGTTCCGGGTACCAAGCTCTTCTTGGCCAATCCGGAACAATGAGTATAGTTCTTACTCCTCTTCTCCTTATTATCCTCAGTACCTTTGGTATGAGAGGAAGAGGAGGGAACACATAAACCGATCGGTACACCCACGGTGTCACTAGAGCGTCCACAGCTATCGCCTGCAGGTCTCTCGACCTGGCGCAATATTTTTCTAGCTTTTTGTTTAGGCGGGACGCCATCATGTCCACCTGTGGCCTTTTCCAACGGTTTACAATCATTTTAAAGACTTCTGGATGAAGTCCCCACTCTAACGGGTGGAGGTCGTGCCTGCTGAGGAAGTCTGCTTCCCAGTTGTCCACTCCCGGAATGAACAATGCTGACAGTGCTAACACGTGATTTTCCGCCCATCGGAGAATCCTTGTGGCTTCTGCCATTGCCGTCCTGCTTCTCGTGCCGCCCTGTCGATTTACATGGGCGACCGCCGTGATGTTGTCTGACTGGATCAGTACCGGCTGGTTTTGAAGCAGGGGTTTTGCCTGACTTAGGGCATTGTAAATGGCCCTCAGTTCCAGAATATTTATGTGCAGGGAAGTCTCCTGACTTGACCATAGTCCTTGGAAGTTTTTCCTGTGTGACTGCTCCCCAGCCTCGAAGGCTGGCATCCGTGGTCACCAGGACCCAGTCCTGTATGCCGAATCTGCGGCCCTCTTGAAGATGAGCACTCTGCAGCCACCACAGCAGAGACGCCCTTGTCCTTGGAGACAGGGTTATCAGACGATGCATCTGAAGATGCGATCCGGACCACTTGTCCAACAGGTCCCACTGAAATGTTCTTGCATGAAACCTGCCGAATGGAATCGCTTCGTAGGAAGCTACCATTTTTCCCAGGATCCGCGTGCAGTGATGCACCGACACCCGTTTTGGCTTTAGGCGGCCTCTGACTAGAGATGACAGCTCCTTGGCCTTCTCCTCCTGGAGAAACACTTTTCTCTGTTCTGTGTCCAGAACCATCCCTAGGAACAGCAGATGTGTCGTAGGGACCAGCTGTGACTTTGGAATGTTTAGAATCCAGCCGTGCTGTTGTAGCACTTCCCGAGATAGTGCTACCCCGACCAACAACTGCTCTCTGGACCTCGCCTTTATCAGGAGATCGTCCAAGTACGGGATAATTAAAACTCCCTTCTTTCGAAGGAGTATCATCATTACGGCCATGACCTTGGTAAAGACCCTCGGAGCCGTGGATAGACCGAACGGCAACGTCTGGAATTGGTAATGGCAATCCTGTACCACAAATCTGAGGTACTCCTGGTGAGGATGGTAAATGGGGACATGCAGGTAAGCATCCTTGATGTCCAGTGATACCATGTAATCCCCCTCGTCCAGGCTTGCAATAACCGCCCTGAGCGATTCCATCTTGAACTTGAATTTTTTTATATATGTGTTCAAGGATTTCAAATTTAAAATGGGTCTCACCGAACCGTCCGGTTTCGGTACCACAAACATTGTGGAATAGTAACCCCTTCCTTGTTGAAGTAGGGGCACCTTTACTATCACTTGTTGTGAATACAGCTTGTGAATTGCCTGTAACACTGCCTCCCTGCCTAAGGGAGTGGTTGGCAAGGCAGATTTGAGGAAACGGCGGGTGGGGGGGGGGGGGGGGGGGGGGGGGAGTTGAGAGACGTCTCGAATTCCAGCTTGTACCCCTGAGATACTACTTGAAGGATCCAGGGATCCACCAGTGAGCGAGCCCACTGATTGCTGAAATATTTGAGACGGGCCCCCTATTTGGTACGGCTCCGCCTGTGAAGCCCCAGCGTCATGCTGTGGACTTAGAGGTAGCGGGGGAGGACTTTTGCTCCTGGGAACTGGCTGTATGCTGCAGCTTCTTTCCCCTACCTCTACCTCTGGGCAGAAAGGATGCGCCTTTAACCCGCTTGCCCCTATTGGGCCGAAAGGACTGTACCTGATAATACGGTGCTTTCTTTGGTTGTGAGGGAACATGGGGTAAAAATGTAGACTTCCCAGCTGTTGCTGTGGAAACTAGGTCCGAGAGACCATCCCCGAACAACTCCTCACCCTTATAAGGCAGAACTTCCATGTGTCGTTTGGAATCTGCATCTCCTGTCCACTGCCGGGTCCATAACCCTCTCCTGGCAGAAATGGACATTGCACTAATTTTGGATGCCAGCCGGCAAATATCCCTCTGTGCATCCCTCATGTATAAAAGTGCGTCTTTTATATGCTCTACGTTTAGCAATATAGTGTCCCTGTCTAAGGTATCTATATTTTCTGACAGGGAATCTGACCATGCAGCTGCAGCACTGCACATCCAGGCTGAAGCAATAGCTGGTCTCAGTATAACACCTGTGTGTGTATATATAGATTTCAGGATAGCCTCCTGCTTTCTATCAGCAGATTCCTTCAGGGCGGCCGTATCCGGAGACGGTAGTGCCACCTTCTTTGACAAGCGTGTGAGCGCTTTATCCACCCTAGAGGATGTTTCCCAGCGTGACCTATCCTCTGGCGGGAAAGGGTACGCCATTAGTAACCTCTTAGAAATTACCAGCTTTTTATCAGGGGAAGCCCACGCTTCTTCACACACTTCATTTAACTCTTCAGATGGAGGAAAAGCTACTGGTAGTTTTTTCTCTCCAAACATTATACCCTTTTTTGTGGTACCGGGGGTAACATCAGAAATGTGCAACACATTTTTCATTGTCTCAATCATGTAACGTGTGGCCCTACTGGAAGTTACATTAGTCTCATCGTCGTCGACACTGGAGTCAGTATCCGTGTCGACATCTGTGTCAGCCATCTGAGGTAGCGGGCGTTTTAGAGCCCCTGATGGCTTTTGAGACGCCTGGGCAGGCACAGGCTGAGACGCCTGGGCAGGCACAGGCTGAGAAGCCGGCTGTCCCACAATAGGTATGTCGTCAAACCTTTTATGCAAGGAGTCGACACTGTCGCGTAAGTCCTTCCACAGCACCATCTACTCAGGTGTCGAGTCGACCCCGCAGGGGGTGACATCACGTTTACAGGCATTTGCTCCGCCTCCACATAAGCCTCCTCATCAAACATGTCGACACAGCCGTACCGACACACCGCAACACACAGGGAATGCTCTGACAGAGGACAGGACCCCACAAAGCCCTTTGGGGAGACAGAGAGAGAGTATGCCAGCACACACCAGAGCGCTATATAACACAGGGATCCCACTATAAATGAGTGTTTTCCCTTATAGCTGCTTTTTTATATATATATCATATATATATTATCTATACTGCGCCTAAATTTAGTGCCCCCCCTCTCTTTTTTACCCTTCTGTAGTGTTCAGACTGCAGGGGAGAGCCAGGGAGCTTCCTTCCAGCGGAACTGAGGGAAAAATGGCGCCAGTGTGCTGAGGGAGAAGCCCCGCCCCTTTTTCGGCAGACTTTCTCCCGCTTTTTCTGGAATACTGGCAGGGGTAATTTTACATCTATATAGCCTCTAGGACTATATATGATGTAGATTTGCCAGCCAAGGTGTCATATATTGCCCTCAGGGCGCCCCCCCCAGCGCCCTGCACCCATCAGTGACCGGAGTGTGAGGTGTACATGAGGAGCAATGGCGCACAGCTGCAGTGCTGTGCGCTACCTTGGTGAAGACCGAAGTCTTCTGCCGCCGATTTTCCGGACCTCTTCGTTGCTTCTGGCTCTGTAAGGGGGACAGCGGCGCGGCTCCGGGAACGAACACCAAGGTCGGGTCCTGCGGTCGATCCCTCTGGAGCTAATGGTGTCCAGTAGCCTAAGAAGCCCAAACTACCACCTGTTAGGTAGGTTCGCTTCTTCTCCCCTTAGTCCCTCGCTGCAGTGAGTCTGTTGCCAGCAGATCTCACTGTAAAATAAAAAACCTAAATATACTTTCTTTCTAGGTGCTCAGGAGAGCCCCTAGTGTGCATCCAGCTCAGCCGGGCACAAGATTCTAACTGAAGTCTGGAGGAGGGTCTTAGTGGGAGGAGCCAGTGCACACCAGTAGTCTAAAAGCTTTCTTTATAGTTGTGCCCAGTCTCCTGCGGAGCCGCTAGTCCCCATGGTCCTTACGGAGTCCCCAGCATCCACTTAGAACGTTAGAGAAAGGTAGTTTCCTGTCTGCGATCAGCAGGGTCCTTGAGAGCTGCCGTGTCTGGAGACGGTAGCGCCACCTTTTTGGACAAGCGCGTTAACGCCTTGTCCACCCTGGGTGAGGATTCCCACCGTAACCTGTCCTGCGCAGGGAAAGGATACGCCATAAGAATTCTTCTGGGAATCTGCAGTTTCTTGTCCGGAGTTTCCCAAGCCTTTTCAAATAACGCGTTCAGCTCATGAGATGGGGGACAGGTTACCTCAGGTTTCTTTTCCTTATATATGCGCACCCTCGTGTCAGGGACAGAGGGGTCATCTGTGATATGCAAAACATCTTTTATTGCAATAATCATATAATGAATACTTTTGGCCACCCTTGGGTGTAACCTCGCATCATCGTAGTCGACACGAGTCAGAATCCGTGTCGGTATCAGTGTCTGCTACTTGGGACATGGGACGTTTCTGAGACCCT